>NC_136798.1:10502871-10805589 GCF_951216825.1 Electrona antarctica | reverse complement strand
GAGAGAGAGAGAGAGAGAGAGAGAGAGAGAGAGAGAGAGAGAGAGAGAGAGCGCAAAAGAAAGAGAGAAGAGTGAGGGAGAGGTGGCGGGATGCCTATTCGGGAAAGAAGCAAATGACGAAGAAACACCGGCAAAAGGCAGCACGTTGCAGTCATAAGAGAGCTATACTGTAGCCCATAGGGTACCGCGAGACTGTTGAGCTTCGTCAATTTTATTTATAGGTCTTTCATTCTAATTTATTTTTTCCTTGTCTCTCTCGACCGGTGGCTGTGATGGGATTTTCTTTAACGTAACTTGTACGGCAACATCAGCTGGACTGCGTTTCGGTGGCCCCCGCACAGCGGATTATACAAAGCGTCTCCGGAGCTCTGCTGTGAGGAATAGCGAATTTCAGCACCCTGGACAGCGGCGGAACCCCTCGAGGTAAGCGACCAGTGCGTCGAGGAGCAAAAACAGCCTGTTCCTCTTATATGACTGAAAAGTGAATATTCTCCAGTCGTCACAGTCCCTCTGCGATGTGGCTACACACAGTAAAATACCAAGTGTTCATTTAGCCTACAAATGTAACCATATACACCCATATAAGGGTCGGTTAGGTTACATGTGTAGCCTATACACTCTCGGAGTTACAAATGTGGATAAAAACACATGGCTATACAGAAAATGTCGACTGTGGCCAGACTAGGTCTTACGGAGCTTCTAAAGAAATAACGAGGGGGGGGGGGGGGGGGGGGGGGGGGCTCTGGCATCGGCATGGCTTCACAGATGTTAATTGGGTTTAGTCGAGGTCATTGAGGTGGTTTATATTTTATCGAGATGTCTGCACTGTTTTCTAGCTGGCGCTCAATCACAGTATATAGGCTATATACCTCCTTTTCATCGGATGATGCGTGACGAAGTTTATTGGTATAGCTAATAGGCTATACTCGGGTCGAAAAATAATCCATATAGGCCTACACATCTATACTTTAGGCTGGGCCTATGTAGATTTGAGTTTGTAAACTCTTATCGCAGCTTTGAATCAAATGTTGACTATACGGCCAGAGGCAGCCTATTAATACCCGTAGCCTATGTTGTTAGTTGGACCGTCCAACTTGGACGGTTGATTGGGTTCGCAGCCTACTGTTCTGCCCCTAGGCTAAGCCTCAGTGGGGCAAAAGGAAACCCTCTCGTCCATTAATGTAAGGCAGCTATTTATTCTGAAGAGTCAGGCGCGTGTCCACTCAGCAGCAACTCGTGCCTGCCCGTCTGCACAGAAAATCAGCTCATGGACGGAGCGAGGCATTTCCCCCCCACTATTTGGCATGTAGCCAGGAGAGTTTCAAAAATGAATGAATAGATAAATTAACAAATAAATAAGTAAGTAACCTAAAGTAGGCTAGAACGCAATGCCGACGACAAGGGGCAGGCGCTACTGCTGCCAATCTCTAGTTGTCTTGGACAATTAATGCGTGCATTTCTCATGCATGAATGTGATTCTGATGTGGCCTATGCGAAACAAAATGGACCATATCAGGTTTTCTTTGGAAATAACTTAAGTGACCCGGTACTATAGGGCAGGCTACACGTGTCACGTTCCCTGCTTTACTGAACATATATAGACACATGAGAATTATATTCGTATATAACTATGCCCATAATTTTCCGTAGGACTTGGACGCCGCTGAATATAGCCTAATAACTCGGAATCTGTCACATGTGTGTCGACCCAGAATGAAGAATGTGGTGAGCAGGGAACTATAGAAGGTTGAATTACGAGGAGGGATATGGATGTCTTGCCAGGGAGGATCTGTCCTTGAGTAATATGGACCAACCTGCATTTATGGTCCAAGTATTGCTTCTGGATTTTTTATGCTACTGTATGCCCAGACATTGTGTGGAAACCTCAGATTATCATCCAAAAAACAGTATGTGAATTTACAGTATGTGAACAACACAGATCTTGGCCTGTTACTACTGCTCTCTTTTGTCCCATTTGTCTACTCGAAATGAAAGACCCACCAGCCATGCAGGGGCAGCTGAGGTTGTGAGTATGGGGCATTTATCTCCTGACACACCATAAAAGCAAGGCCAGGCTATTTTTCAACTGCAGGGGATTAGCCTGCAGTGTCTTGGACTGTGTCTTGCTGGTGCAGAATCTCCAGTAAACATGTTTAGGGTTAGCAGTTATGAGCACCCTTTGGTGACCATTGCATAATAATGAGTCCTTATAGGGTTGCTTTTTGTTCTTGTTCCAATCATACAAATGGCAAGAAAATGTTTTTATGAATCATGACTGTGTATGTACCGGGCATGCCGCACTGTAGATTGTGTTCTTGCGTGCCCAGAAACCCATTTACGAGTCTCTTAAAATTCACCCCCGCTAGAGATGTAATTAAATTCAATATTGCTATTATAGCTATAAATACACAGTGGACCAGTCAAAGCGTCAGAGAGCAGGCAGACCCCAGCAACCCCTCCTGCACATTGAGCCCCCACAACCGCTCTTCACCAGTGAGTTGTGGTTAATTTCAAATGAACAACTGACGACAATCTGGGAGGCTGCCACAGAGAATATTTTTTGCAATGAGCTGCACCAATAAAGGGACTGTGTGTCCAGAATAGTCAATGTGCTTACTGCTTACAGAGCCCAGCTCTTTTAGTACTTATTCTGTGTTCCTTTTTATAGAGTAGAGGAGAAAATAACGTGAGGATGGGCGATACTAGTATACTCTGTGCTAAATTGTGTCCTCATCAACCTTATGGTTCAGTATTAGGTTGTGTGTAAGGCTCTGGACTCGATTGTGCGGTGCTGAGCCTATAACTATAGCCTATACTGTACTTTGCTAGACTGTGCTGTAGCCCTATACTGTGCTATATGCCATTCTATTATGCTGCTTGTGCTCTGCCGTCTTGTCATTAGCTGAAACACACATCTGCTGTAGCATCAGAAGCAGTGAGCAGTATATGCTCGTCTAATTTCATCCGTTCTCAGCCACTGGTTTTCCACTTCACAACCACTGTGCTTCGGAGGGCTATAATCTCACTGACATAATGGCGTCCACTCCAATCAATAGCCAAATGGCACGGTGAATCAATAGATACCGTAATGTACAATAACGTGCAGGCCAGGCAGAGGCAGAGAGGAAAACAGCCTGCGGCTATCTCACTTTAACACTGCACTATTTGAAAATATGCTCTTTAATTATGGATCAAGATCCAAACCTTGTTAATGAGCCATGTATTATAGATTGCCCCTATGATCTATGCAAATATAAAAAAAAACACTGTCTATTGCATCTCTGCAATCACCCCACTGCAAACAAACCACACATACCCACTAACACACACACACAAAGACCAAAATAAGTATACACAAACACAGACGCAACTTAAAACATGAACAGATGCAAACACACAAACTCAAACATTAAAGCAAAGCCAACATCAAAACAACAGCAGAAATCATTTTAAACAATGCAGACTGTGAGCAGCCTATAGAGAATATATGTGCTTGCTGTGTGCACACTGCTCTGAGAGTTGCTGAAGTCATCTTATTTTGAATGGAAAGACCTGCCAAATGTTGGGATAATGTGGCTTTTTACAAGATTGTAGAGTTTAACACCCTCCACTGGGTTACTCTGTATCTGTATTTCAATCTATCGAGTCTTTCACCTTTGATAAGGCTAAATGTCTTCCAGAGAACAGCCACATTGACATGTTTTGACAATCACAAACAGATTATTCTGCTGTGTTTTGGTAGCAAAAGATTAGCAAAAGATTATATCTGGAAAAAAAGTGTAAAAGAAAAAGAAAAAAGAAAAAGTCTAAATCTAGATTTTGACCAGCTTGTGGAGCAAGCTGATCTATATTCAGTTGCTGCACTAGTAGCATTCTTTTTTTGTGACTTTATCCTCATTAGCTGTCCTTGAATAGGGAGTCTGCAATGCCTTCCCATAGAAGGAACACTTTCTAATTTACCGTTGCTAACTTACAGTAGACACAGACAAACTCATGGGTGTACAAATGTAAACAAATGGACCATTATAGGCACAGGAAAAAAATCTAATTAAAGCTAGCTGTCCACCGCACCGACGTCGGAAGGCGTTGAAAATCATCCGTTGCCGACAACCTGCCGACAACCTGCTGTAGATGCTGCCTCGCCGTCGTGTCAGGACTTCTAGTCGAACGCCAATGGCCGACCGAACTTGCTCGGTCGGGTCCCGACAGGCTAGATCCCGTCGATAGTCACGGGGTGGTGAAGAGGGGGGGGGGGGGGAGGAGGGGGGTGTAAAGGCTCTGTAGAGATCCCAGATTGGCCGTTTACTACTACAACTACGTCATTGTTTTTATTCTGATCAAGGTCTGCTGCCTCAGCTTCCGCCCCCCTGAGCTCCTGCAGACTACTGCCACCTCGGCCGACAGTTTGCAATAGTTTTTGCTGTAGTGTGTTGTAGTCTGAAGTACCTACTAGTCTGTTTGGTGGAGACTAGTCACCTTAATATGACTCTAAACATGTTTACACATAAAACTGCAGTAAGTATTTCACCATAGAGGAGAAGATGCCTCCCTGCGTTATGGAGGAGACGCCCACAGTCTAATCTGGTCACTGGCTGTAGTTTGGTAGACTGTAACAAGGCAGTTCAGATACGTAGGCATGAGAGCCTGAGAGGGTCTGAGAGAGTCAATTGATGAACAAGCGTATGAATAAACACTAGTATTTCTGAATGATTTCAAACTTTGCCAAATGATCGGCTCAGGGAAATAAAATAAGTCATCCCAAATTGAAATTGTCCTGACAGCCACGTTTTGGACCAACATTGTTTTATCACCGTATACGTGTGTAGAGACGTGTGGGGCGGCTGTGGCTCAAGAGGTAGAGCAGGTCGTCCAATGATCCATGGGTCGGCGGTTCGAATCCCGGCTCCTCCTGGCTACATGTCGAAGTGTCCTTGGGCAAGACACTGAACCCCAAATTGCTCCCGATGTGCTGGTTGGTACCTTGCATGGCTTCCGCCGCAATCGGTGTATGAATGTGTGTGTGAATGGGTGAATGTAATGCACAATCTATGTAAAGCGCCTTGGATAAAGGCGCTATATAAATGCACCATTTACCATTTACCATTTTAGAGAGGAATTCTGTTTTAAACAAAGAAGGAAAAACTCTTTTAAAAAATACCTGTGTACGTGTGAGTTATTCCCGCAGAGAAGCAAATTGGCCTGAACAAATCATTTGGAGTTTCTTCTTCCCATTTAGTACAAACGGTATACTACAAATGGGGCACAACGTGATTACAGTCTGCTTAACTAAATGATCACCACCAAAAGGGCATTTTCACTGTTGGTGTTCAATTCAATCTGCTTTGCTTCTCATACTGTCAAAGCAGATACACCAACTACTACAATGGACATAATTAGATGTCAACAGCATTCAATATGAGAGCACTATGGGACGCGAGAAAACAGAAGGTCAAAAGTTAAAGTAGGACATTTGCATTGCATGCATATAAATTATGCAGTCTCTACATGGAGTTCTTTTTGGTCATTTGGCTGTTTTTGACATCGGCTTGTCTATTTTTCCTGGGGGAGTTGTTGATGCGGGGGTGAACGAATAATGTGGTAACTGGCACAGAATGCAAATAACCTCATGTCCCTTCTCTCCTACACTATGTAGTGCATAATGAAGACACCTGGGGCCGTTCATCACCAGTAAAGAGTCTAAGAACAGTGTAAACAATATCGGTATACGTGACACTCACTCAGACGTGCACACGCACGCATGCACACGCATGCACACACGCACACACACACAATGGTGTCGTACAATTTTGAGGTACGGTATTCTTTTTATCACAAATATTGTACTTTTACTCCAATTACAATTATTTGAACATTTTAGTTACTAGTTTCTTTGCAGATATAAAATATTATATTATAAAACATACAGTACATTATTCACTTTAGCCCTATAATATACATATAGGCTAACATTTTAGTACTTTTACTTTTGGTGCCAATACTTTTGTATGTTTGCTCAAGTTACATTTGGAACATATAGACCTTACTTGTAACCGAGTATGTTTATATTGTATTATTGCTACTTTTACTCAAGTAAAAATATCTGAGTACTACTTCCACCACTGCACTCAGGACACTAACTGACCGCGCGCGCACACACACACACACACACACACGCACACGCACACGCACACGCACACGCACACACACACACACACACACACACACACACACACAGTAAAAAAAGCCCACATAAGCAGTGTGGCTACGGTAGGAAGAGGTAAAACGTTGGAGCCATTGCAGCGCTCTAGGCGAGCTGTTATCAGGGATACAGGACTGATGGGAAATCAATCAGCTCAAGTGGAGTGGCCTGGTCTGCAGAGCCTCGTCCACCACTGCATGTCTGCTACTCCACATCCTTAACCACCGCCATGACATAAACAGTACCACTATATCTGCCTACATGTACATATATGTTTAAATTATGAGGCATGACTGGCCGAAAGTCGAAAAACTCCCAGGCAATAGCACAATATATGCATCCTGTACATTACTAGACCTGTACGGCCTACTTGGCAACGGGGAACCTAATAATACCCGTCGTCATAGCACCCGTTTTAACTATCTGTCTGTGTCCCTTTTGTGCCCATACTGTATATGGAGATCTCTGTAGTATGCAATACCCGTTGTCATAGCACCCATTTTAACTGTCTGTCTGTGTCCCACATGGATATCTCTGTATCTGTCTGTCTGCCTGGAGAGTGCAAACTGAAAAGTGGACTTATAGGTAATCAAATGGCAGGTGTGGGGTTGCCATGTCAATCAATTGGCTGAGGCAGAGGCTGGAAATTGCACAGGTGAGGGGACTTGGTCTCATTAGGTCCACTGGCAGAGCCTGACCAGAGCCTTTTGTGGTGTTTCTGGGCAACGGTGTATGCCACCGACTCAAGACCGGGCACTGCACTCTCTGTGGGGGTGTGGAACGCGTGTGTCGAATTTGAAGTCGGTGGGGAAAACGGTTCTCAAGTTACATGCATTACAACCGTACACACACGCACACAGACTGTATGTCGACCTATCTATCCTTCTATCCATCCATCCGTCCGTCCGTCCGTCCGTCTTTGTACTTCATCAGCTCAGCTCAGTCCACTGTGAGGGGAATGAGATTGTGGAGACTTGGATGATGATATCAGGCAGAGCTTTAAGCAAACACTCTTACAAACACCTCTAGTGTATATCAACCTCATTTCTAATTTATGCCCTTTATTGCTACTTTGTATGAGGTGCAACGCAAGGCTATGGAGGTTACCAAAATGCATTTAATAGTCAGAGCAGTAACATAGCTAGGGGGCATACCGTATTGTAAGTGGCCATAAACATTAATATAGCATAATAATCCCATGGGGACTGTCTCCTTTAGAATGTATTTAAGGATGAAATATTAACCCATGTCGAACACACACACACACACACACACACACACACACACACACACACACACACACACACACACACACACACACACACACACACACACACACACACACACACACACACACACACACACACACACACACACACACACACACACACACACACACACACACACACACACACACGCATTTTCAGTGCACATGTACAATTTGTGCGTGCATATATTCTGCACACAAATTGTATGTGTGGTTGTGGCATCTACCCGATGTGCTTATCTAAATTGAGTGTGACTGTATAGTGCAGGCTTAATGCTGTATTCGCACTGGCACAGACAAAGCTACAGTGCAGGCTACCATTAATTTTCAATGGAAGCCAGCAGCATGAATATACAAAGTGACACCTGACGTTTGTAGCTGCATGCTGCAAAATGTACAAAGCTCAATTCGAGTTGAGCTGACTTCAACTGCTGCTATAGAAAGCTACCAAACCACAGATTGTGTTTTCTCCTCTCTCTCACAATTCCTGATTTTATAACAGGGAAAACTAATTATTTCCGCTAGATCCGTGTTCTTTGTAGCCCAGGCTTTATATTCCGTTATATTATTCTCGCTCTTCGGACACACGCTCGCTCGACGTCAACGAGTGTGATCATCAACACTTCTGTAGCGACTCAGTGACAGATACACTGCTTTGCTTTGTAGTTTTGTATCTAAGCTGCCAGTGTGAGCACAGCATGAGTCTCCAGTGTGTGTGTGTGTGTGTGTGTGTGTGTGTGTGTGTATGTGTGTGTGTCTGTGTGTGTGTGTGTGTGTGTATGTGTGTGTGTGTGTGTGTGTGTGTGTGTGTGTGTGTGTGTACCTTTACAACATGTGTGAATGCAGCAGTGCACTTCCATGTGTGACAACTGGGACCGTGCCTCATCATACGTGGAAGGATGGAAACCAAACCAAATGTAACGCTGCTGTCCCTGCATGTGCCACCTTCTGTTCCATCCTCCCTCATATCATTAATGCACCGCACCTGTCCAGATGGTGTGAGTGTGTGTGCGAGTGTGTGTGCGCGTGTGTGTGCACGTGTGTGTGTGCACGCGTGTGTGTGCACGCGTGTGTGTGCGTGCGGGCGTGCGTGCGTGCGTGCGTGCGTGCGTGCGTGCGCAAGCATGTATTCGCATGTGTTAGCTTGAACGTGCACATGTTTTTGTGCATAATATGCGTGTATAGCACGACCACCTTGTGTATACAATTGTTGTTTGGTAGTGCTGTGTGGGTTTCCAAGCTGGCAGGACAGGTCCGTATAGTGGGGCCAGCTGTGTCCATAACGTGGCCCTGGGACCGTGACAGGGACAGCTGCCTGCAGAGAGTGGCTATGTGGCCGCGGGGTGACGGGAAGGCCAAGCTGTCTGCTGCCAGTCCGCTTAAGATGCAAAACGAATGGGAGTAGATCATCTCAATGCAAGCTGATCTGCACAGCATCAGCCAGACACAACTAAGCTGGGCTGTGTATAAGTACATCAAGGACTGGGATGCATGCGTGTGACCGCACATGTTTGCGTTTATTATGTGCGAGACACAAGGTGGAGTTCAATTTAACCGGACGAAGTCCCTTGGGCCCTAGGCCTGGCCCTACCCTATCTTGCCTTACCCCTTATGCCTAAACATTTTGGGCATTTTCACTATTTTGAAAAAAATAACATTTTAAAACATAGCTATAAAAAAATAGCCGATCTACATCGACACGTTGTGAGCTTGTAGATCGAACGCTATGCACACACCTGCACATCTCAAATGAACGCCAGCTGTTTTAGTATAGATAACTTGAATGACTATGACTACAGACTGTCACTATGCCGGCTATGTGCATGGGCACATTATTTGGTCCTGTAGATGAGACATGTGTCGTGGGGGTGCTTATCATTATATGTTATAGCTTAGGAAGCAGATGGATCATCCCCCATATAATTTATGCGCCTATCCATAACATTGTGTTGACAGTAAGATGCCTGTTTGTCTATATGCTTACAAAGAACTAGAGCTGAGGTGAAATAAATTACACTGCAGCACAGCCGAAGCTGTATACTGTACATACAATACATAATACAGAGAATAATTATTCTCTCTTTGGACAGTCCCTTAAGCTGGCTCAGTGATGCTAATGAGTTCTATATTCCTATATGGAAATGATTGTTTAGACAATCTTTGTGTCACGTTGTGGCGGACAGAGCTGGATGGCTGACGCAGGTGTGGTCTGTGTATACAATTAAGTGTGTTTGGTTGTAATTAAGGCAGGTCCACGGTGTCAGCACCTGGGTTAGTTTAGAGCTTCATGTGCGGGGGCTTCACAACAACAACTGGCTCTTGTCATTTAATTACGGCGAAAAAGCACGACAATGGAGCTGCATAAAGTTCTTGAGCACGGTAGGCTGCTCACACGCACATTGCGATTCACACAGGCACATGTCACTGGCATGCATGCATTGCACACACACACACACAGCATAACAGCAACATGTTAACGGCATTCACACAAAGCCACAAACGCCCACATACTCACACACAGATTCACAGACAGCACATTGAGCCATGTCAGCCACTGTGGCCCAGCGGAGCAGCCTCCCACCTCCCCCTCGCGTGACCCTCTCATTTGTCATCCGCTGGCCTTTGCCTTCTATAAATTTGGGGGTTTATTTTGTGAGGAGCCTGGGGTTGGAACACTGACAGGGAATTAGCCTTGTTTGTTCGGGCCAACTGACCCTTCTGTATAACATTATTACCAGCATGTGCGGTGTGTTTCAGCCGAGCAAGTGTGTTCAACTGTGTGTAATAGCCACGTCGATACAGATCAAGACTGACGGATCCTCGGGTCCCGAATGTTAAAACTAGCTCTGAGTGAAAGTGGACCCTTACGGGTCACTCAGGACTTTAACTGTGTGTAGTAATCCGAGGGGTAAAAGGTCATGCTGGTGACACTAAAGTAATGGTTCTGAAAGTGGGGTCCGGGGACCCCTAGGGGTCCTTGTCAGGGTTCCACGGGGTCCCCAGCAAAATTAGCTAATATAGCTTAATAATCAGTTAAGCACTTTAAACCTAGTATACACTGGCTATTTGAAAACAGCCCATAATCTCTTATAGATCTGCTTTAAAAATGTATAATATAATAATATAATTAATTAATTATATATATATATATATGAGACAAGAAAGGGACTCCTGCACATCCAACAAGACCCGTGGGAGGTGCAAGTCTAGTTAGCAGGCATAGACATCAAAAAGGGAAAAACCTTCCAAGGAAGGGACTGCACATTCCAGGGAACAAAGACGGACAACTTACTGCATCAACTTATTTATTAGCACGACGCGTTTCGCCGTGAGCTTCGTCAGGTGCTATATATATATATATATATATATATATATATATATAAATATAATTTTAAAGTATTTTAACAACACAAATCTTGGCACGAAATATTTTCGTTCCAGGGACCCTGCGGCCAAATATGTATTAATTTGACAGTCCTCAACATGACAAGGTTTGAGGTTTAGGTGCACTAATCTGGTGGAACTGATTGTTGTCGCCTGTGCTGTCGTGGTGGTCCGGTGCATGGCTTTGAGGTGGAAAGGGCATCTTCAAGGGGCTCTGGACAAATTAGAGCTCCTCCCAACATTTCTGCTCTCTCTCTCTTTCTCTCTCTCTCTCTCTTTCTCTCTCTGTCCTCTGTTTCCCTTGGCAGCACTTAGACACCATCACCACAAGACAAGGACACGAGGCACAGACACACGCACTGGCGCACGTGTGCATGCGTGCGTGCATGCGTGCGTGCGTGCGTGCGTGCGTGCGTGCGTGCGTGCGTGCGTGCGTGCGTGTCGCTTCATGCACATATAAGAGAGAGGTTGGGCAAATTAAATGAATGTCTGTGCGTGCCATTAGATTATTTTTCTATTTGAATCAATGGGCGTGTTTTTCCGCGAGTCTGTCTCTCAACTCAGCAAGGCACTAATAGGCATTCTGCCAGCCGCAATGCCCTGCAATTAGCCACAGGCCGTGGAGAAAACATCTCTAAACAAAGATGATGGAATTGACGCCCACCCTGTCGCAAGAACAAAAAAAACAACTCAACACTAGTGTGCAGGTGTACGCATATCATCCTCCCCTGTCCCTCCTCCCTTGCCCACGTTTGTCCTTGAAAACCATCAAGCATCAAAGCCATGCAAGTGGCTCCATGTTCAAAGAAATAAAAGCCCACAAAGGCCATTTGCGTGCAGGATGTTGTTGCTGGAAGCAGGGTTGATATATACAGTACGTGTCTATACTGCGTGTGCGTGTGTGTGTGTGTGTGTGTGTGTGTGTGTGTGTGCGCGTGCGTGCGTGCGTGCGTGCGTGCGTGCGTGCGTGCGTGCGTGCGTGCGTGCGTGCGTGCGTGCGTGTGTCTGGCACCGTGGTAACCGGGAGGTCTGCTGCCCGTGGTTTCATGTCAGAGCCAGGGACAGTCACTGCAGCCACCATAAGATGAAAAACACTTCCTTGGCTAGTAAACATGCATTCTTGTCTATTATCCTGAACTGGCCATAGGGCAAGCGCTTGCACAAGAATAAACACCCCCCCCCCCCCCCCCCCACACACACACAATCTGTTCTCCTCTGTCTGTTTCTTTCTATTCCCCCCCCCCGTCTCGATCACTGAGTTTTTCCTCCAATTTTGCTCCAACACTGCATTGAAAATGTTTACACTTAATGAGACCAGCTCTGGCTCGTCTTTGAAGCCCATAAGCTTTTGAACGTTATTCTTAGCCTCGGCAAATCAGTCAATATCAACTACATTCCCTGTCTTTATGTATGTTAGCTATCATTTTGCGGTAATGAATAATGCCACACACACACACACACACACACACACACACACACACACACACACACACACACACACACACACACACACACACACACACACACACACACACACACACACACACACACACACACACAGACTTGTTTCTGATGAAACGAACAACATGATAGAACCATCCAGCAGGCTTTTGTTCTGAAATGTTGACAGAGCCATATATGGGATCGGTCTCTTGATGATTAATGCAACAACAACGAAAGAGTTACTCATACGAACTAACACATTGTTCAGTTGTAATGACGCAAAGGAATTAGAAACCTATAAAGAACGGAAAGAAGAGAATAAAAGAAGAAGTGGCCTGAGAGTTGCACTATGGCAACACATGCTGACAGTTCAGCATGCTCTGTTGACTCCAACGAGTGCACTCTTGGCCCTGGAGTCCAAGGCAGATCAGCAGGAATCAAGGAAGTGAATCAGAGGGTGACCGCGGCGTCGAGCTCCATGTAAATCGCCGGATAAACAGTGCAGCTTCACTGAGCTCAATGACCCTCGCCAGCTCTCCGTCAACACCGGCGAGGATCTCCAAATGACATGTCTGTGCTCCTGACGGCACTCCACAACATGCTGCAGATCACTGGAGCTCAACGGAGGGAGCATGACAGTGACATTGATGGGATCAGGGGCTTGTTTTCCCCCTCCTCGCAACATTCACTTTGGTTTACTGGAAGTTGGGGCGGCCCTCACAGCAACATCGCACCGCCAGTCCAACCGCTATGTCTATAAGTCATAGTGTCAGAGTATACGCGATGAACAGTCTGCCTGTGTGTCCATTTCATGGTAAATGGTAAATGGTGCATTTATATAGCGCCTTTATCCAAAGGCGCTTTACATAGATTGTGCATCAATTCACCCATTCACACACACATTCATACACCGATGGCGGGAGAAACCATGCAAGGCACTAGCCAGCACATCGGGAGCAATTAGGGGTTCAGTCACAGTGTCTTGCTCAAGGACACTTCGACACTAACTCTGGGGGAGCCGGGGTTCGAACAGGCAACCTTGCGGTTACCATCCAGCCACTCTACCCCTGAGCCACCGCCCCCCCATTTCATGCCCATATATGGAGATCATTAGTATATGCCCATTGCCCATACCATTTTCCCATTACCCTGTATACTGGCATGCCCACATATGGGCAACCACATATCCGAACTGCTCTGTGGCGGGGACTGCACTCCCTCGACCGAGTTTGAAGACGGTTGGTCCCTTATGTACATGTCATGACCATACAGTACATGTATACAGTACAGTACAATTATGCATAGCAAGTTGATCTGTGGCTCTGTATAACCATTCCTATGGGAATATCGGTTTTGCTTGTCTATTGTAGAAGAGAAGACTTTTCTCATACCTTATGAACAGAACAATGAGAGACAGAGAAGGCGAGAGCGAGAGAACTATAACGCAACATCTGCGTCATAAATCAATGCACAAGTGTGTGCTGGAACTCTTAACATGAGCGTGAGCAGCAAATGGGATATGGGCCAGTTTTACAATGAGTTTGGTGTTCTGTTGCCATGGGTGTAGCCTCGATAGTATACCCAGGCTTTCATTACCATGGGGTGTGAGAGAGATCTTACGCAGCTACAAGAAATCCTGTCAACAAAGTGGACAGCACTGAGGCACGCAATTACTTTAAGACTAATTCACTAGTCTTAAACATACAGTACTGGTCACAGCATTCATTCAAGAGACTGTTTTTTGTTGACGGACCGAAGGAACCACTGGATCGTTAGATCTCATCAAAAACAAAATGTAAGTGAAAGGTGAACTACAGCTGCACATGTAGCACTCAGGGTATTTACATCTCTTACTCACGCTACCCATTCCAGCAAGTTCCAATACAAGTCCAAGCACTGAATCAAGTGAGAGCTCAGTAAATTCACAAGCTTGATTTGAAAGCAACGGTTGCAATGCAACGATGCAATGTATGCCTATCCTGAACGTAGGTTATCCTTACAGTTAAACTGAGAGAAAATGTCTGCAACAGCAGAAGGCCCGCACACTGCAGATTAGATGAAAGTATTTTGGTGCAGGGCTCAATAATGCAAGATATACATGTATACAATTCTGAGGAAGGCTTTTCAGGTCAAAACGCGTCTGTTGTCTGTCCATATGGGAGGTAAATACACCATGTGAAAAGGGCATGTATTGGCTATTTCTTCACTTCTATATCCTTACAGTCAGCATCATTTCTCTTTTCCGCCGCAATTTGCATTTTTAAACCTAACTACAACACTACATTTATATGTACCATAAAATGTGAATTCATGGCATTTAATAATAAATGAAATAACAATTACCACCCACCCAGTATTACCCTAGTGTAAACGGCGATATGAAGGTTAATTCCTGAAAAACAGGACATAATGTGCTTTTTGTTGCTTGACAATCGCACTCTGCCAGGCAGCCTATATCCTCCTCTCTCTCCCCTCAGCTCTGCGGCGGCTGGCTGATCGCTGTGGGTTTGTTCGCGCGGCGAATCCATCTCATTCTAATTATGATATTTCAACATTGCTTCTCCTCGTGGATCCCAGCCCATCCTCCCTCCCCCAAGTAGATAACAGGTCAAGCTGACTGTTCTCCCATTCGCGTCCCAGGGCTTTGATGAAGGTCTCATTTTGTCACATTAATCCATTGAGACCTGGAACGCATCCATGTCACGTTAGCGTTTAACCACATTAACCATTAACCCATTTTGGGCGGGAACCCCTTTTGGTGTTTTAAACATTATGTTATAATTTAGCTATTGAAAAATAGCAGATCTACAAGCTCATAGCGCGCCACCGAGTGGCGCGCTATGAACTTGTAGGTCTGCTATTTTTGAAAAATCGTTAAAATGTGCCTCAAATCTTTCCGAAAATTGTCATGATTTAGAAAACTTTTTTTTTAAATTTCGACGTTAGGGCTGAATGGGTTAATAACGACCCCATGGTGTGCCGTGTCCGGCCGGGATGTCTCATCGACTGATGACACAACAAGGATGGGGAAGTGAGCGAGGCAGCGGCCTGCATCTCGCACGGCCCGCTCCAGCTTCATCAAACTCACTTACCGGTATAATCACCTCATGTTTCATCAGCGCTTTCCCCGGGAAGAAATGATCACTATAAATACACAAGGAAACAAATTAACCACCAGTGTCAGAATTCTAATGGTTTCAATTAGTCAACACTTTGGGGAGCGTGCATTATTTAGAATGATTGCACACCACTTCCAGTTCGTACATTTTGAGTGCTTAGCTACAATCAAAACACGTGTAGCCCAGCAGCTGCTACACTTGTCCTACGGTAGCCTACAAGCCCCATGCTACAGGTAATGCATGACTTATAGTCGGATGTGTGGCGGTGTCACGCATCAACAACAACAGATTACTGTCCGGGTAGCTCAGTCGGTAGAGCTCTCGCCTTTGGACCACAAGTCCATGGGTTCGATCCCGGGCACCGCCAACTCAGCGTATGAGTAGCACGGCTTGGGTGCGGCAAGTCGTGCGGGAAGTACTGGGAGCTGCACCGGGAGCTCCCAGTACTCCCGGTGCAATCCATCTCCCAGGGATCTAGCCGCATTGTAACGGGCACAGACTCCCGTGTGTTACCCGCTGATACCGACAATAAGCCACTCCCGACCTGCTTCTTTTTACAAGCTCACAAGGCGTCGCATCTGCTACATTTTGATGGGCTGCACTGTCACGTAACCAAGTATAAATCAACGGTAACTGTTGAGCTGTGTATTGGAGAGCATTCAGTTTATTCCTTTAGAATAACCTGAAATCCATGGTGCTCAGTTGGTGCAGGGGTAAAGTTCCTGTCCACCACTGGAGGCTAAGGGCTCCATTTTCGTCACCGATAAACCCCTAATCCCTAAACTTCTTTGCCTTTTTTTACTATTTTGCAAAACATTTTTGAATAGTTCAACTAGTCAATCTACATTGACACGTTGTGAGCTTGTAGACTGGCCATTTTAACTATTCAAAAATGTTTTGCAAAATATTAAAAAAAGGCAAAGAAGATTAGGGATAAGGGGTTTAGCGGTGACGAAAATGGAGCCCTAGGTGTTTTAATCCTCTGTGATGCCTCCAGTTTGGCTGAGTGTCCATACGAGCACAATTGGCCGTGTTGTTGGAGGGAACCCAGACAGGCAGGGCAATCGTTGTCGCTGCACCAGCAACTCCTACGGACTGAGGTGGCACCTGTCTGTCAGCAGAAGGTATTGAATGGCGAGGAGCAGAATGTTCCTCCACACATGCTACCGATCGTCCCAGTGGGGGCTCCTCACTGGCAGGTGAGCCATGCTACCTCGTCCCGGTGGGGGCTCCTCAATGGCAGGTGAGCCAGTTGGGATCAACAACAGTAGCGACAACACACAAGTGTATGGAAAATGCGGTAACAGCCATAATGAATAATTTGGGACGAAAACATAGTAAAAAATATATATAAAAATAAATTCAAATCCTTACCATGTGTGCATGCGCATAGATAAGACAGATGTTTATGGCAAATATTGTTCACCTTCCACTGACTTGTAATTTGGTAAAACAACTACCAGTAGATCCATGCATGCTAGACTGCAACATTTGTAATGTAATCCTAACATCTCTCACTGCTCTGAAATGTAACCCACACTTAGAATGTAATGTGCTGTAACAACAGAATATGAACTTTGTACACAGAGAAACTCCCTTCACTCAGTATAATTTAATCATACGCCATTTAAGGGGATACAATAATTATCTTGGTTCGGCACGTAAGCCTGTTTTGACGTGCGTGCCTTCTCTTTTGTAAGTGCACCAGTATGATTCATTGGATACACCTCCAGGACACAAGCCAATCAGTCAGCACAGCAGGGGGTTCTATGGTCTGCAGAAGGTCTGTAATCAGTGAGGGAGCTTAGAGGGAGATCTGGACATATATCGATTTTGAACTGCATGTCGATCAATAAATTGTACTTGCAAAAGTCAAAATAGTGTAATATTCAGTACTGTATGTAATTGACTTGTTCAATTGGAATGGATTGGGTTGATCTCGTAATAAAAGAGAATGATGAAAGATCAGCTTTCACTGCCTTACAGAAAAAGATTATTCCATACAGCTTGTGCAGCATAATCCATGTCTTAACCCATTCAGGCCTGACGTCAAAATTTTAAAAAAAAAGTTTTCTAAATCATGACAATTTTCGGAAAGATTTGAGGCACATTTTAACGATTTTTCTAAAATAGCAGACCTACAAGTTCATAGCGCGCCACTCGGTGGCGCGCTATGAGCTTGTAGATCTGCTATTTTTCAATAGCTAAATTATAACATAATGTTTAAAACGCTAACGCTAACGTGACATGGATGCGTTCCAGGTCTCAATGGATTAAGCCAAATAATCACTCCGTGAGTGGAAGAGACTCATATTCAAACCATTAGTGTATGCTCTGCTCGACGAGAATGCAAAATATCTCCAATTTTGGTTACACTCAAGGCTCGGGTGTGCATGCTTGAAGCTTTAAATAAAACAATGGCTGTAGTCACTGCAATTAATGGTGCAAAGGTCGTTTCCACTCCCTGCAGTGGGATCATTTGGAAGGGTTTTGCTGCATGCATTGTGTGAAGCATGATAAGTTGTGCCCTTTTAGGACTAAAGAACGAGTCATTGTTCATTCTGAGTTGTACTGACAATAATCTCCCTACTGTATGTGTTAAGTAGACAGTGTGTCACTATCTGGCATGAGGGTACAATAGATAATGACAGAATATTTAGGGGGGGAACTATTTCTTTTCAGTAAGCACACTCCACTGCATGGAGGTCTGCCAACTCAGAGCAGAATGTTAGCCAACATTAACTTGACATTAGAAACATATTGTATTCAGCACATCTCTTATCCACAGTTACAAAATCAGAGGGAAAAGCTTTGCTGGGTAATATAATATGATTGACCACAGGAGCTATCTAATGATGGTGGAATTAAATCCAGATATGGAAAATGCATGATTATGCTTTGACGTATTGCAGACAAACTCTACAAGTTCTGAACACGTTGCATTGTGTTGTGGGCTTACGTAGATTGAGTACACATCTGTGAGAGCCCTAATATTGACTGCTTATAGAAATACCTTTCTCTACGCCTACGGTCTGTGTGTGTGTGTGTGTGCGTGTGTGCGTGCGTGCGTGCGTGCGTGCGTGCGTGCGTGCGTGCGTGCGTGCGTGCGTGCGTGCGTGCGTGCGTGCGTGCGTGCGCATCCATGTGCATTGACATCTATGGCAAACTCCTCCAAGCACCTGTGACCTGTGCATGAAAATACCTAAACTCTGATCCGTGAGGGAGAACAACACACAGTTTTTAAGGAAAAAAACAGAGAGACGGTACACTTATGCCTGAGGCAAAAGCGTACTAAACGGCCGCGTAGGGGCCTGTGGCCATTGGGGGCCCTCGAGCAAGCAAAGAAATGATTTTTCTTTCTTTTTTTCCATTCACATAAAATAAATATGCACTCCACTCAACAGCAGCTTATTAATTGTAGTCAAGCATCCAGACATTTTAATTTATTTGAGTTATTGAGTATTTGTGTCTTTTCAACCTGGCATCCCTAGTTATTAACAAAGAAATAAACAAAGATTTCAAATATATTGAAAATAGCAGATCTACACTAAACGCAGAGACTGGATCTGAAGTTGTAGATTGGCTATTTTAGCAATTCTTCACACAACAGTATGTTGTATGAAAACTAAGTATGGCTTAGGTGGTTAAACGCTTGAAATGGCAATCTAAACATTAAGCTTTATGGTATCTCAAAGCACCTGCTTGACCGAAACATATATAGACACCAGTAGGAACTATTTGCTTTTGCTTTTTGAAAGGAATATTGTATAATAATGCCTAACCTGGTAAACGAACCCAGTCGGGTGGATTCTAATTATCATTTGTCTTCTGCAGACCAGTCTGGCCCCAAGTGCTACAGGTTGGCAACGTGGCACCACAGCGTGGAAGATCCAATCAGTGGCTGTCGATCACACGGCCCTGATCGCAGACTCTGATTGGCTCTTCCACTTTTTGGTTTCTGCAAAACACCCACCCAGTGCTTGGGGCCAGACCGCTCTGCAGAAGACAAATGATAATGTGAATTCACGTGACCGGCATGGTTCACCAGGGTAGTATTATGCCTTGAGGATGAAAAGGATATATCTTGAATGAATTGTTGTGATTGTGCCGCTGACCATATGTATGTTTACCTGCCAGCTGGCACCAAGGAGAAAGAAATGGGAAAACATAGACATTCAGTAGCGTATATAATCTATATGATAAGCAGTTTATCTTTGCTGAAAATAATGCCAAAAGTTTCATCACAATTACTCAGATGTTGAGGAACAGCTCTCTCCCTCTCTCTCCAACTCTGCCTGTCTCTCCCTCTCTCTAACTCTGTCTGTCTCTCCCTCTCTCCAACTCTGTCTCTCTCTCTCTCCCAGTTTAGAGAATACTTGGGGTGAAATCAAATTCTGCTTAGCCTAGGGCCCCAAAAAACGCCGGCCCGAGGGAAAGAGTAAAAAAAAACGCCTACGCCAAGTGTGTGTGTGCGTGCGTGCCTGCGTGCGCGCGTGTGAATGATGGAGTGAGTATGCAGCTCACCGTCTCCCAGCTCACGACCACAGTTAATTATTCACCAGGGCTGTGCTGCAGAGATGAACCGAGGGGCTTTGGGATGAAGGCACTGGAGAGGGAAGATGAAATTATAAAATCCTAATGATGGAACTCCGGCTGAATGGTAATTTCTTAAATTGATTTTGAAGAGATGCCCAGACACAGCACAGGCATGCGGAGGCGAGACAGGGAGGGGAATCTCTCTGCGTACACACTAGAAACTCTTCACCCCTGGTCTATAAGCTTCCATCTTTCCCCCCTAAGCTTCTACTTCCTTCACTCATGCTTTTGTTTCACTCCTCTCTCCTCTGGTTGACCTCAAAGTCTCACCTTGTCTGCCCAAACCTTCACGTTTCCCCCCCGTTTCTGGCCCCTGGGCCCCTCCTGACGAGTTATGACCTGGTAGCATCAGCTGTTCAAATAATCTCTCTTTTAACTCATGTGCACATTGCCATACAGCAAAAGTGAAGAGGAGACCAGAATTAAAATACATAACCTACTGTGTATAGCATTAGCACTACGTTTGAAAGTAGTCAAGGTCTATTCACACAACACATACAGTAGCACTGAAGTTCACCATTGTCAAGTTGTGGTGTGGACTCTGCCATTCACTTGAGTTAGAACGATTAGTCTGTTAGTCTGTCAGGGATGGTTGGCAGTGTCAATATTTACTGACATGAGTGGAATAATGGACCATGGTAATGCTGCCTGAGGACCAGCTCCTTGCTTGAAACACATTGCGTTCTGCAGTATGCGTTTAATGTATGTGTTATCTGTGCGTTATTGTGAACAGTACATCATCCAGTATCAACATACAAAAAACAACTATCAAGGAGCAAAATGTGTAAAGTAGGGGAAAAAAATCACATGCGTGTGAAGTGAGGGGCGCTCATCCCGGCAAATCACGTCCTCACTTTTCTGTCCTCACTATTTATCCTCAAGTCCAATCCGGCTAATCAATTGTGGCGTCCTCAATTTTCTGTCCTCACTTTTTATCCTCAATACCATCATCGCTATGGGGTACACACAAAGGCTGGGCATAGGAGGGGCTACCGGCCCTCAAAAATGGAGCATTTAGCAGTCTGTTTGCCATGGGGATGAACAATTTTGTATGGCGGTTAGTTTTGCAAGTGGGTAGAATATAAGAATGCCCTGATGGCAACAGATAGATACATTTCACTTGCTAGAACATATTGTTAGGAAGCCAAAATGCTTGCAGCCTCTGGGAGGGTTTGTTGATTACAGAAAGAAAGATAGTCTCGTTGTTTCACTCCGATACTCTTAGAATGCATTTGACAATTCTGTTTGGGCTGTTTCTATGTTGCCTTGTGAGACTGTAAAACCAAACCAGCAGACATTTTCTGGAGACTCAATAACAGGAGAGAAAAAGAGAAAACAAAAGAGAAGGATGGGCCTGACAGAAAAACGATTGTGTATGGGAATTCTCTGTCCCTAATTCACAATAGTGAGGAAGGCTAGACACCTGTGCCACCCCAGACACCTGGGAAAAATAAAAAAGTCTTACAGAAGGTCCTGAAATCTTACTACTCGGACAGCTATACCTGTTTTTCTGACGTGTTCCGTTTGGTGTGAGGACAGCTCTTCCCAGGACCAGAGAGCCCTGCAGAGGTTTGTGTGCTTAGCCCAGCACAAGTCTGGAAGTTCTGTCCCAGGACTCCTACATGAGCAAAGTATTTTAGACTTTAGATTTAAGACTCACCACCTCAGCAATGAACTGTTTATGCCACTACGATCAGGCAAATGCCTGATGTTACTACAGAGGCAAACATTGAGGCAGGGCCGTGAGATATTTACAGTAGGTAGTGCTGAACGTTCAGTAGGGGGTGCGCGCGTGTGAGTGCGTGCCGCAAAATGCGTGTGCACGCGCATTTTCACGCAGGAAAGTGACTTTAACTTTCCCTCTCAGTTATATGAACAAACTGACACCAGGATAAGGCACCGCTACTGTGATACAGCATATGTATTATAGGCCTAGTAACAGAAATCTGTTCTGATTAAAATTATTATTATTTTCCCCCTTCTGTCCGAGGGGGGGCTGTGCTCCAGCCCCCCCAGCACCCCCACTTCCCTATACTGTATCTTCCGCCAAGCACAAGACGGCGCAAAGGGGCAGTGCATTTATAATTGCTATTTTCCGACCAATTTCAATTAGTAGTAGCTACACTTTCATTTTTTTTAAACACGACAAATGCAGAATCTGAATACAACCCCTTTGCAACATGCTCCTCTCTTTGCACCCAGATAACGCACCGTTTGGCTAGCAAAGGTGACGGGGAAAAACCCCTGATGCATTTTTGCGACCTGTGTTCTGCGCTCTGTGCCATAGATCATAGATGATCAGCTTATTGTCTCCACCAGGCCGAAGGCATGGGGAGAGAGTATGTTTTGCACTCCGTCCGTCCGTCCGTCCGTCCGTGTGTCCGTGTGTCCGTCCGTCCGTGTGTCCGTGTGTCCGTCCGTCTGTGAACAGCTAATCTCCGGCACCGTTAACCCGGTCGATGCCAAATTTTGCACAAACACTCCCTGGATGCCAACGATGAACCTCTGCCCCAGAATGGCCTGTTATAGCGCCACCAGGAGGCCGCTTTGTGCAAAACAAGTTTTTGGACAGTACACCTACATATTTTGTCCAAACATCACGCAAATTGGTACACAGTCTCTCTAGAGCCATTCAACGAAACGGGTCTTTCAGATTTCTCAGACTCCATCCTGATTGGCTAAGATTGGCTTCCAAAGTTTGCAGGAGTGCTCGGTTTCAAACAAAATGCTGCAAATCATGAACACATCATGTGATTTCCGTGAAATTGTGCACGCACATTCCCACTAGGCAGAGGAAGAAATGCCCCAAGAACATTTTCAACTCAGCCTCATGGTGGCGCTATAACTGGCCGAAAAGTGTTTTTACCTCTAACTGCACGGATCTGTGAATAACTTTGTATGCCAACTCCCTAGAGGCCAAGGAAAAACCTTTGCCTGGAATGTTTCACATCTGCTCTTTATAGCGCCACCAGGAGGCCGACATATGTAAAACACATTTTCTAATATTACTCCTTCAGATTGTATCCAAATTTCACGCAAATCGGTACACATGCTCTCCATAGTCATGTGATCAAGACGGGTTTGTTTGATTTCTCATAATCCACCCTCATTGGCTACGATTGGCTCCTAAACTTTTCAGGAGTAGCCCGCTTTGTACCCGTTTTGTACAAATCGCCACAACTACTCAACGCAGCGTCCGATTGTGGTGAAACTGTGCATGCATATTCCCACTAGGCTTTGGAAGAAATGCCACTTGACCGTTTTCAAATCAGCCTCATGGTGGCGCTACAACAGGCCAAGCCGCGACACACACACACACACACACACACACACACACACACACACACACACACACACACACACACACACACACACACACACACACACACACACACACACACACACACACACACACACACACACACACACACACACACACACGTTTATATTGCTCCTAAACATTTTGCCAAACATCACACACACACACACTCCTATCCTCCTGGTGGAGACCTGTGCCCAGAAGGGCACTTTTTCTAGTTTTATTCTTATTTTTTATTTAATTTCATTTCATTTTTGGCCAAACCTATATTGCACATATTATACACTATATATTGTGCACTATATATACCTTTGCTGCTGCACGCATTTTCACTGTGTGTACTGTATAATGCAAGCAATCATATACTGTACCGTAAGTTCCTTGGTTCAATCATAAGTCCAAGAAGTTGTTATCAGCCCAGGAAATAAAGTCAGTGAGAACATGTACGTCATCTAATTTTGAACCTTGAAGAAAGGACAGCAACAGAGAGCTGTCCTGAGAGCTCCTGCATGCATCGATTGCATTCGTCAGCGTACATAATGAAAGGGCAAAAGGACGCACCCTTGTGGTGAGCCCATGTGGACACAGCTAACAAGGGTCGCTAAAATAACGGAGTAATACCCATTTATACATTTTCAGTTTTTTTGTGACAACGCAGTCTGTCACTATTAATCATTTTATCCGCCCTGGCATTCCCGTAAAAACCCCCACACCCACCTTCAGACCACCCCATCCGCGACCGACACACACCCCTCCGTCAGCCGTCAGTGCGGAGGGCCATGGTTCACAGCGGAATGCATGCTGATTGACAGAGATAAGACCCTTAATTAGGAGCCGTGATTGGGGTCTCCAGGGGGAGGGAGAATGTGTGTGCGCGTGCATGTGTGTGTGTGTGTGTGTGTGTGTGTGTGTGTGTGTGTGTGTGTGTGTGTGTGTGTGTGTGTACTGTGTGCGTGCTTTCTTGCATGTGTGTACTGCGTGCGTGCGTGCGTGCGTGCGTGCGTGCGTGCGTGCACACATACATACGTGGAGAGGGTTCTTGGTTTCCTGGCATATAGGCAGAAGCACAGGAGACAGACGTATACCCTGGGCTTCCAACCCCCCAGCCCGTCCCCTCGTCCCCCCCCCACCCACAATTAGAGACACATCTGCTATCAGCAATCAGCTCTGTGTCCCTGGGAGAGAAAGGATGCTCTACAAGCGCTATGCCTGCCTGCCAATGTCATTCATTGTCCCCATCCCTCTCTCTGCTCCTCCCTGATGGATGGAGCCGATAGTGGCGCTGTCTTGCTAACACAGACACACAGGCACATGGGAACATCAGTGCACGTGTGATATACACACTGCACACTGCACAGTTGTACGCATGTATGTACATGCACGGACACAGTCAGGTCTGCACGTATACCATACGGTACATGGCAGACATTTACACACATCTACAGTATACAGTCACTCACACTGTCACGCACGCACGCACACACGCACACACACACACACACACACACGCACGCACGAACGCACACACGCACGCACGCACGCACGCACGCACGCAAGCACGCACGCACGCACGCACGCACGCATACTGTTCCATACTGTACATACTAGCATGTGGATGCATGCATTTATGCAAAATAAGTGTATTGGCTAATAGCCATTTACAGTACAGTATGGCACATGAAACAGATAGTAAATCATGGTCAGGTGCCTAAACGATCACAAGCACACACACACATCCATATACACAAACAAACACATATTCATATGCTTAACCTGACATTAAGCATTAGTGCTAATATCTACTTGGCACAGGGTTCCGGGCACGGGCTTTAAATTTACAGCACCAGCATTAGACTGCGGAGGTTTTTACAGCCCTTGTGAAATGTCACGTCACCTCTGTGCAAGTTTTATGACTTTAATCCGACCAGGGGGCGACACAGACGCAGCAGCGCTCACTATAGCATGTTCAAAATGCAGTAATAGTGCATTATGGCACGCGAGCATACAGTACATCACGGCGGGATATGTGCGACGCCAGCATGTTGTCGGTTCGAGCCAAATTTATGCTCACATATGTCTGCTGCCTACAGTAATTCCAAAATATGGAGGGAGCCACCGTCATTTGAATAATCCATCTACTGTACAGTATACCAGGAGAACGAGGAGGGTAAGTGGGGTATTTATCATGATGAATAAGTCACAGCCGCGTAACGTGCATTATATGCATGACTTAAATCTTGCATCCCGTGCCGAGGGTGGAGCAGCTGATAGCAGCAGCGGAGGTGTTGTGGGAACTGACAACAGTCCCAAGCCACGCAGTTTTATTTTTTTCTTTGAAAGCCATATGGCACCACTGGCAGCCTTAGCCATTTGAACTCTAGTCTCGCATTGCCAGAAGATTGAATTGGATATCTTTGTCTCTATACCACCCCCCAACAACCCCCCCAAGAACTGCCTTGACTGCCTTGCTCTGTCCTTCGCATTGGTTCTGCAATGGAGTTTTTTGTTTTGTTTTAATCTCTGAATTGTTAGAGAAAGGAGGTCCCGCACACTGTCTTCACTCAGCAGTTTATTAAGCTACTGAGTGACAATGTCTCGGTCTCACAACCTTCATCAGGAATCGCTGAATTGTTACCACCCACAAAATGTCACCAGGTTTTTAAGAAGCGGAGATGAGCTTGAGGTCCAAGCAAGTCGAAACGAACCCTAGTGTACCTACAGTATTCCTGCCGTGTAAGAATAAGAGCAAACATTTGGCAAAAGCGAAAACAGCAGATCTACAACGCATTACCAACGCGGCGGATTGTGAGCTAGGTTGGCTATTTCCGCTCTTAAATGTAGCAAAGCATAGCGTATAAGTAATTAAGCATCTGGGGGCCTGTTTCAAGAACTAAAGTGGGACCCCAAGTGGTGTTTCTTGCCTGGCTACAGTAGGATAACGTAGCATCCAACTGCAGAGATTGTCCGCGGGAAATTAGCTAAGGAGTATGGAGATTTAATCCACATCTGTGAAACCAGCCACGAGTGTTTTCATTCTGGGGAACCGGGTCTTCATTAATACCTACCTACAGAAAGACTGGTTGCCTCAGCAACAAAGGGATCTGACTTTATCATGCCGCGCGGTAAACATGCGTGTTTGTGTACTATGCCTCTGCATTTGCTTGGGCTCCTTCTTATTCTTCAGAAGTGCTCTGCTTATATCTTGTTCCATGGTAAACAAACAGTGGGAGCTTTGTGTTAAATAAGTGACCTGAAGCTAGATAGAATATAAGATGTCAGAGGAGAGAGATAAATTGAGAGATATGGTATCTTAGCCCTTTGTGGACTGACAAGAACGTAAGAAGATGTTCTCCTTTGTGCAGGTCAGAAACACTGAAAGATCAGGAAAGGAGGAGAGAGGGAGCACGGGCGTGAGAGAGTCTAGACTCTAGAGGTATACTGTATGATACAGAGAGAGAGAGAGAGAGAGAGAGAGAGAGAGAGAGAGAGAGAGAGAGAGACAGAGCGAGAGAGAGAGAGAGAGAGAGAGAGGAGATGGAGACGGAGACGGAAAGAGGGAGGGAGGGATCTGTGAGTTCATTCAAGGAAAGAAAATGGGATAAATGGAGCATTTCCCCCTTGTGGATACTCAACACAGAGAGAGAGAGAGAGAGAGAGAGAGAGAGAGAGAGAGAGAGAGAGAGAGAGAGAGAGAGAGAGAGAGAGAGAGAGAGATAAGAGTGCAAGTGCTTCCTTGCATGCATCCTATGCATTGATTCATTTCGTCCAGTGCAGCTTTATAGGTCTTCTCTTTAGCACTGCCATTAAAGGTTGGCTTCAAAACACAAATCCAATGCCTCCAGCTCCCCTCCTAGTCTTAGCTCAGGGCAACATATTCTCACTCTCAAGCCGTACTAGAGAGCATGAAAACAAGTGACCAAACGGCAAACATTACAACATCCTGATAACCCCACAGAGTAGACTATGGAATGCGGAAGTGCTGTTCTCAAACCCAAGACATAGAGAGAGAGCTCTGCTGTTTGATTGGATTTTGGTAAATGAAATACAACACAAACAAAATATAATTTACGGTAAATCCAGAATATTCACATAAAAACATATAATAAAATGTGACAGTTTCTGACCGAGAAACTGTCATAACTTCAAATAGACATATTGGTTGTTCAGTTTGACCCACCAGTGTTGGACATAATGGCTTATAGAGTAATGTCTTGCAGAAAACAGTGAGTTGATAAAACAGGCTTGAAAGGTTAACTTCTGTCTGTACATGTTTAAGCATTTATTTCATATTTTGTATGTCGATTTCAGCTCTGACATTTATTTCAGACATGTTCTAATCTAGTATGTGAATAGTCTGCCTGTGTTATTAACTTATTTTGGATAAATAAATAAATAAATAGTTTTTCTCCTCTCCTGTCTTGCCGCCATGACTGTCTCTGTATCAAAAAGAGTCACAAATAATAGACAATAAATCACATAAACCCAATACATTATATAAAAACCAAGGCGAGGGGTGCTCGGTGGCCCAGTGGTTAAGTGTCTTCCCACCACCATCGCTGAGGCTGGGGGTTCTAATCCAACGTGGCCCGGCTTTGTCGAGCGTCTCTATATGTACACAATTACTGTAGCCCTTCGCTAAGTCCCTCCGCAACACGTCCTTGTCCAATAGGCATGTTAGCAACGGTTATAGATAGACATTGGCAAGCTTTTCCTTCTAACCCATTGAGATGCGTGTTAAATGACGGGATTTCTCCATATACTGTAAATAATCGATCATTTCAGTAGCACAAGCTTCAAAGTGTCTTCTAAATCTAGTCAACCAGGCCTTCAGTATAGGCTATGCACTGGACAAATGTGCATGACATTATTTGAATAAACTAGATAAACGAGGAAATGTTAGAGAAACAGTCTCCAACTCAATGAACTTTAACGACCATCTGACGGGAGTTTTCATGTAATGCACGGTAAGACTACGGTTATTAGTTTTATTGCCATCACCTGGGTGGGTCAGTCGTGTAACTTTCCCGAACGTTAAGCTACAGTATGGTAAATGGTAAATGGTGCATTTATATAGCGCCTTTATCCAAGGCGCTTTACATAGATTGTGCATTACATTCACCCACTCATACACCGATTGCGGCGGAAGCCATGCAAGGTACCAACCAGCACATCGGGAGCAATTTGGGGTTCAGTGTCTTGCCCAAGGACACTTCGACATGTAGACAGGAGGAGCCGGGATTCGAACCACCGACCCATGGATCATTGTACGACCTGCTCTACCTCCTGAGCCACAGTCGAATGTATGTGTTCAACAACACAGCCATGCAAAATAACGTGTGTGTGTGTGTGTGTGTGTGTGTGTGTGTATGACAGTGTGAGTGCCTGTACTGTAGATGTGTGTAAATGTCTGCCGTGTACTGTATGGTACGTGCAGACCTGACTGTGTACATACATGTAACTGTGCAGTGTCAACGGCTATGAGGTGACGAAAGCTTGCCCAGCATAGCAACGGTCGCTAAACTATATTGAACTTGCTTTTGGGGTGGGGTTTAGCGAAGGGCTACTTGTCCCGTGGGAAGCTAAACAGGGTGAGTGACATTAGGGGGACAGAATTGTAAATCCTCATCAGCATCGTGGGACGTCATGGGGACATCAGCATGTGACGTCGTAGGTACCAAAACCTCTAATAGTGACGTACGGTCAAATCCGTCCCCAGCTGTCACCCGTTTGACGGCACGGGTATGAGAATGTGTTGCTCAGGGCACACATCAGGAACCCAGACCTACAGTCAAAGCACACTCCAATGTTTAACTGCATGAACTCTAACGCCCCTATTCAGCCCAGCTGGCATATCATAATAGGCAAACCTTTGGCGACAATAGACGAACATTTGGAGAAAATAGATTATATACAAGCTCATAATGCAACACTTGAGCTTGTAGATTTTCCATAGTAGATTTTTTGCCAAAGAGATTTGGGGGAAAACGGAGGGGGGCAAGTACAGACGCCTGGAGGATCGCGGTCAACAAAGTATGTAGCGTTTAAGTGGGCTCAGAAGCTTACATCACATCCACAATGCAACTCAAATGTATTTAAATGCCTTTCTATTGGATGGGAAACCATACATCTACTGCTCATAAGGGGAACGCCCGCTGGCCAAGAAAGATACGAGCCTACTCTGCAACATTTAGATCAATGCGATAGCTCCATTATTCTGAATTAAAACCATCAGGACTAAATAATACAAAAGAAAAACACTTAAGAGAATATGTGAGAGACATATGTGCCTCCTCAGTGTGAGGCACTCCGTTATTAGCAAAGCCTGGTGACACATTTCACAGCAGCACAGCCAAAAGTCCACTTAACGGAGGCTTCACTGTGAGCACATTGCTTCAAGCTCATCTCCCCGTATCCGTTAAGTTATGCCGGAACATGTCACCAGCCATGTGCCAATGCTGCTCAGTATAATTACGTTAACTCCAGTGGCCGCGGTCCCTCGCTAACACGGCATGCTACTCTTGTTCCGGCTTTGCCCGTCTTCTTCATCTAGTGGATTAGGGCTATACCTTTTTTTATGCTCAAGGCTCAGCATTGAGCTAAATAGAATGTGCCTGGTGATATTTTAACGCAGCGTGAGGTCTAATACATGGAGAGTGCATGAGAGGCATAGCAGAGGGCTGAGTACTTATGAATGGCCTTTAACAGCAGGAGAGAGATGAACTCCTGCCTCGTCCTCTTCTTCCATCAGACTCTCCCTCTCTCCATCTGTCTCTCTGTCTCTCTCAACCCCCCTCTGCTCCACTGCAGCCTGCAACTGCTCATTGTGTGTGACATTCAGACGCAGTGTGAATATCAGAGGATGGGTAATTCTGTTTGTGTCGTGAGCCTCTGTGTGTCGTGTGTGTGTGTGTGTGTGTGTGTGTGTGTTCGAGCGAGCGAGCGAGAGCGGGAGAGCTTAAGGGCAGGGAATAATTTATGACCACTGCACCCTATAATTAGCGAAAACCAAATTGTGTGTCAGTGCAGGAGGCAGTTATATTGGGCCTGCTTCTGTCAAAGGACATTTCATATCCAAAAAAAGAACTATCATGCGACATTCCACTGGCTGAACTGACATAATAACACTGTGAAACTGGGCCTGCAGACTGAATGACTTCAGAACCTTTCTGGCAAGATCTGACCACCATAACTTTTTGATGAATTGCTAATTTGCAATTACTCTTTGGCTCTTCAACTGTTAATGTAAGTGGCAGAGTCTGCCATAAGCAGAATCACACACCTTGATATCGAGCACTCTATATCAAAATAGTTCCTTACACTTAGTTCGATCCAATCTCTGAGGTCAGGCACCGTGCAGTGGCCATGACCTGTGTGTCTGTGTCTGTGTGCGTGTGCGTGTGCGTGTGCGTGTGAGCGTGAGCGCGTGTGAAGCAGGTGGCGGATTGAACAGTTCACGCCAAACCCTGCTAGCCGCCCTATGCAAGCAAAGCAAAGCACTGCCTGAGGTCCACACCCCTTGGGACAAGCTGTAGTCTATTGTAAAGACCCAAGCTTCCAAAGCTTTGCAATGTTATGCCTGAGGGGTTGGCAAATATCTAAGTCATCAAAAAACATCTTAAATGTGTTTGTAGTGTTTTATGTGTTGAAATGCTAAATGATTTTGATCATGTTAGAGCATAATTATCTGCAGTCATATTGGTGACAACCAATATAACGTGATTATGAAAAAGAATTGGGGGAGATCCTTTTTGTGTATAGTTTTAAATCAAAAGTCAAATCTTAAAGGAGCATTCAGTGATTTGAGTGATTTGGAAAACCACCCAGTCCGCCCCGGTAACAAAATGTGCACATGCACGCTCTACAGTGGGGGGAAGTGCAACAGGCCAACAGCATGTGCACCAAGGCCCGCCCCCACTCGATCATGATTGGAGGAAGGCCTCTCTCATAGGGAGGATTATCCAGAAAAAATGAAAAAATAAGTGATATTTAGATTAAGTCAAATCACTGAATATACCTTTAATTTATACTTACTTACTTACAGGTCAAACAAACTTGTCATGCATGCATACATCAGCAGGTACCAAACAAATTCAATCAATAGGGCCCGGATGGTTAGCTGAACCGTCTGGGCACCTATCAATAGGGCCCGGATGGTTAACTGAACCGTCTGGGCACCTAGGCTGCTGAGCCAGCCTGACGGATGGTTAGCTGAACCGTCTGGGCACCTAGGCTGCTGAGCCAGCCTGACGGCGTGCCGCGTGTTCGACTCCCGATCCCGACGGCCCCGAAACCTACGTAGCTACCTGGTAACGCCATGCTACCACTGATGGCTCCGCTAGACAGTGCAGTAACAGAAACCAATGGAGGTGACCTCCATGCAGGCCATACTCACCATTCACAGAATGCGGGCTGTGGAGGTAAATATAATATTGTAAACCTTGAATAATTTCAATGAAGAATATTTTAAAAGCGCAAAGGTATAGGCTATACATGCGCTTAATGCACAGTTGCACACGCATCTCCTGTTTCACATGTCAAGATAGAGACATTATATACTCTCAATATACCACATATATCTCAACTGATAACTCATATCACCCATTTCCGTTCATCTAAATGGCTCCTGTAAATCACTTTGTTGTGAAATGGTTAGATGCTACACAATGTTTTATCAAAACATTGACACACGACCGAGCAATCACAATTGAGTAAAGACATCAATCAAATGGCTGACAAGGCCTCTCAAGTGTTCAGTGAGTCAGTGTTCCTTCGCTGGTGTGTGTGTGTGTGTGTGTGTGTGTGCGTGCGTGCGTGCGTGTGTGTGTGTGTGTGTGTGTGTGTGTGTGTGTGTGTAGAACCATTTCCACCAGACAATATGCTGATGATGTCATTGTGCAATTTACAATTTAGGCATTTAGCAGACGCTCTGAGTTATCGGCAGTTAATTGGCGGCGACGCCGCGTCTGCCGTCGCTACCGGAGAATGCACTTGCTCCTTCTGGATGGGCTCACCCAGAGCAACTTACACAGTTGCGTACACAGTTGGACCATGACCAACTAACAGACAGGAGTCTTGAATAAATCCCTCAATTAGAAACAAAAAAGGCTAAAATACCACCTCGACTTTAAGCAAAGAATGGAACTAAGGAGAACACCAATCAAGCAATGTTTGGTCGTTTTTTTGTTTTTTTGGGCCACCACAATGCTTTTCCAATGGGAGTCACATGGTTTGATCAAACATTTGTGTTTGATTGCTGATTGCTGATTGCTCCCCCGTCATCAAACAAAAATGTTTGGTCAAACCATGTGACTCCCATTGAAAATGAATTGGAGCAGCAATCAAACAGCAATCAGACATCACACACGGACCAAACATTTGTTGTGTGTATATGAAGCCTCAATGAAGTGTGCCGTCCACAGATTCGGCATTTTATGTTTGTCAGTGGCAAAGCCCGATGTCTAGCTAGAAGACGATAACACATTTCATTTATGTATATTGATCAGGCCGGATGCAACATTTTAGCCATAGCAAATGAACACCCAATGCATTGTTTCAATCATTTCAGTCCTGCATGGTCGAATCCTTCAGTGGGCTGTTTTCCAGTTCTCTTCCACTAAGCCAACATTAATTGGATGACACACGTACAAGCACTTTTCGGGAGAGTCAATCAGTCGCTTCTAGCCGCTGGTCTGTCACATTGCAGTGGAAGTCGATAGCCCACAATGAGTTGCAGAGCAAACAAGAGACTAATCCTGATCAAAGTTTTGTTTGACATTTCATTATCATACAGAGCATGTGTTGACTTGAGCAAACATGCAGGGAGTGCTTGAGAGATATACAAAGCTTTGCTACATCAAGCTTTGCGATATCTCGTTTCACATCAGTGATAATAGGAAGCGTACACAGAGCTGCATGGAGAAATGACATTTACAGGAAAAATGTGTCTTAAACTATAATTTCCTCTGGTATTCAGTCTTAATCTCCTCACTTTTGCAGATGTGTTCACTTGGTAAAGCAGAATTAAGATTTAAAGACTTAATTTGTTATTAAATTACTTATTAAGATGGTCTCTATACCATTTCATTTCTGACAGTTTTACACACCCTCCTCATAAATGCCTGGCTTGTTCTGCTTAATTCTGTTGGTGTTGCTCATTAGTGGCTCTTGAAATTCTCCCCATGTTAGAGCAGTTTTACCTTTCATTCAATCACATTGAAGTGTCACTTCTTTCCCCTCATCTCACCTCAAAGCCCTCTCTTCCCTCCCTTGCACTTATGCCAGATTTATACTTTGTTGCACACAGGTGTCACGCAACAAAAATAGCAGCTCTACAAGCATACATCGCACTGCGACACGTGGAATTGTAGATCTGCTGTTCTCTGCGCAACACCTGTGTTCAACTGAGTATAACTCAGGATTGACTTTCCTTGGACAAAATATGAGTGAGTGGTCTCTGCACCTTTACACACAACACGAGAGCTCCTCTGTCTTAAACATAGCCACCTTTGGGAGCAATAGGATGGTGTAAGTTTAAGTTGGATGAATATCTGGCCCGGAGAGTTAAACAAACCTTACTACCATGGAAACCGCAACTCAAGAGGAATTTTAAGAAGCAATCTGAATGGCTAAATTTACTTCTATGCACAATTTACTGTGCCACTCTGTTAATGAACAGAGTGGCACAGTAAATTGTGCATAGAAGTAAATTTAGCCATTAATTAAACCCTGAAAATAGGACCTTGGAGGTTTAGATGTCTCTACAGACAGACACACTTTTGTATGCTCGCCCACACAACATGCACGTATGCACACGCATAGAAATGGCAACAGTCTGATCAGGAGAAGGAGAAATTGCGAGGGGCGCATCAGTGGGGAGAGCCGTGGTTACTTGGCTATTGACAAATAGATTAAATGGATCTGCCTATAAACCCCCTCGATAACAATCACTAGCGCCCCTGGCCAATCACTTGCCCAGTGAAATGATCATCAGGAAGATGTAATTCTTGGGGCACAGTCAATATACTTGTTAGACTTTTGTGAATGAGCACAGGAGAGGTAGTCAAATGAGGAGTGTGTAATGTTTCATTTGAATATCATTAAAGATGCTTTTCTATGCTCACACTGTAAGCTTGGGGTGGAGTGGGAGAGTAATGGTGATAGCTTTTTTCTATGTTGTGACGCTCAATTACAATCTTTGAAATGGACGCCCCTCAAGCAAGTGCCAAACTTTGGGTGGAGCTACAGTAGGTTATGATGTGTGAATGACAGCATGAATCCCACCTCTCACTACCTGCACTATAGGAGAATCGCTGCACACTTTGGTGAATGTCAAAACGGTGGTAACTTGATGACATGTCCATCAACCACTAGTAAGCAACTAGATGTCAAGCTTTACACAGAAAAACTGAAAACTTCATTGTGCAATTTATAGTCCAGATTACAACATGGTTGTATATGATAGTTGTACATGATTGTCTCCACCAGGCCGAAGGCATGGGGAGAGAGTATGTTTTGCACTCCGTCCGTGTGTGTGTGTGTCCGTCCGTCCTTCCGTCCGTCCTTCCTTCCGTCCGTCTGTGTACAGCTAATCTCCGCCACCGTTAACCCGGACGGTGCCAAACTTTGCACACACACTCCCTGGATGCCAACGATGAACCTCTGCCCCACATTTTCCAGAACGGCCTGTTATAGCGCCACCAGGAGGCCGACTTTTGTAAAACACATTTTTTGATATTACTCCTCCATATTTTGTCCAAAAATCCAGCAAATCGTTACACAGTATCTCTATAGTCATGTGATCAAGACAGATCCGTCCGATATTGCTTATTCCATCCTGATTGGCTAACAATGACTTTCAAAATTTGCAGGATTGGCCCCGATTTGAACAAAAAGCCTCAAATCATGAACGCAGCGTGCAATTTACATTAAATCTTTCACAGACGTTCCTACTAGGCTGAGGAATATATCCCACCTTTTCACATTGGCCTGTTATAGCGCCACCAACAGGTGAATTTTTGCAAAACACATTTTTGGAACAAAATGCCTCAAATCATCCAATTGCCATCCAAGTCGTACGAAGAAATTGTACCCTTTTCACATTGGCCTATTATAGCGCCACCAGGAGGCCACAACCTGACCTGCCCTGGTGGAGACCTGTGCCCCGAGGGGCACTTTTTCTAGTTTATATTGTTATAGTCAAGTTAAATCTGGAGACTAGCAAACGTACACATTTTAAAAAGAATATACCGGTATGCCATACATTTTCAATATAACCAACTGCCATTATGCTAGCCACTCGCCATATACACACACACACACACACACACACACACACACACACACACACACACACACACACACACACACACACACACACACACACACACACACACACACACACACACACACACACACACACACACACACACAGATATAGGTGATGATCCAGTCTTCTCCATGTATTACTATCCAGGGTTTGATGAGGTCAGTGTCGTAATCTTCATATATGGAGACGGACATATATGGAGTGTGTCACAACCCACGAGGCGTGACGGACTTACGACCATATATGGTGGCGTGACGTGTCACGAGGCGTGATGGACTGACAACCATATATGAAGGCGTGACAGATCGACGGACGGAGGGACTGACAGGTTTTGCAGGTTTTCATAGTAATCTGCGACCTACCGTCGCAACTAATAGAGTAGAGCTTACTGCTGGATGCAGCATATGAAAGTCCCTAACTCACTGAGTTAGCTATAGAAAGAAATGGTACATTCTCACATAGTAGCAAAAATTGTGATATATGGCCATGCAGGCCTAGGTAATATGCCTGAGGGAATATTTGGTTGTGAACTAGGTTGTGCGCCATATCATGCACCGGCAATTGCCGATTTACAAGCTCACAATGTGTCACACTGTGAGCTTGTAGATCATATATTTTAGGTGTGCGACACCACTGTGTATTCATTTAATTTAAGCATCAAGTGATGTTATCTCTAGCTTTTGGCATGTGATAACACAAGCAAAGTATGGCATCTTGAATACATTTCCAAGTGAATCTTATTTACACCACCGCACACCTTTTCCTTTTAGGCATTATGCTGATGAATTTGTTTCATACTCCTTTCCAAGTTCCAATTAATATACTGCCTCCTATCACTATGATAATGTAAGAGACAGATGACCTGTAAAAAGCAGAACAGGCAAGATATATCCTGGCAGAAAAAGTTGTCTTTAGGCTGATGAAGCCACCATGGGCTGCCAGAAAATGTTACCATTTTACTCTGATGTATGTGTGTACTTTTATGCAGGCACCTCAACTCAATCCCACCACTGCACAAAACTCTCTGCATATATCATCAGTGGTGTACTCAGTTAGGTATTGCCTCTGGGGTGGAAACTCAGAACTGCTTTCCCAGGCTACAACAGTTTTCTCAACTCAACAATTCGTATGGGTTCAAATCCAGAGCTTGACATCGTGAAGACAGGATCCCACTTTAATTGGGCAAAAGCAAGGACACGTTTATAAACTGGTAATTTTTTATTCAACTCTGAAAATATGAATAAATATACGCATGTTTTTCTTCAGAATCCCTCAGTTTTAGCTACATTGTGCTGGTGAAGCAGATATTAGTATAAAGATTGCAGTAATTATAGTGCTTGGTAAGTCCTATACCAAATTAATTCCAATAATTTGACACTACCAGACAATGTACCACATTCTACAAGTCACAGTCCTATATAGACATTCTTAAGTAAGATGGGGTTCTGCCTTGATGGTAATCTATGAGAGAGAGCGAGTGCATTTTCTGGCAAAGGCATCAGCCGCGGAACACCCGCAGCAGGCGACAGTGTTTCTCGGCGGCATCAGTCCGACACTCTACCCAAAACCCTTACCCTAACCCTAACTGCAAGCACGACGCAACACATTTCGGAGCAACGCACTGCCGTGGAAGTGAGCGGCAGTCGAGTGTCATAATCCCCCCAGTTTCCCCGGCAGATGCCGCCCCTTCTTCGGGCAGCGCCGCGGCTGTTGACCGGCAGTTTACCGGCAGTGCTGAACGGACCGAGATAGAGCGGTAGTGGAGTAACATAATCCCCCCGGCAGATGCCGGCCCTCCCCAGCTGGCAGCGTCTCATTGCCGTTGCCGGAGAATGCAGTCGCTGCTTCTGTAAACTATAACACAGAATGCAAGTGGATGGATGAGGTAAATAGTGATGGCCTACTTTCTTTCCTCAATGGAACCATTTCACCATTCACTGAAACAAATTGCCCAAAGGTAACTTTATTACCCAGTTTGTTATTAAGGAAACGACAGAAATGTCTCCTCTCGAAAGTCACCAGCAGTGAGGGTCATTTAAAGTCATTTCTACTGTGTCGGGCGCCCTCAAAAGTAAATCAGTCACAGCTCATGCCACACGCCACACCACGAGCACATCACATCACATCACATCACATCACATCACATCACATCACAAAACAGTGAAACTTGCTGTACAAAGAGAATGTACATAATACACCACAAAACAGCACTGACATTAACAATTCATTTGTGAATTGCACACAGCAACTGGTTATGCAAAAGACTAGACAAGGAGGCCCCGCGCCATGGGCTCTAGTATGAAGGCGGCTAATTGGCACACTCAGCCGATAACTTTCTCTGTATTCCATGCAGGCCCTAACAAAATATCCCATCAGCACTGAGATTCCCAAGTTTGTGAACCGGCTTCTACAGATGGGGTGTGTGCAGCGCTTGCCACTTACTGAACATAACATCAGGGTGGATGAGAGTGCTTTGGGTATGAGATAGAGCGAGTGCATTTTCCGGCACCGGCGTCAGCCGCTGCGTTGCCGCCAGCAGTGGAAGACCTGAGGGGGCGGTTTAGAACATATTTAGGCAGGCAGTCATGTAGGTGGGACGGTGCGAGACCATTGAAAGCTTTATAAACAAGTAAAATAATTTTAAAATCAATCCTAAAAACAAGCCAATGCAGTGAAGCTAAAACTGGAGTAATATGTTCTCTCATCTTAGTTAAAACTCTGGCTGCCGCATTTTGGACAAGTTGTAATCTGTCAGTTGTTTTCTTAGGCAGTCCAGAAAAAAGTGCATTGCAGTAATCAAGCCGAGAAAAAACAAAGGCGTGGATGAGTTAAGGGGAGAAGGAAATACTGTATGTACAGTAGCCATTCTAGTTTACTGCAAAAGGGAAACTATAATTTGAAAGTTTTAAAGTTGAAAAGTTGAAAGTATTCAATGTGAAATAGTACAGCACTCACTAACCTCCACAGCAAAAAACAAACTTGGTATCTCAAGACAACCTGTGTTGTCATCATTAAATCAAAAGCTGCTAAAACCATTTTATTTTATTCTATTAATTTATCATGCACTTTGACACACTTCCTCCAACTTGATTATTAATTTTGAATGGACCAGCAGGGATTTCACCAAAGTGTGCCGCACAAAAGTTCAACTACAGGATGCCGACCTCCGCGATGTGCTGCGTCGTGCTGCGGTTTAGCAGCCGCTGTGCCTGTGCTACTGCTGCGTGTCAGACTTCTGAACCCATCAACAAGGCGCACTTCCTGATGGGTTCAGGAACTTGCGTGTTTAAGTGGGATGAATAGTAAATGTGGCCCAGAGGGTTAACAAACCCTGCTACCGTGCAATTTGCAACTCAGAGGAATTTTAAGAAGTGATCCGAACAGCTAAATTTACATCTTTGCACATCATTAACAGAGTGGAGCAGTAATTAAAAACGGAAAATAGGACCTTGGAGGTTTGTCACACGCACGCACGCACGCACACACGCACGCACGCACGCACGCACGCACGCACGCACGCACACACACACTCTCCCCCCTCAGGGTTGGCCAGAATAGAAACAGTCTGAGCAGCTGAAGGAGAAATTGCATCAATTTGCCGATAAACATTAACGTTACCGTCTTCAAATGGCTTCTTACATTATAATGTTCTCATTGCAAATTGCTCATCAAGCTGTCATTTTGTTTTTCCCATAATACCGTTCTCTGTCACTTAAAATGCTCTGCAAGGTTTTGGTAAGAGAGTGAGAGTGAACATTCTCCTCTAATTCTTGGCTGCGCCAAAAACAGCTCCATGGAAGTCTGAAGAAAACAAAACATCATGTGGATGATCTCAATATCCATATGGAAATTCCACTCCCATTTGGATCTCATGGCTTCATATGGCCAGTCTTTGATGTTAGTTGTGGCATGTCACTCCAAATTTGGGCAATGTTTCAGCCCAATCCAAGCCCCATTGACTTCCATTATAAAAATGTAAGTTCAATATTTCAAAAAGTATTAAACATGGAAAAATAGTAGTGAAGGTACTTATTTGGCCTACTGAAGTTGTGCATACATAGTTTAGCGCTGATCAGCCCCATCGATTTGTGAGATCAGCTCCGGAGACACTCACAGACGCACACTCACAGACCGACCCTCGTAGAACCACACTGCATAAAGTGATTAGTCACAATAGCTGACTGGGATAATTATGCAGGATCTGTATGACTCAATCGGTATAGAGTAGACCAACACTGTCAAGGCCAGGCCCTGGGCTGGAGCCTGGGGGCCCCCGACTGGGCAAATGATGAAATTATTTGTTTATAAAGTATTGCAATCCAATTCAAGTGAGATTTGTGTTTAGTTATTGCATATTTAGTAGCCTGTCCGTCCGTCCGTCCGTCCGCCCGTCCGTCCTGCCTGCCTGCCTGCCTGCCTGCCTCTCTCTCTCTCTTTTCGGGGGGCTGGGTACAAATTGTGCACTGTGTGGCCAAGGGGGGCCCTAAAATTTTGCCTAGCCCAGGGACCCCTACTACTGTAAATCTGGCACTGGTCAAGTCTATTGGATTTCATTGTCGCTGAAGTCACCCATGCAAAAAAAAAAGTGTAATATTTTAGATAAAAGCCTGCATTAAATTACTTTCTTTGCTAGGGGAACATGAAATACAAAAGTTCCGTATCACAAGAAAAAGTTTGACTTTTGCTTGTTAGGTTGGGGTGCCCTGACCCCTTCCCTCAAAAAATGCAGCTTAATTATTTTATTGCCAACTCCGGATATATCCGTACCCCCCACCTATGGGACGTCATACGCCAACTCCGGATTTATCAGTACCCCCCTTTACACTATATATGAAGCAGTTAGGCCGACAATCAGCTTTTAACATTTCAACAATGCCTCCGTCACCTCCAGCACTTTGCACACGGCCCCATAGACTTCTGTTCAAAGTAGGAATTTCAAAGCCTTATAACTCTGAAACTACGAGTGCTCTCCATGGTGATCGACAAGTTTTGGATGTCATTTGTGATTTTGTACCACATCACTCCCCACGTAAACGTTTCTGGCGAAAGATAAAGAGCGCGAGCTAATGCTAATCATAGCCGATCCTTACAATGGTGGTCTGAAGGCTGGTAAACAGGATTTGAACATGAGAAAAAAATCAAAGAAACTGCTGGCAAGGCTTAGCTACACTCTGTTGCCACCAATAAAAGAGTTGTGCTCACGACGTCTCCACACGTCTTTATAAGTACACCCGTAGAGGGCCCAGGACGTTTTTAATGATATAAAACCGGATCACTAAAATAAATTTTTGGACAGGGCAACACTCAGCGTCATGTTTCGCGAATGCTGCAGCCCTTCACTTCCTTGTTTACGGCCCAACAAAACTCTCTATTCTCTCCAAATCTACGACGCTGTCCATGGTTTTCATCAGAATGGCGATGTTCTGTCCTCATTTCTGACTTAACCAAGCATCTCGTTTGGAATATTAACGCTTGTCGAAAATTATAACTCCCGGTTTGGGGGTGGAAATGGAAGGTGGGTCTTTTCAGAGTAAAATCTGCCTCATCTGCTGGGCACTCTCGGCCTTTATTTTGAAACATTCCGGCGCACTGGAATTGTTAAAACAGGCCTGAAAATCCACCTTTCAGTAGGCCAATGGGAGAGGAAATTATCACTTCTCCCTTGATCACCCCCCCTCTTTACACCTCCCTTCTATTTTCTTCTACTCTGTAGTGTACATAGTGTTTTATATTTTGTGATGATATTGAATTTCGTATTTTTCATGAATTGAGGTACCCGAAAAATTGTAGGACCCGAAAAACAAGACCGCAAGGACCTTTTTTTGGTGCTATCCTTTTAGAGCAAGTGACTGTGCTCTGTTGCTGTTTAGTTTAGGAATAGGGTTAGGTTTTGGCATCGTTTTACTGAGGTCAAGGTTAGCAATAAGGTTAGGTTTAGGCAGTGGCGTGCACAGATATACACTAGGGGGTGCTAGAGCACCCCCTGCCCTTTTGGCAATGTGCCCTTTTGGAAAAAAATAAAACGGTTTTTGTTGTACAGTGTACACTAGTGTACAGTATGTGGACCATGGTGACATTGATCAATTCTTGATAAAAAGCTTCTAATATATTATTTAGGCCCCACAATCTATAAATCTCACACTATTAAGGCAACCGGCCGGTTCCACACGTTACACAAGGTGCCCTTTTTTCACTTGAGCACCTGTCCCTCTAAATGTCTGTGCACGCCACTGGGTTTAGGCATAGTTCACTGAGGTTAAGGTTAGAAATAAGGTTAGGTTTAGGCATAGTTTACTGCGGTTACATTAAGGAATACCAGGTAGAGACCGTTCTGAGGCCGCCAGATTTGCGCGCGGGGCAACTTGTGTTTTGGGGCGAGCGTTTTGGTATTCAATTTAAATAGTAACCATCTTGTGTTTCCGGAGGTACTCTAGTAAGAGAACAACCTGTCGATTTTTCTATATGTCATTCTAGTGTCCTGCTGGTGATGAACGGCAGGGTGGGGATGTCACTTTAATGATGACTCACTGTGGCGCGCCGTGGCACCTTTGACCCCTCCTCAGCTTTGTGAATAACAAATGTGCGGTGATTGACATTGTGCAGATTACAGCCTTTTGAGAGTTGGCAGGGGAGGGAAAGAAATGAATGTCACCGTCACTGCCCACCACTAAAGCCAAGGAGAAAAGGCTTGGGTGGCGTTCAAAACCATTTAGCAATGTTTCAACCGTTAAAAATAAAAAAAATAAACAGACCTCGAGCCACAGCACGACAGTGGTCATTTTAGTAAAGCAGATTAAGGTCATCAACTCCTACCTTAACACAGCCAAAAATCACTCACTGTGATGGAACGCTAGTACGCTACACAACTTAGGAATGGGGGGAGTGGAGGGGTGTCCCATATTCAATTATATTCTATATTCAAATTAGCTAATGGGAAGGCGGACCACAGCCATGTCACTGACATAACCATAAACAAAAGCAGGCCACATCATGATGATGTCAATGCAGCTCTGCCCAAATGTGGAGTGTGTTCATGTCTAACCTCATGTGTAAAGTCATGGCATCAGACGCAAACAAATCAGTCAGCTCTACTGTATGGGCACCAGATCAGTGGCCTTGTGGTTGAGTGTCCGCCCTGGGACTGGGAGGCTGGGGTTCTATCCCCAGCCGGGTCATACCAAAGACTGTAAAAATGGGACCCAGTGCCTCCCTGCTTGGCACTCAGCATCAAGGGTTGGATTGGGGGGTAAGTCCCTGCGACATACTAGCGTCATGTCCAGGGGGTGTACTTGTACATCAAGCTGCCTCACGCTACAGAAACAGGAGATAGGCTCGTGCCCTGGGCCTCATGGCTCGGCAAGGCTACTTTATACTGTATGGGCACAAAAGGGGCAGATCCAACCAAAATGCCCATACTGTCTATGGGTATTCCAATATATGACTCAGACATATTGCCTGTATCGGCAGTGCGACGTAGGTGTGAGGGCCGCGTAGCAGCCCGAACCTCTAGCGACTCAAAACAAAAGACTGCTTCAATTGAGTCCATGGCACTGCAGGTTCACCTGACAAAGCAAAGCGTAATTTCAGCCATCCTATAATGAACAAACTAAACAGTTTTGCAAAAAAACATGCAAGCCGGTGAGTTTTCCGAGTCTCATTAAGTTGTATTGTATAGAAGTTGTAGTCATCAGAACTCAATGGCACTGTCAGCAGTGTCAGGCTGAACTCAGACAGGAGGATACAGTGCACTCAAGCTCATGGGGGGAAAAGCATGAAATGTGAACACAACAACAGTTATTTAATTTGTAAAAAACATTTTTGTGGGTGGGTGGTGAGCAGTGGCGTGCACAGGCATTTAGAGGGGCAGGTGCTCAAGTGAAAAAAAGGGCACCTTGTGCAGCGCATGGAACCGTCCGGTTGCCTTAATAGTGTGAGATTTATAGATTGTGGGGCCTAAATAATATATTAGAAGCTTCTTATCAAGAATTGATCAATGTCACCATGGTCCACATACTGTATACAGTATGTATACAGTATGAAAAACAGTGTTTTTGTTTTTCAAAAGGGCACATTGCACATTGCTCTAGCACCCCCTAGTGTCTATCTGTGCACGCCACTGGTGGTGAGGTGTGCCAGGGTAGGGGATTTTAGCCCCGTTTCAAAGGCTGTTTGAAACGGGTCTAAAAATCCTTAAATCCACCCTAGCCATGTCCACTGTGTTTGGGTTTCAGCAGCTTTTGATCAATTCAGCTGTTTAAAGCCAGAGACGCGCTGAATGCAGATTGGGTTATTTACGGATGTGTGCCGAAATGAGCCCTTGGTACTCATCACACATAGGATGTGACAGGAGGTCTGAGGAGGACGAAACAGAATGGGGATCAGCCTTGATCAAGCATAATGGATGATAAAATAAGCTTAGCTGCCACTACAAAATATAAGTCACCTCCTTAGTTTGAGGTCCTGCTCAGTATTCTAACCCAGTGCAATCTCAAAGGCAATTATGAGCAAATTATTCAGGGATCACACTGCAAGGCTCTGGAGGAGAAAAGAGAGGAGAGGAGAGGAGAAAGAAAATTTACGAACAGCATCCAGACACATTGTGCTCTTTTATAATTGAAGTATCTCCATTTGAATTGTATAAGGTTGGGTTAGAGAAAACTGAAAAAGAATAACCTCCCAAGAAAATAATAATGATGAAAACTGAATGCAACAGAAAGAAAAGTCTGGGGGTCTATAAATTGATCCAGTAAGTTAAACCCATTAAATTAATAAACATTGTGTGAGCCATATTGTACGTACATTGCAAGTCTTAAGCCCTGTGAGGGTATAAGGTAGCCTGGTTAAATAAATGTACTATATTATAAAGAGATCCCTGGAGGAAATGTCACACGTGTGTTGCTGCAAACACAGGCAGGGTTGATACTCCATGGGAGTCATAAGACATGTATTAACATGTATTGAGGGATTTAGTAGAATCCCCATGGGGCATATGGAATCACTGCGTGGTTATCAGGCTGTGATAAATGGGATAAAGTCGTTAACCCTCTGATTACTATCCTGTCAACGACCTTGCTCTGCAGTGAAAATGTCAAAATGAGGGAAACTGTTTTGTGTGTGCACGTGTGCCCTCACGTGTATGCTTACATGCATAATGCATGGGCGCCTGCGTGTGTGCGTGCATGTCTGCGTGTGTGCGCATTCTGAATGTGTGTGTGAGTGTGAAACGTGTGTGCGTGCCTGTGTGGGGGGGCCAGGGGGTCTCAGCTTTTGTCTGATGCAAGAAGGGGTCTTCAAGGATAAAAGGGTGGGAATCACTACCGTCAGTACTGTAGCAGGCAGAGGTTGAGGCAATCAGCCTCCTCACCTGAACCTAGCCAAGCGCTGATTGTAACACAAGGACAGCGCCAGTGGCTGAGAGCCAGTACAACATATGGGTCTCATTCTGGCCCTAATGACGACAACCTGACAAAGATATGGCACAAAATGGTCTATGCTGAAGACAAAGCTGTCCCGTGCCAACGCTGCGCTGACATTGGAAGTGGGAAAGCAAAAGTGAGATGGGAGAGTTGGGCCGTGGATGAAACGCATGGCAGCCTTCACATAAGAACACATATCCCCGAAAGCATGAACATCTCAGTCGCCTTTGATAGGAAGCCCACAAGTCATGGAGAGAGTGAGATGGAGAGAGTAAAATCCAAAGTCTTTTGGAGGATAAAACGGTTGCTGTTGGGCTGTAAGCGCTACTGCACCTCACAGATAGTCTCGAAGCATATAAGATGTCAGAACATTTTTACTATCCCTGTTGAATTAAAAGCTCCCTGGATTTTCCAAGGTTGTACTATCCTTTTTAAGTAGTGAGCATTGTCAGGGGAGAAAACAGCTGTCTAGCTACATAGGTAATTAAATAAGTTATTGTTCAAGAAAATAAAAGCCGTCTTTGGTGTTCAACGTAAACACCAATCAGCCCCTGATTGTCCCAAGAACATGTACACTTTTTTTTTTGGTTCAGTTATATAATGAGATGAGATGAGATGAGATTTACTTTATTAATCCCCGAGGGGAAATTGAAGCGTTACAACAGCACAATGTGACACATAGAAAGCTAAAACTACTGGACAGACAGAAACACAAAAACAGACACAAATGGACATAAACCACACAAGACCAGCACCACTATACTATACAGTATCCAGCTTCTTAAAATATGCCAAAAAGTGTCCGAAAAGAATGTGGATCATTTTGTTTTATGAGAAAATTATTAAACAAATGTAATTTTCATTTCATTGGCCCGATCGGCTCCTTTTTAAGAGTGCTATACAGCATTTAGCAAAAAGATAAATAGTGGCAGTGATGACACTTGCTGCCCCGACCCTTGTCCTCGTTGTGATCCATGGAGGAGCCTGTGAACCTGTCAGGCTCCCTCTGTGTAGATTCAACTGGCTGACAAGGGAGGTCTGGCTTTTTACAGATAATGGCCTTGACCATTGACACAGTGATAGCCTGTATCGGCGAGGAATTGCTGTAATAACTTTCTAGTTCATGGCCCACTATATTGTCCACATATAATACACCATTATTTTAGCCCTGTGGCAGAAACCTAAAGTGAACTGAACGTTAACAAATGGCCCTGGCCTCCTAATCTATTCTTAACAAGAAAAGGAACAAGCTCTGCTAGTTAGCCCCAACTGGACCGAAGCGGTTTAATTAAACCAACTGACATGGCCATACTTGGAGCCCCACTCTTTCACTGGTGGGGCTAGGGGAGGTGTGGGGGATTAGATGAAAGGCCATTTAGTCAACACAATCAGTAGGTTTTGTCTGCCTATTAGATTATGAGATATCTTGTGCACAAAACTGACATAATATAAAAATCACACTGAGCGGTGCAACTATACTTTTATTGTGATAGTTAATGTACTGTGCTGTACTCTGTACTGTACTGTACGGTACGGTACTGTTTTATTGTTATAGTTATAGCCTAGTGCTCAGTGTGAATGGGCTTGTACAGTAAGTTGCTCAACAGCACTGCCACTTTAGGTCACCCTAAATTGCAGTTCATGTATTGCAGTTCATATCCCAAACAGACATAGACACATAGACACACAGGGACACACAAAGTGAGTCATTGGAGGGGTGTGCACCACTCAAAAGCGTTCCTCCTCCGCTCTTTGTTGTTGATCAGCACTTTGGATTATTTTCCAACACTACGACAAGCGATTACATTATCATTTTAAGGCGGATTTTCATGAAAAGGAATGATTATGTCGGCGCGGTAGTTCTTTTGCGATGTTTTTATCCCGCAGCCAAACTGTTAAGATCGCATGAACCCCCCACCATTTTGCTGTAAGCTGCTGTAAACCAGGCTAATAATGGTCATTCCAAATTAGTGTGATTATTGTAACGAGTGAGGGTGAGTGAGGCACTGTAATTTCTAACATCTCAGAGAGGCTAGAAGTATCCATCTCCCAGAGATGGTTATCACTGGAAAGCCATTTGTTCCACTAGTGCGGAGAAAAAATGTCATGAAGTGGGTGTGGTGTGACAGGATGTATGGAACTCCACTAGCCTTTAGAGCCGATCCATCTGTAAAGAAAAGTAAATGGATGAATGTAATAAATCAAATTGTGTACATAGATCCTGAGAGGCAAACATTCCCCAGTGTATGAAAGTCTTTCTCTCCGAGAGACCTGAACAGGATGGTCACCAATCAACAAAGTCCCAATAATAGTGTTTGAAATTTGAAAAAAGCGATGCACCATCCTATCAGTTTCCACTAGGCAGTCAACACAGTATTTTAGGACAAAATAGAGTGCTAGAGGAAAGGCCATTGAGCCACCAAAATCAAGTGAAGCTCATTTGCTGGGGTGGCTCAGGGTAGAGGAGAGTACAGCAACTTGCACTGGGCCTTGTCTTCAATATACTCAGGGGATCAGTGCCCATGCACTGTATCTATCTACTTCACTAGAGTTAGGGACGCCCACAGGCACAACACCAGATCTCGTTCCCCCCGAACAATGCGCTATACTATTCCACCAAAAAGTGGAACGCCCTGCCACCAGGGCGACTGTGGCTCAAATAATAATAATAATAAAACTTTATTTGTATAGCACCTTTCATGACATGAAATGCAGCTCAAAGTGCTTTACACAAAAAAATTAAAGAAAGGCAGGGCATAAACAATACAGTGAGGACATGAATAACATTTTTTTAAAAGACAAATACATCAATTAAAAGCAAGGGTGTAGAAGTGGGTCTTGAGCTGAGCTTTAAAAATGTCTACAGAGGCTGCCTGTCGAAGGTACAGTGGGAGTTTGTTCCACGCCGTCGGCCCGTAGAAGCAAAAAGCTGCTTCCCCGTATTTTTTAGTTGCCATTTATTTAGGCAAAGCGAGCAGGCCAGCAGTGGAAGACCTTAGGGGGCGGTTTGGGACATATTTCATCATGTAGGTAGGAAGGTGCGAGACCATTGAGAGCTTTATAAACAAGTAAAATAATTTTAAAATCAATCCTAAAAACAACCGGAAGCCAGTGCAATGAGGCCAAGAGGTAGAGCAGGTCGTCCAATGATCCATGGGTCGGCGGTTCGAATCCCGGCTCCTCCTGTCTACATGTCGAAGTGTCCTTGGGCAAGACACTGAACCCCAAATTGCTCCCGATGTGCTGGTTGGTACCTTGCATGGCTTCCGCCGCAATCGGTGTATGAATGTGTGTGTGAATGGGTGAATGTAATGCACAATCTATGTAAAGCGCCTTTGCTATATAAATGCACCATTTACCATTTAAATGCACCATTTCACCAGCCATCAAACTTTGTGACAATGCGACTCACTATCCATTCCTCATTCAAAACCACCCTAAAAGAGAACATGTCTGCAAATTGCAACAGGACCTAAATTATGGTACTGTAGATAAGTCTTCCAGCTTGCCACCAGGGAGTACTGTCAGCAAATGTATTGCTCCCATCTCCCCTGTGCCATTTTCTGTAAATGTACCTTTTATTGCTGCTGGTATTGATGATTTGCATTGTATTATACAGTATATCTTGTATGTCCTGATTAGAAATTGAATACAGATTACCACAAGGGAAACAGGACCTCAGGGCTCATGACATTGCTTACATAATTGCTCTTGCTGTACTTTATACATTTGTTTTCAAACAATCAATAAATAAAAAAGTCATGGAGATCCACTGCAATCCAGCCAGTAGCTTTTAACATTGCTGTATTAATCTGTGGCAGTAAATGCTTAATAGGGTTGAGATGCAAAACAGAGTGACACATTTCTGTCAGCGTTTCTCATTTAGGGCAATTTATATGCTACGTGACAGCGTGGATTAACAGCCTCCCATTACCGTCAAAGATAATCAGTTAACATTTCCACAGGATGTCCATGTGGTGTTGAAACCATGGTGACATCTCAGGACCAAAGCCATCTCTCCCTAGAGGTTCACAGACCCTATCATCACAGCAGCTGTAATCCATTCATTATGGAAATAATCCACTCTTTTTGATAATGAATGGCATTTAAATGAAGATGCGATGTATATATGGGAGTAGGCTTCCCATAATGATCTGCAGCACTTTGCTAATCAGTCAATTAATCACCATCGTATGAATTTAATCTCCCATTTAGGAACTGTTCTACATAATGTCCTTTCAACATTCAAATCCTTGCTAGGATTACATACAAGTCTCTAATAGCGGGCTTGTATGAAAACTAGGCCTGGCATCAAAGAGAGTGTCATGCATGGTGATTTGTAGTGCGTCTCATCACTGCATCCCGTACACTTCAGTCAGCAGTGCACAAAGCCATGTACAGTACATCTAAGAAACTATACTGAACATGGTCCTCTTGAAGAAGTTCTTAGCTGGGTTTTTATTAGATTCACATGAAGGGAGGGCATATAGTTATTACATTCAAATCTGTATGATTAATTTGAGTTTAACAAAACACAATTTAAATAAATGAAATGAAACAGTGCAATTGATTTAGTCTTCATGGCCATTCTCTCACTCGTATACATCAGGAGAAAACGTAATCAATGGAGTGTTAAATACAGCTTCATATTTTGGTTGACATTGGTTGGTTAACATTCACTGAGCAAGGACATGGTCTTTATTATTGTTATTAATTAAATTCTAATCAATGAGAGGGTTTGCAGTAGCCAAGTATTTAATGACTATAGTGCAAGTCTCTCCTGGACAGAAGACTAAACTCAATTTTCGAAAACAATATTTCAGTATTATGGGTGAAAAGGCCGTTAAGGTACTTAATTTATTTTAGATATTAGCAAAAACGAATTAAGCTTCGGTTATTACTTTAAAGAAAAATGGGACTGGATTAGAATCTGAAGTTTATTCACTCACATTTCTGAATCGCCATCTACAGTAGGAGGCAGTTGCAGTTTATTGGTCATAAAAACAGCTCTTTGATATCTTCAGAAACACCCGTCATGATGAGACTTGTAAAGTTCCTGTCCACCACCACAGAGACTAGGCCCGGAGGACAAGTTCTGTAGAGCTTTTTAATTTCAAGGACTCCCAGTTTGATATATGCATTAGGCCAGGGGTCGTCAACGTCTTTCATGCCAAGGACCCCTTATATAATTAATATTAGCTGAGAGAGAGAGAGAGATGAAGCAGGGACCCCCTAGCCTTGCGTAGCCAGCCTTCAATCTGCCTTTGCAATGCACATTGCCCCAGGTAGATTTAGCCTGGTGTCGCTCAATTGTGGGTGTATTTTCGCAGACCAAGCAGTAGTGGAGGACCAACCAGGGCCCAGTATGAAAATATGGGGCGGGCCTACCAGACTATAACGAACCAGGGCCCGTCATGTGTGTGACATAGTGGGCTACGCTGCTCTGATTGGTTGTAGGTATAACCAATAGTCAATAGTCTGTTTGAATATTTTTTTAACCGCACCTTGGAAAATATCAAAACACAGAGGGGAACCAGACTAATATCCATATATCCATTAGTGAAATTAAAACATAAGCTCCCCACCAGAAGAGGAGGAGGGAACCAAACGGCCCAAAATCCTCCACATTCTATTGGGCGAATTCCCAGAGGCAAATTCAAAAGAAACAAACAAACAGCAGAAGGCACTGTAGTATATTCCTTTTCTTTGCCGGTGGGTTCCCAGATTGCTGCTCCCTGTTCAATTAGGAGTTGAACAGGGAGAATATACAGAATAGTGTGTCCCTCCACTTGCGTTATACATCCTTCACACTCAGGTGATGCTTGTCCACTCCACACCCCATTCGTATATAAGAGTGTTCTGCCTTCACATCTCCATAGGGACAAGCGGAACAGAACAGAACAAAACACATGTCAAGCTAGCACAAGACAATATAACATAACAACAAACCAGAGGTTAACCTCTTTTTCCACGGAACGTGACCATGCAAGCTTGAAACAAGTGAGGGAGGTATTTCTGAATTCTATTTGCATGCTTCACTTTTTTTCCTCGCTTTGTCTGCGTGATAATATTTCACCATGGTGTATTATTCATGGATGAGGCTTGCAGATGAGGTTGTCTTCAGGCAGGCAATAATAAGTGCCACCCATCCATTGCATTAACTATAATGTGCGTGTGTGTGTGTGTGTGTGTGTGTGTGTGTGTGTGTGTGTGTGTGTGTGTGTGTGTGTGTGTGTGTGTGTGTGTGTGCGCGCGCGCGCGCGCGCGCGTGCGTGTGTGTGTGTGTGTGTAAGCACACCTGTCGCACCACCAATTCGACTGATATTCCCATATTATGTCATTCTAATTTAGGATATACAGGTATATATATATATATATATATATATATATATATATATATATACACACACATTTATATTTTCATGAATTGCAAATGAAGCCAAATTAGCCAATCTACAAGCTCACAATGCCTTACGATTCAATACGAGCTTTCGGATCTGCTATTTTGGAGGGGAAAAACTACATTTTCTTACGTTTTTGAAAATGTATACGTCTAATAATGACATGCCTGAAATTGGGACACCATGCAGGCTCGAAGTGGTCAAGTCTGTCTGTGTTTTTTATAAAATATAAATATATATATATATATATTTCACTAGAGCTTTTGTCTAAATAACAACTACATTGGACCCGTTGGAACAAAGGTTATTTTTTCAATTTCCTGAAAAGTAACGGTTTTGGAACATGCCCGAAGAGCTGTAAACAACAGAGGCTGCTTTGACTAGACCCCCGCCACCCCACTTGTCACACGCTCCAATGCAGGGCATCTGCAGGAATACTGAGCAGGTCAAAAGGAAAGCACCTTGAAACACTGTTCAGTGGATACAAATATATCATTAAACGCCATGCTGCTATTTTGAAACATTACAACCTGCCCATTACCCTGTTAATTTAAGATATCGTGCACAGCCTGATAATTGGAAAACTGCCACAGTTATAAAAATGCATTGATTTTTAGACGTTCCTCTGGGTTTATGAAATGCCCTGTGAGTCGTCCCACACCCTGTAAACTTTGTATGGTGCATATTACCACAACAACAACGGTATCCTTCTTTTTACCTCTCCCCCGCATCAAAATCTTACTGGGCGGGGAAATGTATTCTCTGCCATCTTTTGTCACATTTATGGTTGTCTGACAAGAAAACACAGGAGCGGAGGCGATGACACAGAAAAACTGATGCGCTGCAGTGCTAGTGACTCCATGACACTTATAAAATTGGTTTTCTGGAAGTTGCTGCTATGAGTCTGCTGTTGATATAACTTAGAAGGCTGAAGGAATTGCATCCATATTTCTTACATGACAATGTACATTAGTTGTAACAGGGACACAATGACAACCTGAGGCTGCCACCTTATCAACAGTGAAACAGGAAGCTTAGACTACTTTACGTTGGAGCCATGCTGACACTTTAGTTGGTTCCAGTATATGTTGAGGGCCGTTGGCAATGCTCCGTTATATAGCCCCTATAGTGCTGACAGCTTTCTTTCTGTTCTTCCCTCCCCCTCTCCTCCTCTCTGTGTCTCTCTCTCTCCCTTCAGGCTGTGGAGCGGCTGGCACGTGGCAAGAAGGCGGGGAGAAAGGATGCGTCTTTGGCCAAGTGTGAGAGCCTCCCCCCGGGGAAGCCGGCGGCGGACACAAGGCCCCATGGGCCGTTGACCCAATGTCTCTGTGATTTATGGCGGCTGGGCGCTGTGGCCACTGCAGACTCTTCTCTCTCAACCATTCAGAGTCACACACATACACTGCGGGAGACGCGAGGAGCCACACACACTGCAGCATCGACCACAGGAATATCTACAGAGCGATTGCTCACTGAGCACCAGAGCCACAAAGGCACACACACACACACACAAGTAGCATCACTACTCCTGCAGAAGGCTACACACTAAAATAAAAACCTCCTATTTACACCACTAGGTCTCACAGGACCTTCACTTGTCTATCAGGCTGAGGCCCCCCTCTATCCTCCATTCGACTGTGTGTGGATTACTATGCTTGAATCAGTCATGGCATGTCAGCCATAGTGGTTTCAGTGTAACAGCATCACTGGCGGGGTGGGATCAATGGAACTGCGCTGAGTAATGAGGTGCATGTTCCTGTGTTCACATGGTCTGAGCAATCAGCAGCTAGCCTCACTACTGCTGATGCCACACAACCTGTTCCACATCCACCTTGATTCCACCCTCTTCCTCACTCAATGACTCACTTCCTCCAGTAAGGGATCTTTAAGGAATTAATCGTGTATATATATATATATATATATCATATATATATAGTATTGCTTCATATTAATATTACATGCAGTGTAATCAGAAGTTGTTTGATTTGTCTGCCACCTTTAAAAAGCTCTGGAGTGTACTTTATTTCCGCTCCGTTTCACAACTTTTTTGAAAGCCCACGGATTAAAGAGCGAGAGCCAAAAGGCGCCCTCGCCATGGTGTTGCCGCCCCCTGACAAACGCCACGTGTGCCTGACCACCATCGTCATCATGACCAGCATGGCCTTCATGGACGCGTACCTGGTGGAGCAGAACCAGGGTCCCAGGAAGATCGGCGTGTGCATCATCGTCCTGGTGGGGGACGTGTGTTTCCTCATCGTGCTGCGCTACGTGGCAGTGTGGGTGGGCGCCGAGGTGCGCACGGCCAGGCGAGGATATGCCATGATCCTGTGGTTCCTGTACATCTTTGTCCTCGAGATCAAACTGTACTTCGTCTTCCAGAACTGCAAGGCCGACAGGAAGAGTCTGGAGACGGTGGCGCGGAAGGCTTTGACGTTATTGCTCTCGGTGTGCGTGCCGGGGCTCTACCTGGTCCTGGTTGCGCTGGACAGCATGGAGTACGTGAGAACGTTCCGGAAGAAGGAGGACATGCGGGGCCGTCTGTTCTGGGTGGCCCTGGACCTGCTGGACCTGCTGGACATCCAGGCCAACCTGTGGGAGCCCCAGCGGACGGGTCTGCCCATCTGGGCCGAGGGCTTGATGTTCTTCTACTGCTACATCCTGCTGCTTATCCTGCCGTGCGTGTCCCTCAGCGAGATCAGCATGCAGGGAGAGCACGTCTCGCCCCAGAAGATGATGCTCTACCCGGTCCTGAGCCTGGTCACCATCAACGTGGTTACCATCCTCATACGCGGCGTCAACATGGTGCTGTTTCAGGACAGCCGCGTCTCCACCATCTTCGTGGGCAAGAATGTGGTGGCCATCGCCACCAAGGCCTCCACCTTCCTAGAGTACCGCAAGCAGGTGAAGGAGTTCCCCCACCCGCAGAACGCCATGGCGATGGAACTGCAGCAGAACTCCATCAGCCACCCGCAGCCACTGCCCAATGCCACCAGTCTGCCCCACGAACCCTCACCTGCGCAGGACGTCATCGACACATGACCGGCCCCAGTGGACTCACTGGCACTTCACTGGAGTCAACCCTATAGCCTGTTGCGCTGTACCGTTTCCATGAACCCCGGGAGAATGGGCTGTAAATGGAGAAATCGGCTGCATGACAGGATGCTAGTTTAGTGTTGTCGTCGAGCCCATCTAAACTGCTGTGAAAATATCATAAGACACTTTCAGCCCGGTCTGTCCGTCAAGGCAGTATCCCTGATTCTCATGGAAGGGAAAAGACGTTTAAAAAATAAATAAAATATTAAAGGAGAGAGAAACACATTTTTATCATGTTATTGTGTTTTTAAATGTTTTAAAACTTTATTAAGAGAATCTCCACATTCTGCAGCTGGGTGACAGTTTTGTTGTGTATATTGGACAATTTGTTCCCCCTTTTTGAATATCTTGTATTTCTCACTTTGACACCGCAGGCGCATGCGTGGCATTTCCTTTGAATCCCAGCAATCAAAGGATGTACCACTCAATGTGCAGCACTTCAGGTAAAAGAGGAGTGGGTAGAGAGAGAGAGAGAGAGAGAGAGAGAGAGAGAGAGAGAGAGAGAGAGAGAGAGAGAGCGAGCGCGAGTGACGAGTGACGAGGGTCAGTCATGAGCAGATACTGTATATGATCTGTAGTAGAGAAAGGCTGGCAGAGAAGGAGGTGGGGGGGGGGCGCATATCAACAGGCACTGCACAGGCAGTTCTGCTGAGAATGGAGCTCTCTGCAACCTACTGCCTCTGCCAGGGTTACGCTTTACTACCAAATGTCTGATAAAAGCACCAGAGCTCAGCACTATACCATCTACTCCAGGCATCCAAGCGGTGTGTCTTATGTGTGTGCGTGCGTGTGTGTGTGCGTGTGTGTGTGTCTTTGTGTGTGCGCGTGAGTGGGTATTAATGCGTGTGCCTACATGTGTGCACGTACCAGCATACCTGCTCGCTTGTGGGCACTTGTGTATGTACTGTATGTGTGTGCGTGTGCGTGTGTGTATGTGTGTGTGTGTGTGTGTGTATGTACTGTATGTGTGTGCGCACAACAAGGACGTGGAAGGTCATATCAGTACAATAGTTTTGAAACAAATGTTGTACGACGTGAGGAAAAAGTCAATGGTCTGTGTTTCTTTAGCGCCTTCATCCAAAGCGCTTTACAATGTGTGTTAAATTCATTCTATTCACACTGAAAGCAGAAGCAACCAGGGGTTCAGTGTCAGGACAGCCGCTCTACCTCCTGAGCCACTGCTGCCCCTATATATATAAAATAAAACTAAAAACAAAACAAAAAAACAGTACAAAATCAGAAGAGGAGATGATCATTTTGTTTTATTTCCAGTACTGTACATTCCTCTACAACTAGCCTAAGCCTTGAAGTGGAAGAATGCAGTAATCCAGAGCGCAGACAAATATGTGAACAATAGGACAAGCGAAAAAGAGAAATAAAATAACATTCAAACAGCAGTTCTGAAATGTCCTTGTTGAATTCATTTCTTTATTATTATTATTATTACTACTACTACTACCGGTATGTATATTCTTATTCTTTATTGTTGGAGGCCTGTGATGTTTAAATAAAAAATATTAAGAAACAGGATAAACGGTCTCGTTTTTCCTACACTGATGACTGATAAAAGGTCCCCATTAAGCTTTCTGTATAGGAAATTGATCTTAGGAAGTCGTTTGTGCATTCCTTGCATGTGCTGCACATGGTGTCAAATAAAGCTAATCCCTTTCTGCTCAATTTTACATGAAATGAGTAACAGATGCCATAAATATGCAGCCCGTACAGCCACACGGACCTTTAATTCCATAACCCTCAGGCTAACACTTTTATGGAAAACTAGAGGGATGACTTTATCACTAAAATGTGATAAAAGTGTATGAACCTTTTGCAGAGTTCCCTAGTTTTCTTTATAGCCTCTCATTTGTGCTCTACTGTATACTTGGTCGTCATGTCTGCGGTGGCCTCGTACAATCCATCATGTCTAACTTCAACGACTGGTGTTTTTCTTCATGTTTCCACGGGGACTTTAATTAACATACCCCAGTTTTATGGTGGGAAATGGAGGGGTCAGTCACCTAAGGAAAGTCCCATTATGGCAGTAAGAATCGCTAAACCTGATTTAGCTCTGTTTTACAATGGTGTCGCATGCCGAAAATAGCCGACAAACTCAAGATCAGCCATTTTTGGCATGCGACACCATCGCATTACAGAGTATAAATTAAGAATAACGGTTAACTGCTGGCCTCAAGACTCAAGAGATCTAGGGCTCCATTTTCGTCACCGCTAAAGCCCTTATCCCGAAACTTCTTTGCCTTTTTTTACTATTTTGAAAAACATTTTTGAATAGTTCAACTAGCCAATCTACATTGACACGTTGTGAGCTTGTAGACTGGCCATTGTAACTATTCAAAAAATGTTTTGCAAAATAGTAAAAAATGCAAAGAAGTTTAGGGATACAGGGTTTAGCGGTGACGAAAATGGAGCCCCAGGTCTTTGCCCCTCAACTCCATTAAAGGGGAATTCCACTCATTTTCAACATTTTACTATGTCATTAATATACCTTAGAGCTGTTGTGTGAAAATAATAAAAAAGTCCCCCCCATTCTGTGTTTCCTAGAACTAGAGATCTGAAAAAAATCATTAACATGGTGAAACACATCTTGATGATGTCATCAAGATGTGTTTCACCATGTTAATGATTTTTTTTCATAATTACAGTTCTAGGAAACACAGAATGGGGGGACTTTTTTATTATTTCCACACAACAGCTCTAAGGTATATTAATGACATAGTAAAATGTTGAAAATGGGTGGTTTTCCCCTTTAACTACAACTACAACTGTCATGGCTGACAGTTGTCAGGCTGATTAATCACAGCGATGCCTGAGCTCAGGAAGCTGAAAAGATCTGCAGACACATTTAGGCTATTTATTTTTTTATTCATAAAAAGGGTGTCAGATGTGATTTTTGATAACTTATTGTAAGTTATCAAAAATGTTGTCGGACAACATGTACATGTGTTTACAATGCAAGAAAACATAAAAGATGCTGCAGCAGGGTACTTTTGTATGCACCAACATGTATGTATGTTTACAGATGATCATTCCGTTTCTCTTCCGTTTCACTCTTTTAAGTGCACTGCAGACAAGTGCAGATCTAGTAAAATAGACAACACAAACGATATTAGGGTTTAATACATGTTTTGCGTAGAATACTGTATGTTATTATTAAACTGCTCTGTTTCATGTCAGATGCAATGCAACATGATATTGGCACTATATTTTGGCCATCGGACACCATGCTCTCTAAATATCAGCTATTGAAAATTCCCAATTGGTTGACCACTAATAATACATTTGCAACAGCAGTCATCTGTAAATAAATAAATAAATAATGAAAGCAGTGATAATGGTTTGTCACCTTCCGTTATTCACCAAAATATCCTTCTACCATCGCTGCAATAATTCATCACCCTTGTACTGTAGAACTGTGGTAAAACAGTTCCCTCTGGTGTAATCTGAACTTTTTATTTTTACCAATTTGTTTAACCCATTTAGGCCCGACGTCGAAATAAAAAAAACGTTCGCTCTGAAAGAATATATACCTATTCAAAGATTTGTGCCGCATTTTTACGATTTTTCAAAAATAGCAGACCTACAAGCTTGTAGATCTGCTATTTTTCAATAGAGGGTATGCGCATGCACAAAGTGAATGGCAAATCGAGTGGCAAATCAAGTGGCAAAGTGACAGGAGAAATGAGTTTAACATTGTTTAATGTCGTTTAATGCAATTAGATATATGTTTGGATGCATGGGCTGTCAAGGCCAGAAAGTAGTTTTTAGCCACTCAGTAGGCATTCCTGCATAACTTCCTGGTTTGATGATGATGTCACGCGCATACCCTCTATAGCTAAAGTATAACAGAATGCTTGAAACACCAAAAGGGGTTCCCGCCCAAAATGGGTAAATGTACCCTGACACCCTAGTGGCTTATTGCAGTTGATCAATCAGCGCAAGCTAACGTGCCACCACACGTTGTGCTGTCACTGTGAGCAACCTCACCTCTTTATTCATTCCTGAATAAATGAGCTTATTAATCTGCATGTGGCCTCTCCTTGAGTTTCCATACTCTGAACCAAGCCTGCATAACACTAATCCAATTATTTTATCCAGGAATTGGTGGTACACAGAAAATGTTAAGTTAATTTAACTGGTGTGCACTGTACAATTCTCTCTTTTGAACCCTAAGGAGTTTTAGTACTGTATAAGTATGTGAAAAATAAATCACTATTAACACCCCATGTACACTGCCAGCGATGCGAGCGAGCGAACGATGAAATCCCATTAGAATACATGTTTTTCAATGAGACTGTCCTGACGTACCGCGAGTGTGCAGCGACGTCATCCACCCCTCCTATATTCGCTCTCTATTTTAGCGAGGTTTCGCGGCCCCAAACACTTTTATTGGTTTGTGATCTACATGCTACTATTTATTGATTATTTTATTTTTTTCCAGGCTACGTCGCAACCCAATGACCGACGCTCAATAATATCAGGACCGTTTTTCGTGTTCGCAACTTGCCTGTGTAGATGAGGTGTAAGAGTATAATGGATTAGGGCGCTCAGGTGGTGTCCACCATTATAGAGTCTAGGCCAGGTGTTCGAATCCACGGTTGTGCATCCAACTTGCCAAGCATCTACTGTACATGAACACAATTGGCCGCAAATAAATAAATAAATAAATAGAAGAAAAATAAATGCACTTTAGTTAAAATCTTTGGCCTATATAGGCCTGAAGTGAATGCTGACAATAAGTTATCTGAACTTTGGTGGAGGAGATCCTGATAGACTTTGCTCCATTTCTGAGGTAAACAAAATGTTTGGTTTGATGAGGGGAGGGGGGAGTCTCAGACCATCTGGCAGCCAAGGTGTTTGATGCTGGATAAACCCTTTGTGTATGTCTGTGTTGGTGCAGATGCTGGGTATGTTAGAACTTCTATTACACTGTTTTTTGTGCTCTTTTTTTGTTTGTTTGTGGTATGTGGGATAGGCCACCGCCTTGCTGACTTGCATGTGGACACACTGACAATGGAGTAGGTGTGGGCAGCTCATTAAAAAGAAAATAGAAAGTTTTAGAACATTTTTGAAAATAGATCTCAATATGTACAAATAAAAAATATTAAATCTGAATTATCGACACTCACATGTGGGGTCCCACAGGGATCCGTTCTGCGGCAAAAGCTTTTCATTTTTATATATTAATGACATATGCAATGTCTCCAGGAATCTGCATTGTGTCTTGTTTGCCGATGACACAAACACAGTTCCATTCAGTGGAAATGGAATTAAAAACAATAAAAAGATGGTTTGGTGCAAATAAATTATCATTAAATTTAAATAAAACAAAGTGTATTATATTTGGTAATCGTCAAATTGAACAAAACAAATTATGATAGATACAGTAAAAATAGAGAGAATCTATGACAATACATTTCTTGGAGTGGTTATTGACCATAAGTTGAGCTGGAATCCCCATATAAATCAATTAAAACAAAAATATCAAGTGCCATCGCAATACTACATAAAACAAAAGACATTCTCTCCACAGAATCACTACATATTTTGTATCAATCTTTAATAATACATTAAGCAACCAAATATACAATACTTTAAAAAAGCAATAAGATTGTCCACAATGTGGATTACTATGAGCCAACCAACACATTATTCAGAAAATCAAACAGTCTCAAATTCAGAGAACTAGTGGGCAGAAGATGTTTCAGAAAAGACAAACTAAATATAATCTCAGAGGCACATGTACGGTACATGTATCTACTAAAAACTAGAACAAATGGCAAACAAAGATCTCTAACATTTGCAGGAGTAAAGAACAGCCTCAATAAAGAGGTAAAATTATGCAGATCATTACATCTATTTAAAAAAAAATACTTAAAAATAATATCTACTGTATTATACATTTGAAAAGTTGTACCCAAGTGAGGACAAGGGACCCAAAGTCAACAGCTACGTCACTACTGCAACGCCGTCTTACACACTACACTCACACGGCAGTGACGTCACACACTTACCCTCCGCGTCGTTCCGCTATCTCCTCATGTCGCGCCGAACGCCGAGCCTCAACACCACCACCCACTGCCACCAAAGTCGGCTCCCTTCCACACTCACGCCGGCAATGCATTTCTTTACTACAAACACTATCGCCCCAAGCACCCACACCCCCGCACGCACGCACACACTCACACACGGAACACTGTCGCCAGGTCTATGAAAACAAGCCCAGAAAAAATGGCATTCAACATGCTACTTACACACACTACAACTCGCTTACAACTCGCGGACCTGGCAACACTGCATCCTGCATCCATTGGCTACCATTGCTAATTTGTTGCCACATCTAAGAAAACAAGCCCACAAACCCTGACTTCCTACAGGCTACTTACACACACTACCACTCGCTTACAATACGCGGACCTGGCAACACTAACATGCCCTCTTTCATTGGCTCTAACCCCACCACGTGACCCACGAGTTTCCATGTTACATTGCACAGTTCCGAAAAGCCAACCGGAAGTTACACACTACACACACACACATTAGAAGAACAAGACGAACACCACACACACACACACACACACACACGCGCGTGCGTGCGCATACGCTGCAACACAAAACATCTGCGTACACTGTGTGGACTTCTGTATCGCAACGCGGGGGACTTTAACTGACAAGTGAGAGAGAGTGTGTGTGTGTGTGTGTATGTGTGTGTGTGTGTGTGTGTGTGTGTGTGTGTGTGTGTGTGTGTGCATGTGCATGCGCAGTACACATACTATTTACCCAGCGTGTGCGTGTGTCTACGATGTGTGTCAAATCCCGCAATTTCCTTCTTCCCATATTGCGCTGCAACGTAACTCTAGGATGAGCCGCCCAAAGGGCGGCGAAATTCTAGTGATAGACAATATAAAACAAATAGATTGATAACAAATAACTTGGTTCCTATAGTAGTAGCTTTTTTGCTTTCTGCAAAATCAGGTGACTTTGACTTGTGTGTTCTTGTTTGCGTTGTGTATTTGTTTTTACATTTCCGTTATGTGTGTCTGTGTGTGTTTTGTCCTTTTTGTTTGCTTTGTATTTGTTTTATTTTTTACCTTGATTATTATTTAATATTAAAAGGGTAGGCATCATATAAGCTAAGGCTTCAGCCTATACTCCCTTTTCGTCTCTAGCAGAATAATAACTGCATATGCACTGCATATTTTATAAATGACCAATAAACTTGAACTTATCACTTAAATTTAATCTTTAACATCAGGTCAAAATTTGCGTCAGATCCTGTGTCTAGGTGAGACATGACCTTTGACACAATCTAAAGGTCTCAATAGAATAGCAGAGAGACAAAATACAACCACCCCAATTGCATAAGTTAAAAAGTTACATAGTTGTGCTTTAACTGATTGAAATGTAGACATTGTCAAGCAACAAAACCTTAGTTTTGGTAAAGGGAAGATATTTCCTTTTTCTTTTCTTTTTTGTCTCCATTGGAAGTCTGCCAAAACAAAAGTCTGCTGCACAAAGTTGCAGATTTGTTCCCCCAAGGAGCACTAGAACGAATAGATCAAAATTTAATTTCGGTCATTAATCATTTTTTTAGAGACTGTGGACCCGGCAGCATCCTCAACCCTGGTGGTTTGGTTCACCATAATGATGCTCTGGAGAAATAGCATTGTCTGAACAACGAAAATAACTTCTACAGATTCAGATGGAACAAAAGCACTTTGAACAATGAAGAGAAATTCTACAGATTCAGATGGAACAAAAGCATTTTCAGACAATCAAATGTGGAAAAAGAATGGGAATGTATAAAAGTGAAACAAAGTTCAATATGCCAGTATCGAGCAAGAACAAGAGATGCTTATATTGATGGCAGAAAGTAAAATTCCTGTGGATGGCACTGGGGATTCTTCAGCACAATCGGAGGCATCAGAAGAACAACTGTGTAGGTGGGCCTTGTCGTGACACCCCCCCCCCCCCCCCCCCCCCTCCTTTGAGCGTATTCACGCATGATCAGGGCTGGGGCGACTCATAGCACACACTGCTGCTGTGTGTTCAGGGGGAAGCTCAATGCCACGAAAACAAAGTATTGGCATTCAATACAAAACCATTGTCACTGTCACAGTGCTCAAATGTCTCTGAGCCTGGCCTGCTTCAACAAAACAGGATCTGAACGTCTGGAGGGCACTTGCCTGCAATGCCTGCCCCTGCATATGGATGAGGAGAGTGTGGAAATTAGACATGCGAGATAAGGCTGGCTGGCAAAAAAGAACTGACAGTGTGGAAGCCAACACAAGTCACGGCTAGAAAGGGAAAGAGGCGCACCACCTACAGTATGTAGACACTGCGGTGTGACAGCAGAGCCAACTAGAAAAAGTGCCCCTCGGGACACAGGTCTCCACCAGGTCAGGTAGGTTATTGTGGCCTCCTGGTGGCGCTATCCTACTATAAATGTGCCACGTATCTGTCTACGTGTGTGTGTACGGTTGTAATGCACGTAACTCTGTGTTACGTGCATTACACGTGCATGAAATAATTAATGACTGTGTATATGTTTGTAGGTGTGTATGTATATTTTTTCATTTATTTACCTTTCTTTCTGTCCGTGATTTGTTTTGATCTGATGTTATGCTTTATTAATTCTGATGTTCTTGATTGTTCTTTATGATTGTTGTTTTTTAATCCTGTCTGTAAAGCACTTTGTAACTTTTTGTTTGGAAAGGTGCTATATAAAAATTAATTAATTCATTCATTCAACTCGAGAACCGTTTCCCCCACCAACTTCAAATTCGACACACGCGTTCCACACCACCGCAGGGAGTGCAGTGCCCGGTATCGAGCCGGTCGGACCCACGGTTGTCCAGAACCACCACAAAAGTCTCTGGTCAGGCTCTGCCAGTGGGCCTAATGAGGCAAAGTCCCCTCACCTGTGCAATTTCCAGCCTCTGCCTCAGCCGATTGATTGCCATGGCAACCCCAAACCTGCCAATTGATTACTTAACCAGTCCACTTCAGACACAGGCAGACAGGCAGATACAGAGATCTCGATGTGGGACACAGACAGACAGTTAAAACGGGTGCTATGACAAGTTGACAACGGGTATTAGTAGGTGCCGACGGGCACTTACAGGTCTAGTGGCCAATGTGAAAAGGATGCCATTTCTTCTCACACCTTTGATGGCAATTGGATGATTTGATGCATTTTGTTCCAAAAATGTGTTTTGCAAAAATCCACCTGTTGGTGGATATAACAGGCCAATGTGAAAAGGGTGGGATTTATTCCTCAGCCTAGTAGGAAAGTGCGTGAAGGATTTCATGTAAACGCTGACTTGAGGCTTTTTGTTCAAAGCGGGCCAATCCTGCAAATTTTGGAAGCCAATTAAAACACCCTGAACGCCAGGGGTTATTTAATCCATTAAATCAGAGCGCCCAGCGATTTATAGCAGCGGAGCACATTTAGCGACGGACAAGGCGCTATCCCGGATGTAGCTGAAGTAGCTTGATGTAGCCAAAACACTCTCGAGGCGATCGACAACAACAGGAGGTATGATTAATTCTAACGCGACTAGCGACGGGACCGCGATGGGCCGTCTAACACATAATCTTTGCTTAGAATTGGAACATTTTCGATGACGTCCCACCAGGAAATAACATTGAATGTTGCGCAACAGACACTCCCAGCCTGTGGAGCGATGCGATCGGTTTTGATATCAATAAATCTCCGTCCTTTTATCAATCTCCGTCCTGAGTGCTGGGCGTTACTAATTGATTGAATCGTGCTGGAAAACGTGTGGCAGAGGTTCGTTGTTGGCCTCCAGGCAGTGTGTGTGCAAATTTTGGCATTGACCGGGTTAACGGTGCTGGAGATTAGCTGTACACGGATGGATGGATGGACGGACGGACGGACGGACGGACGGACGGACGGACGGACACACGGACGGACAGAGTGCAAAACATACTCTCTCCCCATGCCTTTGGCCTGGTGTAGACAATAATACTGGTGGGGAGGGCAGCGATTCAGGAGTCCCAAATTTGTGTTGGCTAATCCGTACTCTCACATTGCATCATCAGGGGAACTAAGGCTCCGGGGGTGTTTACAGCATTAAGAGCTGTAAAAGTGTTAAATAGGCACTATTGAAGGTCTACAAGACAAGTTAGTTCCCGAGGCGTTTAGGAACAGAAGGGAAAGTGACCGTCAGACTCACAGCAAGGTTGCTCATTGCTTCTTGATCACTAGCATCCTGATTATAGGCGTGTCATGAAAAGCCAATATTTGCCCCCCCAAAAAAAGAACATTCTGCAAATAAAGCAGTTGAACATATTTTGTGAAAATAGCAGATCTACAAGCTCACAGAGCTTGTAGATTGGCTATTTTCGCTATGTGATGTACAACAGAGTATATAAGGTAGGTGTAAGTGTCCTTGAGGTAGGTTTTAAGTGTCCTTGAGACAACCTGCTCAGCCATGGCTACACAGTACCACTTCTAGTAAATTCCGTAGAGGGAGGGAAGTTCCCCTCCGATGATGCACATGGGTCGTCTGCAGACTCTGAACCCCCCGCTGTATGGTGCCTTCTGAATGAGGGCGGTTCAGCTCCCATACCATGCAGTTTATCAGGAGGCTCTGGGTGGTGTTGTTGTAGTACGACCTGAGGATGTGGGGGCTCGCAATTTGAGGTCTATGTAGATGGTGGGCCGGGTGGGGTGCTGGGCTTCATTTCTACAGCCTTGTGATTTGCACATTTGTCACATTCACATAAATCCTGCGCCTCGATTGAGACTGAGTATTTGTGGAAGCCTTTGTTCCTTTTCTCTCTGTCCTGAATGATATCTTCTTTATTTCTAGTTTGATTTTCCAGACCCCGGGAATTGCTGGTGGTAAGCATATCGTGGAGGTATTGGGGATGTGGGATGATGGATTTCTGTGCGGTAGGAGTTTTCAGTGGGATGTGTGGTGGAACCGAGTTTGAGTGATGTGCCAAAGCATTGGTGGGTATAATTTACTTTTATGGCTTTGAACTTATATAGATATAAAAGCTATAGTTAGTGGTTACTGTAGTGTTACATGCTATAGTAAGTATTTTTTATATGTGACAGTTTTGTATTTGTTTTTGCAGTCCCATTAGCTGGCCCTGTGTCTTGGGAGGTGGGTTACAGCCATGGGGCCATACACTTTTGTCTCTTTTTGACTACAAATGGAAACGCAGAACCTTCTATAACGTTTCTAGAAATTAGTTTTTTGTTTTCGTGTTTTATCCAGAAGCACCCTTGAAGGGGAAGTACATTCTAAAAAGAAACTAATAGCTGGTTTGCAAGCTTGCAATGCTTATAGCTATTTTCAAAAAGTCTTGAATGTATAATTGCAGGTGTTGTATTGCTATAGCGTTTGGTACCAGTATCGTCACATTAGCTTGACCAATCCAGAGCAGCAGCCGCTTGCACTTCCCATGGGTTCCCAGAACTGATGGTTAGTATCCTGAGCTATGCTCCTAAGTTAGGGCCCAAATTACGTTCTGAGAACATTATGTGAAACCGAGCTCAGGTGTGGATTGGCAGGTTTATTCTCTCCATTCTGGCTTTCTCCCTTCTCGGTCTGACAGTCTTTTGCTTTTGTCTTCAGTGTTTACTTTCTACAGTATATTCATTATTCATTCTTTAATCTTATTCACAATCTGAATGTGGACTCGCCTTCAGAAAGCAGTGTTTCAACTACACCAGCAAAGCAGTCAGGAGTTTATTTTCTTTTTTTTTAAGACTGTTATTTTCATTTGGCAAAGGAGACAGACAAGTAGGGGGCGAAGTGCTTTGGCAAGAGTAGAAGGTGGGCGGTAAAATGTCAAATTCATGCAGTATTTGTAACGATGAGCTGTTGTTGGTTGTGTCTAAAGAAATACAACCTTTTGATGCTTAAATGTAGCCTACAGTTGTTGGAAGGGAAGAAAAAGGATATATAACAGTCAGTAACATCCAATGATCATTGTTTAGGAGGAAATGGGCCTGCAGCACTCAACTTTACAAAATAATAGACCCATTCAAAACAGCCATTGCAGAAAAGTGTTAGCATCTACTGATGCCTGTGTTCATTTCAACTAATTGAATACTCGATTATTCAAGCCCATCCCCTACCATAAAGAAATACTGCCATAAATAAATCATACTGACAAAACATTAGTCTACAACACATAAAAATATATGGTGCTTTGTGGACAGAATACAGAATACACCTGAATACACTCAAGACTTAAAAGAAAAGTGAGAATCTATCAAACTCAAATATTGAGTATTTTCATCCTGCAGAAAAGATATCACGCTCTGTTACTGTATGTTACTTGCCTTCCTTGTTAGGAGCGTAATTACAGTCTTTGCTACATTTAACAAGAGGCAGGATTTAATTAACCAAGAATTATTATAAACCGCAGTGGCTGTCAGTTTGGATGCCACTTCGGATTTAAATTGATGGCAAGTCATTAACAATTTAGGCATTTAACAGATGCGCTTATCCGGAGCGATAAGTGCATGATCTGAATAAATGGCACGAACCCTAGTTAGCAAACGACAGGGCTTGGTGCAGAGTTCTGGAAAGTGAGTGACACAGGCCATCTGTCACAAGTTAGACAAGATGCCTCAGGATACTGAGGATATTCGGGGGGGGGGGGGGGGTGCACACGCAGATCCGACACACCAAAGGTCCGAAGCGCGGGGACATGCGATGCGAAAATGTGATGGTTCAACATGCGCTGCTCCCGTGCTTGCGGTTATGGTTAGGTTAGGGATTGAGGTTTCCGATCAATAGTATGTCGGAACTAAAGCCTGTACCCCTTATGTATTCTACAGTCACTCAGGTGACCCAGCCGGGGTGATCAAGTCAGACTTAGGTCCCAGTAGCTGCCTTCGATCAGTCCATTAGGGAAAGACCAGGGCCACACGATCCGTTGCTCCGGAACTACTCTGCCGGGACTGGGAGGTAGACCAATCTGGTGTGTGGAAGGACTAGGCTCTGTGGGTTGACTCCTGACCAGGCCCCTCCCTCCTGGAATTTGTTGGACAAAACATTGATGTGACACTGAACGTAGGCTATACAGCAGTGTATCAAAGACCATCAGCGAGCACTGATCCGCCAGGGTGACGGCAGACTGCTGGGCGAATGCTGGCGCTTTGGCATGGGGGGTCAGATCAACATATGGAATGAATTCTGTACTGGCCATACAGTATATGGATCATGTCTTGAGTGTACAGGGTTTGATGGAATGTCAGAACAGGTCAGCTCCATAAATAGAGAGCTATGGGTGGAAGCGGGGGCAGTGTCTTGAGTGTACAGGGTTTGATGAGGTCTGGCCATATATGGAGCGTGTCTTGAGTGTACAGGGTTTGCTGAGGGCTCAGGTAGGGCCGGGCCTTCATTTTCAGGCATGTTGAGAATTCTATTTTTCGCCGGCTGCCGTGCGTGGCTGCACTAATAACTTTGGGGCGGGCCCGAGTTTGAATGGACAGGCATCAGTCAAAAGGGAGACATCGAAGAGGAAGGACGGGTGGGGACGGATCAACATACGGAATGTCAGAACAGGTCAGCTCCATATATAGAGATCTAAGGGTTTGAGGTTTGAGGTCAGATGTAGAGTTTCTGGCCGGCTCCTTATAATGCAGATCTAGGTGATGATCCAGTCTTCTCCATGTATGGTCCAGGGTTTGATGAGGTCAGTCGTGATCGTCATATATGGAGACGGACATATTTGGAGCTCCAAAAAACGTCACGCAACCATATATCGTGACACGTCACAACACCATATATGGCCGTCAGTGATGGACTGGTCACGAGGCGTGACGTGTCACGAGGCGTGACATGTCACGAGGCGTGATGTCACGACGGGTGATGGACTGACGGCCATATATGGTGGCGTGACTGACGGAGCGACAGGTTTTGCAGGTTTTCATAGTAATCTGCGAACTATGGTCGCAAAAAAACATTGAGCAGCAGCCTCATAGTTATATCTTACAATCGATTACACATGTTTCTCTGAAGTTGACGATTATTCAAGGTTTGATTATTTGAAAGCCTTAGTGTGTATTTTAAATAGAAGAGGAACTTTGTGATGACCCGTGTCAAATTCCTTTCTCATCGCTATCCAACACAGATTTAACAGAATATTCTCTGAAAAAGCAATTTGCCGTTTCAATTGAATGTTAAGATCTAAAGCCGGATGTAAAGAGAAGGGAGTGTTGCTCTGGTCGGAAATGAGAGGTTCTGACACCCACTTTTCAGCAACAACGTGGACACTACTGATGGGTCTTTAATTACAGACATCCTGTGGGTCACCTGAGTCGAAGATGGACGTAACCACAGCTGACTTCCACACACAAGAGATCCCTTCTGAGATGAATATGAAACTAGATATACTAGAGATGATAGAAACTAGAGTCATAGATAAAGCCAAGGTCTCTTTCAGAGTTTAATAAAAAAAAGAAAATGTGTCCATGTCTGACTTACATCCTTCGCTACCTTTGACTCAGACACCTTGTACTTCCATCACAAGTTCACAACCTGAACCAGGTCACTGGCTGGGAAGCTTTGTGCTATTTTAGCAATAGAATCCATTACCAAAATAAATATATATATATTCAAGTCTCTTGAAATGCGTGCGTTTTCGTTTTTACACATTGCCATGTCAACTCAATTTGAACAATTTGAACAAGTATAATACGCAGCTTGTTACTACACTAAGGCTCAGCCGAAATGCATTCCTTCCTAAGCCTAATTTCAAAAAGTACCTAAAGGACATTACTGTGAGTGCTGCTGGTGATTCTTCTTCATTGAATTAACTCTTCTGAATGCTGCACCAGGTAAAGAAATGACTTGATAATACTCAAAGAGGATGCGAGCACGACATGTTCTTTAGAACTCACGTTATTGGATTTCTGTCTAAATGATACGCCTAATTTTAAAAATGTATAATAATAAAGGCTTCATTTGGTTTTGATACACAGCGGTGCAGTAAAGCACCTCAGGCATGTGCCTGTAGGGTCAAATTGAAACCAAACATTTTTCCCACAGAACCATTTTTTTGTACACTGCAAAAAAATTAAATACAGTCTGACTCTGATGAGAGCTCATTGCTAAGCCTACAGCATAATGTCACCATTGTTTGAAGAAATCTTGTCAGCACAAAGGGGAAGTAAGTAAACGGCAAACTTGGGAATAGAATCAATGACCTGTGGCTGATTCTACTACAGTAATTGCAATGACTCATGTAACGTGGTAAGAACACTTTTCTCCTTACTTGTGATTTATTCTGCATCCATATCATCCAGGAGGATAAAGGATTCAAATTAATTCAGAACCAAATGGGTGGAAATTTGGCTGAAACAGTATTGGGCGGGGTCTTAAAGGACCACTTCACCACTTTTCAACTTCTCTTCCTATAATTGGTCCTAACTAATGTTCATGATAAAATGCCACCATTTTTTCCTACTCAGTCTGTGTCTCATAGGAAGGCTGTGGGCAGTTCAGAAACCCGTCCACCAGTGACATCATCAATGGTGAATCCAAGCTAATAGAAACGGCAGGCTTTCTTTTCCTGAAAAGTTGCAATGCAAAAGTTGAAGCCATCGTTCTCACGATAATAAAAATCTAAATATATTTTAAAACAAATCTTGTTTAAAAAAAAATATGCCTAATGATGATGTCACTGGTGAACGGGTGTCCGAACTGCCCAAAGCCCTCCTATGAGACACAGACTGAGTAGGAAAAAATGGTGGTGTTTTATCATGAACATTAGTGAAGACCAATTATATGAAGAGATGTTGAAAAGTGGTGAAGTGGTCCTTTAACTGTTGACTAGCGTTGGGTTTGCTGACATTATGAGTTTCTCTGTGTGACCGCTTCACCGCTTTGCACTGCAACTAAAGTCTCTCAGCTTAAACCCCAAGCACTTTCTCACCTACACAACTCTTAAACGGCACTGCCCACTGCACAAACAGTCATCTATATGGAAATTTGTCTCTGTGCGTCCATCAGAATACTGCAATGCATTTATTGTCCACTGGAGGCTCGGCCAAAGAAGATAGACCTTTGATGGCGGGGCAAAAGGTTTATTAGAAGAAATGTGTTTTTGGACGATGACGTTCCTGCATGATATTTATTGATTCACTGCACTCAGTTTAGTGAGTATAACAGTACATTCACACTTCCTGTTCATTCAAAAGCCAAGACTGTGCACTGGTGCTAAAAAACGATTAAGGTGCCATAGTCCCTTAGGTAAAAAAGGATGGCATTATCTTTGAATTATGTCCCATAACAGTTGGCTACGACTGCGACTTCTATTAAGACCCGAGGCACGCATCTAAGTCAGCCATTCCATGTCTTCATTTACAGTTCGAATTAGGAGTCCACAAAAAAAATATATAATTCATAGCTAAATGTAAATGTTGGACTATATCCAACACTAATGTGCCTGCACCGGTCATGAAAGATGTCTTCCCTAAGCTAACATAAGTACATAGCACTCCAGCTCTGTGCCAGCATGTCAGAAACTGCACATGATCTAACCTTGTGCAAACTGCTCAGTTCATGACTCAACATTACTTCGACTTTTCATTGACCTTCTAGTATTGGCCTGGTTTTGTATGATATTATAAAAGGACGTACATGCAACGCACCACTGCTCACTGCTAGCCCCACAAGGTCTGAGCAATTGATATGCATGCAAAACATAGATAAGATGCCATTGCGCTTCCTTCACAAGCCACACACCACAGGCGTATACAGTGAATGAATCATTCAACCACAGGCCACAGCGACTGGCCTGGAATGCATGCAGGGAGAGACAGTAGCAGCTGTCACAGACACAAACGAGAACTCAATTTGCATGATCCATGGAGAAATTTGTGTGAAATGGCTGCCTAGGCTCTACTTTTTTTCTTTTTCACCCAGCCATGTTTATTCTGTTATGTAAGGGTATTTTAATATCAGTCATAAGGTTTCTGATGTTGAAAGACCCCAAACCACCCAGTGACCCCAGATTACAATTGCCACCATGCAGCACATCTGAGTACATCAGATGAACAGTTATATATAGGTTTTGTCGAACGTCTACACGAACACAATTGGCCATTGTTCGGGATAGGGAAGCCGAGCGGGGAAGGTGATAGTCACTGCAAGTAATCCCACGGGCTGCAGCGGCACCTCTCAGCAGGGAGTGTTGGGTGGGAGGAGTCCTCACGCTGGGGGCTCCTCACTGACAGGTGATTCAGTAGGATACAACAGCAGTGACAACACGGAAATGTGTGTGGGGAGGAATCAATTGGCATAACGACTACATTGGGAAAAGGGGATAAAGAAAAAAAGGACAGGTAAGCAGGTGTTCCATCTTAGCTCACTGTCTCACCTGAGACAAAACCTGGGTTCAAATCCCGAAAAGAACATAGATAATGGATTGCAGCTTCAAGTATCAAAAATGTCAAACAATCAATAATAGATTAAACACATTTAATTTGTGATCGTTTATACACAATACAAATCCATAGTGTTAATTTAACTGTGTAACTGTTTTAATTTAACCCGGAGAGTACTCTCCGAGTTAAATTAAAGCAAAGGATTTGACAGTGTAGCGACCTTGAAAAGGACCCAGATAATTGATCCATGATACCGATTAATATAGAGGAGCGCATAGGCATAGGTGGGTGGAGACTGGAGAGAGTTCCTCAGAGAAAAGTGGTCCTTTTTAGTTTCCATAGAAGACAACCAGCCACTTTATCAAACCCAAGCAAAGATTATTCCACCTCCCTCGGCACTTCTCTGTAAGTGTGAGATATTTTATAGGCCTCTCATTCAGCAATTATTCCAGATTAACCAAGCCTTTGAAAATTCAATACCTGATGACAGTTCAAATATTGAATCCTTTGAAACCTACTTGGTATTTTTCCAGAGAAGTGTGTTGAAGGGAGTCATGGGTTGCCTGTCAATGCTGCAGGTAAGGTCAAATGAAACCAAGAGTTGTAGACAGGCGCCCAGCTCACCAGTCACCAGGCACAGCGTACGTGCTGAACATGATGCTTGCCATGGAACGCAACAGGCAGGAGCAACCCAGTTTGCTTTCTATCCATCACTGCAGCAGTGCAATTTACTGAAACAGTAGGGAGGTGTCACCAAGAAAACAGCTACAGCAGCGCAAGCAGGTAGCAGCAGAAGTAAATGTCCTCCATCTGTTATTGCGAGGGTGGTCGGTGGGTGAGTACTCGATAAACAAGATTTCACAGCAGGATTGTATTATTGAGGTTTTGGACAGAATGCGTGGGCCTTCTCTCCAAAGCGGTAAAATAAATGGTGGAGTTAAGCTAAGCCTTTGTTTATGAGAGATAGCTGTCCGTGCGGCAGGCGTGGACAGCATAGGAGCAAGAATTCATCTGATCACAAGATCACAGCCATCAGTGAATGTTGTTAACTGCAGCATGGTAGGCATTCTAGGCAAGAGGGTGGCTCATTATGGAAAAGCAAGCACCACTGGCTATTTGGGCTTCATTTGCCAATTCAGATTCCTGTATGGCTAAACAAGGTGATAGGATCCATCAGGAAGCAGGCACATCTCCAGAAATTATATTATTATTTAATTATTATTAATTATTACAAATATATACGGTACATACAATGAAAAGGAAGGGATGTCCGCACACTGTTTCTCTGCTCCCTAAAGAATTTTAATGGGAGCAGAGAAACAGTGTGCGGACATCCCTTCCTTTTCATTAAACAAGGTGATAACCATCCATCACTAAGGATTAGGGAATGTCATGTATAATAATTATTTATAGGAAATAATATGTATGGCAAACGTTGCTAATGCTATGACCTTACAAACAATCTAGGGAATTTAGACTTTGTGCAAACTGGCCAGGTGTTTTTCACTTACACATGGTGCATTATTTGAATTTCTTTATCTTAAAAGTACCAGTCTAAAGCCTTTCACTTTGCTAAACTGAGCACCATTTCCATAATGAGGTGCAACACTAGGAGTAAAATACGGCTACAGTGCCCTCTAATGGTGATGTGGAGAGAATAATTCCAGTTTGGTAGGCCTATGTATTCAAGTGTGGAAGCAGACAAGATTAAAACAAACACTAAATTCCCATTCGCCCGCCTGGCAGCTCTTCACATTTTGTCAGCCGTCATTTAAAGCAACAAATTGGTAATCAATTGCCCTAGTCTTGCTGCCTTGATCATTGTGCAGTTTTCCCAAAGGTCCAATAAATCATAATGTATCATTCATTCAGACTCCATGCAACTGAGGCAACAGAAATAATAATTGATTCACTTCAAGGAGTGATTCAATCCAAAAGTAAAAATCACACCCGTGTGAAGTGAGGGGCGCTCTTATCACCATACAGAATCTCATTCTGGCCAATCACAATTTGCGTCCTCACTGCGTCTTCATGCGTCCTCATTGCGTCTTCACTTTTCTGCCCTCACTTTTATCTTCAATATTTACTTTGCTCAGCCAATCAAATCATCGCTATGGGGTGATCATCAGCCATTCACAAGCCAATGTTTGTGTTTACACAAACCCGAAAAGCTGGCAGGCAGACAGAAACAGATACAGAAATCTCCATATTATGGGCATAAAAGGGACACAGACAGAGACAGGTAAAATGGGTACTCTCTCTGAAATCTTGTAGAACTGGGTGGGACATGCATTCCCAATTAACTTGCATTGCTGTGTGTGTGTGTGTGTGTGTGTGTGTGTGTGTGTGTGTGTGTGTGTGTGTGTGTGTGTGTGTGTGTGTGTGTGTGTGTGTGTGTGTGTGTGTGTGTGTGTGTGTGTGTGTGTTGATGAGAACAGGATTTGGGGATTTTACACAATCCATAATTAATATGGTAATGTCAGGAATGGGAATGTTTGTTTTAGCTGACTTGGAATACCAGGTGAGTGGGGGTTGCCATCTATGACTAGCAGAAACATTAGATAATGACAGTAACGTATTCAAAAGTAATCTCTGTGAAAATATGAAAAAACGCTCTCAATTTCAGGCGCTTTGAAAATGTTGATGCACACGCAGATTAGACACACTTCAACCATCAGCTCCACCTCCTTGCTCAACAGGACGCAAGCAAATTAATAATGAATTGCATTTTATAGCGCTTTTCCAAGTGCTCAAAGCGCTTTACAATGGTTCATTCATTCATAAATTGGGAGGTGAAGCGGCAAACAGTCGACGCCAGCGTCCTCACTTCCCACATTCACACACCAATGGTGGCAAGCGCACACCGACCAACTCATTGGAGGCAATGTAGGGTTCAGTGTCTTGCCCAAGGACACTTCGACATGTGGACAGGAGAAGCCGGGATTCGAACCGCCGACCCAGGGATCATTGGACGACCTGCTCTACCCCCTGAGCCACAGCCACAAATTCCTGAATACTATACTATTTGAAACAGACGTATGACAGAAAGCACAGATTAAGATCCAAGGCTGATTCTACTGCCTTCTAAAATCAGTTGATCTCAGACATTCAACAGTTTTCAAAAATGTTAAAAAATAGCAGCTGTACGGGCTCGCTGTGAGCTTATATCTGCCATTTTTTAATAGGCATCGCACACATTTATAATGACAGATGCTTTCCAGGTTTTAATGGAATACTGTAACTCTCTCTCCCAAATACTGTACATCAGAAATCATCTGCAGAGGTGCTGCTAGGCACACGGACAGCCACAATGATCAGGACATATTTCCCTGTCCTGAGCGATAACAGTGTGCATTGGTGTGATAATGTGAGCATGTTAGTGTACAGGTATTTATTGTGAAATGCGGATGAAGATATGGGAATTCATGTGAGGTAGGATGATTGTGCAAACTCATGGTTGCAGAGGTTGTGTTGGAAAAAGCAGCAAGTAGCAGGGAGCTGATTATTATGCAGTTTACTGAAATGACGTACAGCAGATAAAGATTGGTGACAATTGGATTTATAACTTGTATAAATCCAAACATGTAAATCCAAAGTATGGCCTCTCTTATAGAAATCTTGTTTTCTGTTTTACCTCCTGATTTTACAATCAGGAAAATGTTGGTTAATAGAATGTACTCAGTGATGACAAAAATGTGAGTGATTTGTTGTAAATAAAGATTCAGAGCATTCAAGACTATAAGTTGCGAGCCCCCGTCTAGTTTTTCATGGCTCAGCACCAAGAAGCAGAGGGTGTTTGTTTCTTTTTTCTTTTTCTTCTTATTTTTTTTGTTTTAATGTTTGACTTTTGAGCTACCTGCTTATTTTACAGTTGTGTCTTAATTCTTCAACTGACATGTCTGAGTGAGAGAAAACAGGATGTGAATCCAACTGCATCATTACTAGCCCGATATGTTCCCTCAGTCCCTACGCTAATTAGAATGAGGGACTGAGGGAACGTATCAGGGCTACATCATTACTAGCCCGTCTCCGGACCCCCCGGGTTGAGCTCCTTTGGACCTACCACGTAGGGTCCGGTCTCACCGGATTCAAGCGACATGGTATGCAATCTGATTTCCCCTGACTTAGCCCTGTGCTGCGGTGTGGGTGTCACGCTGACATATTCCAAACGAAGCATATGAACGCTATAGGAGACAACGAACCATCTGACCCCCCCCGCGAACGGCTCAGAAGCCGTTAAGTATTTTTAATGTTTGTACGACCGCTTTGGCAGCTCTGAAATTCTCTCTTCGGTCCCTCCTTGTTGACATCTCGGTTGGCTAGCTGCGCCTACGGTTGGCTAGCTGCGCCTACGAGGCGCGTAGGGAGGCGCTGCTAGCCAACCGAGATGCTGGAGGCGGTACAATGGGATGTCAACAAGAGAGAATTTCAGAGCTGCCAAAACGGTCGTACAAACATTAAAAATACTTAACGGCTTCTGTGCCGTTCGGGGGGGGGTGAGAGGGTTCGTTGTATCCTATAGCGTCCATATGCTTCTTTTGGAATATGTCAGCGTGACACCCACACCGCAGCACTGGGGTAAGTCAGGGGAAATCAGATTGCATCCCATGTCGCTTGAATCCGGTGAGAAGGAACCCTACATAAAGTCATCAAAATGTCAGAAACTTTAACGTAGGGTTCCGAAAGGAGCTACATCATTACCTACCCTCTTCAATTGTCCTGTGCTTGGTCATAAGCCTTCAGGTAGCCGATGAGACCCTGCCTGCCTGCCAGCCATGAAGAATCTCTCCAAGAACATCTGATGGAACAAAGACAATGATGAGATAAATTAAGCAATAAATAATATTGCTTAGTTTACTGAACAGTACCATTATAGCTACAGTTTGAGAATTCTTCAACATAGTGTTTCAGAATCCCAAAACTCCTTCCCTCATATCAAAAAAATATCATATCATTAATGGACTAGAAAGTAGATGAAGAGATAAGAAATCAAGATATCTTATACAATTTAGTTCATTTTGGGGGTTATTCAAAAACATGTAAGCCAACTGTGACAGGGTCTCCCATAGCAACCACTCACTGGTCTCATGTGTTTAATTTGAAGCCTTTGATCTGCTTTATCTTTTAGTTTCAACACCATGCAGGCTGCTGCTGCTGCTGCTGCAGACATTTGCTCCTTTTTTCAGAATAACTTATTCTAAAGTTAACAATGCTTTACCTTGAAAGTCCTGGTTCCTGCAGAGGCTCGTTTTTGGCTTATTCTGCAGTCCATCTTCATCTCACCATGTTGAACAAGGTGGATCATGTTTTGGTCTAAGGCTGTCTATTCATGACCATGTCAAGGGAATAAAATAAGACCAAAACAATCATAATAGATAGAAGGCATATGGCATGCCTATGTTGTGTGCATTTGATGTTTTAGTTATTTGAATTCTACTTTGAAGTATTCGTAATACAGTTTGGTCCAATAGACCTCGTTCCACACCACAGCAGCCAATTTGATTGTAGCTGGGTAAACAGATGTTGCCAATACTAATTCAACTCCATTCCATATGGTGCAGCTGACATGTTGGCTCACTAAGCTCTGCAAACAGAAACGTAATCACCTGTGTTTACCCTACTATTTTATATCATTGCGGCTTTTGGCGGGTGTTAGCTGACCCCATATTGTATTCAAATGCTCTAAATTCGAAAATAACAGCGTTAACTTTAATGACGCTGGTCCAGAGCTAGCACCTGTCATTTAACCCAATGAACGGGGGTGGGCGGTCCCTCGATCGTTCTAAATTGAAAGACAACTTTTGCAAAGGTGACTATAGAGCGTCGCAGTCCCGCCTCCTACCCTGACCCAGGAAATGAAACCCAATGCATTATTCTCATAGACATTTCTTAAAGTATTTATTTAAAGACGGTTACGCCGCGGACAAAGCCAACTCGAGTCGTGACAACTCATGACAACACAAACAATATTTTGGACCAAACAAATAATTAGAAAGAAGAAAAAAACGGCAGGTTACAACACTTTTTTTGTTGTTTTTCTTCTTTGTAATTATTTGTTTGGTCCAAAATATTGTTTGTGTTGTCATGAGTTGTCACGACTCGAGTTGGCTTTGTCAGCTAGTCTGCTTTAAATAGTAGCCTACTGATAACATTCGAACCTGCTGCTCAGTGCTCCCTCCTGCAATAACCATGGATATCATAACGGTATGCTGAACCTGGTAGCCGCCCTAGACTACCACTACACAGGCCTCTTGCTGCAGCGCCATCTACTGCTTATTGGTTAAGCCATATGCTGGGTTTCAAATGCTGGCTATTATTAAACATGGCAAAACAGAAAAATGTTAATTCTCATGTTTAGACATGCCAAATAAAATAAAACATGTTAGGTAGCCTATTATACATAAAACCCAATGTTCAGTTCATGTCATAGGGCTATAGCATTTTTGTAAACCCATCTGACATCCCCTTGTTACTTGAGTCAGAGATCATTTGTACCCAATCCTGCTCATGTTAGTTAATCTCATCTCATCTGTTAATTGAGTTATTTTTCAACACAAAACAAATTTATTTTTTTAAATAATCACTTAAATTGGTATAGGTCTGATTAAGCACTTAGCCCAATACTTTGTGTGCAATGGGCTTACAAAAATAGCCGACCTAGAAGCTCATAACAGCTTGTAAACCTGCTATTTTCACCACATTAAAAAACATTGTCTATGAATCAAAATAGGTTTGAAATAACCATATTGAGTTTTAGTAATATCGCCCCCGCCATACAACTACAATGAAACAAGTAATATAAAATCATTATTGTTACAATGTGTGAACAACTAGGGGGAAAAAAGGTTGACATAATGAAATAGACTAGGTTACAACTTGAAACTGTCAGAGGAATCATTGAAGCACTCCAAAGGCAATGGTCTACATCAGGGGTGGGCAGCATTTCTTTTCAGGGGGCCATACTGACTTTGATAAAGTGAGTGAAGGGCCACACATTGGACTATTCACTATTGAATTGAAACTTGAAACATACAGTAGTAAACTGAATGAATACGCTGTGCTATATCACTCATTATCAAACATATTCCCCATTTTGCACGGCCTCTCTGGTTTTAGGACTAATCTTATTAGGCTTATTTTATTTAGAAAAACATTTTAAATTGACAAAAAATACCCGATCTACAAGCTCACAGCTGTAGTACAGTCATTTTTGCCCAATAAGATTAGTCCTAAGGTCATAAGACGCTGCGCAAAATGGAGCCCATTGCATTATGTTATCCATGGCAGACTTTCACCGTTGCATTATACACATTTAACATTTGAGTACATACAGATGGAATGCATTCCTATACACTCATTGTACTTAATAATTAATTGAAGTCATTAAATTAATTTCCCCTAAAAACATAATGCTGCCTTTTTAAGATGTAGATGTTTTGGGTGCCATTTTGTTTTTCTTTGAGGACCAGATTGAGATGGGGCCATGTGTGGTCTAATGTACAAATGATTCTTGAATTTGTCATATTAAATGTTCCAAGAACTTATGACACAAATAGTACAGGAATATTTTGCCATTTTATTATTTTTTCCACATTATTGCTTTACAGTAAAATGCATCAGTTGGATATGTCCAGTATAGCAAGACAATACATTCATATAAGTTATACAGATGTCCTCAATAATGTTTCATAGGAACTAACTTTACATTAAATATATTAGAATTATCATATTTTTTATCATTTATTATTGTCGACAAACAACTCCCACATCACATTGAGCTCACAGTGCATCAGGTCGCATTCATTCAAGAGAAAATACATACAGTTCCTCTGTGTTCTGTAGTCATAGACGTGTGGTCTCTGTGTGCGCGAGCTTATTTTGTACACGTTTTGATACAATCTGGATTTTATGCAGAGCTACGACATTTATGGCATCTTGAATTCTACTCGTTTATTTTTCATTTTTAAAAAGTGACTATAATAAAGACGCACGTCGAGAGGACCGGTGAGATTGTACACGGATGAGTAGAACAAATAGGAGCAGTGTGACCTGCTGTGCTGTTACCATGTAAACCCAGCCAACGAGGACATGACCACACAGGTGAAAACACAGACCCCCGCCTGGCCAAGACCTTCAGTCCCATGTCGACAACTTTAAAGAAACTCACACATACCACTTATAATCACAATATGCATTCTGAATCAATTCTAGGGTACAGCGCAAATCCCCTTATAAATCACATAAGTCACAGAAACCCCAAAAATTTGGAAAACCAGTCAGATTGAAAAAGGTGGCACGCCATCTGAAAGTGACTTGAGCCACAAGAGGCACCGCCAAGCGAGCTTAGGCGACCGTCCAAGTTATGTCCCAACAGGGACAGAATCTTAAATATTAAATAAATATTCAGAATGGCACAAGTAGACAATGGTCTCAGTGGAGGTTGCTAATAAACTCTAGCAGGACCCATCTACAATAATTCACAGGGTAGGGTACCAAAAGGTGGTGCAGGGTTGCAGGTGGAGTTGTGGCTGCCCATTAGTAGGACCTGTGTGGTCACCTCCTTCCAAAGAGAACACAGCGGTTGACCCCTTTTTGAGTAGCAGCTTAGAGGCCCCCCACTTTTTTGTGTGTATATAGTTTTGTTTTTAAAGTCTGCTCTCAAGTTCATCAAGGTAGACATCCAAAGTTATTTTTCATGGAGGAGCTGACTAAAGTTCTTCAAGTGAGAAAAGTCCCGAGGAGCAAACGTGTCCATGCGTTCTGTCCTGTTGAAGTCCAGACTCCCACCCCCTCTGCTCCTTAAGCTAGAGTTTGGTGGAAAGTAATGCCCTTGCACAAGAGAGGAGGGAAGCAGGGTTAATTCTACCCCTGCACACCAGCAGTTAGTTTCTAGAACAGTCCGTCTGTCTCAATCCTCAGGCTTGGTTCCTCAGCTGTCCCACACGCGCACCTGTGAGCTCGCACATTAATACTAGACAAACTGACATCACATCTCCACAGGATCCCCAAACATTATGGCAACCTTGCAGGGGGCCCTCCATCATATACTGTATAATTCTTTACATTGAGATTGCATATACAAGTGCCCTTCTGCCAGCAGTGTGTCAGAGGAATTAGACATGTTTTCAACTCTCAACGATCCCTTTCTCCCCCACAGTAAACGTTTATAGTTTCTGCACTCCATTCAGGACTCATCACAGGCAATTTTTGCATGATGTCAAATGACTGGAGTAGCTCGTAGCTGCCGGTTTTGTAAAGTGGGGGCGGTGGGGGCAGAAGCCCCTCAGCCTTTGCTGTGGAGGAATTGCATTTTTAATGTCCCAGCATGCACTGCAGACAGAGGCGGGTGTGCTCACGGTGTTGGGAGGTTAAGTCTTTTTTCATTTTTCTTTAAGAATCAAAGTGCCTCAGTGAGAGAAATGGAGTGCAGGCCTTATACTGAGGACGCACACTTTTCACACACACACACACACACACACACACACACACACACACACACACACACACACACACACACACACACACACACACACACACACACACACACACACACACACACACACACACACACACACACACACACACACACACACACACACACACACACACACAATACACCCTCACTGAAGGAAGCACTAGTTGATTCAGAATGAGAGGACTGCTTGCTGTTAAAGTGCAATATCTACATGGATTTCAAATCAAAAGACCACCACCTCCTGGAGCTGTTGAGCTCCAGGTTTCCCTGATAACCCTACTGTAGGTTGTGGTTGATACCGTGCACGCATCAGGTGGGTTGCATTGCCCCCTGGTGGCCTGGGGGTGACGGGTTTATACTGTAGCAGATCATGATAAGAACCATCCCGGACCTACACACATACACTTTTTTTCTTACCGCAACTGTAATGACTTGAAGGTGGCAAAAAAGAAAAAAGCATCTGATGCATTCCAAAGACTTGGAGCAGGGTGTGGCTTTTCTTCTCTACTATTGTGCATTTGGAGTGTTCAGGAAATCGATCAGTCTCCAAAACAAAATAATACTGAGCTTGAGCACAATAGTGTATGGAATCGCAACCACCAGCCAGGTACCCCCTCCTCCCTTTGGAAAGGGGTCCAAATCTCCTCACAGCACAAAGAAAGAAAAGCTATAGCCCTGAAACATGACCGCCATAATCATGACAGTCATGACGCAACTGAAGCCAGTTTTACGCGATCGCTACATTTACAGTGAAAACGTGTACATAAACATTCAGATTTCAAATATAAAGTACTCACCATGTGTGCCACGGGTGTTGGAAATGTACTGGGACAGCGATTAGCATTGCTGCATTCCGCGTCGTTTAATAAAAGCCATTTTTATCCGAGCAACCCGGCAATTTTTCTCAAACGGGGTGCGTTCGGAAAACTCAGTTGCACACCGGGAGCGCACTCGCCTATTAGTTTGTATTGGCAGCGAGTGCGGTCAGCGTGCATATATCGAACACACCCAGTGTTTCAGAGTGCAACACTCCTCCTGACCGATAGGGGCGCGTAGTTGAAAGCCTATGGCAAAAAAAAACAGCTCGGAAAAAAATGCCTTTTATTAAACAACGCGGAATGCAGCAGTGCTAATCACTGTACCAGCACATTTCTAACACCTGTGGCCCACGTGGTGAGTACTTTATATTTTAAATCTGAATTTTTATGTACACGTTTTCACTGTAAATGTAGCGATTGCGTAAAACAGGCAGAAGTTAAGCCATGACGCTCGGCTCGTGAAGTACGAGCGTCATGTGAAGTACGAGCGTCATGTGAAGTACGAGCGTCATGTGAACCATGGCTAGAAAAGCTAGTTCAATGTGCAATTTGTTTATTAAAAAAAATAAGAAGAAAAACAGGCAAATGTCCCTATGATTGCAACCAACTCTTGTCTATATATTCACACTAGTCAAAACTCAAGTTTATGAAAAAATAAATAAATACAAAACAAAATGTATGTTTACAAGTTTTTACAACGTTGTGCAGTGGTGCATATAGCCATATACAGAGCGCTCCCCGCACAGTCTGCTCTGATTCGGACTGTGACTCGTTGAGACAAAGCTTCCTGACAAATGTCAATTCATAAAGTGAGAGAGAGAGAGAGAGAGAGAGAGAGAGAGAGAAAAAAAAGATAGCCGATTTGATCAAGCACTGGGCCTAGGAAAGCGGACTGCAGAGAGGGAGTTGAGGGGTGCGCCATCAGGACCTGCTCCCTGATGCTAAAGGCCATGCCAGGGAGTGGCAGGTGGGGTGAGGCCAGGTCCAGGGTGGAGGAGGGGAGCTGCCGAGGAGAAAAATCCTCCTCCGGGGGTGGGGATTGAAGGGCAAGAGAAAAGGGATGGAGGGGTGCACTTTCCACTTTGGGTATACTGTTAAGTTACTTAAGTCAGTAATTCTTTTGTAAAGAATTTGCTTAAAAAATCTGGTTTTGTATGAAATGAGATCCAGTGTCTTTTTGTTTAGATTTTTACACAGAGACTGGTTTGGTTTGTGGAACAGGCTTTGGGATGGTGTGTGGTAATCTACAGTGGGTAAATTGTTGGGAAAAAATCTTGACTAAAGTCCACAGGAGGCCTAATTCCAAAAGGTCCCCAAACATCTAAAGCCATGCTAGAGACGGGTAAAGGTAACAAGAAGCACTGCAGGGCAGGGATGGACGGGGGTAAAGAGAAGGAGATCACCAGGCTAGGGAGTGCTATAAAAGGACTGGTGCTGTGTGACAAGATGACCATTCAGAAACACGGAACGGTGTCCCACAGTCCTACAGAAAAGTGGGAGGAAAAAAATGAGACAGAGACTTGAGATGAAAAGGGACATGAGAAGGTCATAGTGGAATAAAACGGGAGTCTCGGACCATGACCTTAGTGAGAGAAGGAGTCTGCAAACAGACTGAGGTCCAGTGTTGTTGTCAGGGGATTGAGAGGGCTTGGGCGTGGGTGGATTACGGATTTGGTTTTCCCAAGGCGCGCTGCCGTGTTCTAAGCATAATCTAAGCACATGGGCAGGTTGACAAAAGTGAAGACGTTGTACTCGATCATGATGGAGAAACAGAGGAAGATGGCGTACAGGACCAAGCACCATATGCCCAGCTTCACGTCCAGCCTCCACTTGTTCAGGCGGATGCCCCCCACCTGCACACAAAGACACCACGTTAGAAGGACATGTGCATTACAACTGAGACAAAGGTGATTTTGGCACAACTTGCTCAATTTTCATACCGATCCACTTGATCCGCATGGTACTGTATGCGTTTGACTTTTCATGAAATTGGTCAACAAATTGGGTTTGTATTGATGCTATACAAATAGTTATGTTTTGACTTCCTAACTTGATAGCTATAGACATGTGCAGTGGTAAAGCTAATACTACACTGGTAGACCAGTATTCCACTGAAACGCTTCTCTGAAGACCCTTTGTATCATTATGTGATGATAATCACCAGTCATAGTTTGAGTCTTAAATGTTTTACTGAAGAAACAAAATCAGCCACGTCTGAACCGAGCGGTGCAGTGTGTGTGTGTGTGTGTGTGTGTGTGCACACGCTGCAGTGGTCAATGTGTGTGTGTGTGTGTGTGTGTGTGTGTGTGTGTGTGTGTGTGTGCTCGCTGCAGTGGTCAGTGTGTGTGTGTGTGTGCGCGCGCTGCAGTGGTCAATGTGTGTGTGTGTGTGTGTGTGTGTGTGTGCGCGTGCGAGCGTGCTGCAGTGGTCAATGTGTGTGTACCCTGCAGTGGTCAGTGTGTGTGTGTGTGTGTGTGTGCAGCTGCTCAACAGTGCCACTTTAGGTCACCCAGCAATATTGCAGATGTCTGTACTCAAGCAGACATACATGGAGACGTACATAGGGACACACATAGCTGTTCATTGGAGCAGTTAGGCACCCCTCAAAAAGAAAAAGAAAATTAAATTACTTTAATCTTAGGGCTGGAAATGCTTCTTCGATAAAGGATTGGGTTATTTAAGTACCAAACCATGATTGTTAGCCTAACTGCAGTAAACAATTAATTGTGCAGTGCATTTATTTAACAAGCCTTATGCTAAACACAAAAACATATACAGCATTAATAAAGGATTATATTCTGAACAGTCATAACTATTCTGAACAACAGTCACAACATGGTACTAGTTTCGTGTAAACAGGAGTGTGAGTTGCTCACCGTGAGAGCCACTGAACCCAACAGCAAGAACACCGAGTACACCAGCCCTTTGCTATTAATCATGACCTACAGGACATAGATAGATAGATAGAATACTTTATTGGCAGTTTAAGAAAAATTACAGAAAATGACATCATTTTAAAAAACGCCAAATGGATTTAGTCACAAAAAAGCCTTCGCTTGTTTCCATTGTGGTCCACTTTGTAACATGAAACTATACACAAACATACTGTACAAACAAAACAACCATGGAACATATAATAAATAATCCTTATATATAAGGCTGGGAGCTATATACATAGGACAAGAGGTACCCTGAGAGAATAGTCCAGAGCATGGGAGATGGGCTATCCAGGGTCGGAAGCTAACTATGACCAGTTAGTGTGTAGATGGAGCCATGATTTCAGGTCTTTCCTAAATCTTGCAATAGAATTGAGTGATTTCAGGGCTGGAGGGAGTGCATTCCACAGAGTAGTGGCTGTGTAGTAAAAAGCATTTTTTCCCTTGAGTGTCCTGAAACTGGGGGGAACTAGATCATATGGACTTCCTCTGGTTGAGTACCTGTGAGCATCCCTCACTCTGGGCAGGTAGCCCAGCAGGTACTTAGGAACAGAGGCATATAGGATCTTGAAGACCAGACACAATGAGAGCTGAGATACTCTCTCCTCCACTCTTAGCCATCCCAGGCTACTAAAGTGGGCAGAGGTAAGATGAGACCTGGGGTTCAATTTTAGTAGTAACCTCACAAGCTTGTTTTGGGAGGTCTGCAGCTTTGTTTTCAATAGCTTGGAGATACCTCTGTACCATGAAGTACAAGCATAGTCAAAGTGGCACTGGATGAGGGCACCGGCCAAGGTCCTCATAGCACTGCTGTTGACATAAGGGGATATCCTGCCCAAGAAACGAGTTCTCTGGTTGACCTTTGAGATCACTTTCATTGCCATTTTTTCACCCGTGAGTTTGTTATCTAGTATAAAACCCAAGTAAGTGACCTCTTCCCTATTCAGGAAGAGGAGAACAGAGACTGGTTTATAAACACAGGACCAATGGTTTTCAAACGTGTTGTGCCCAAGGCACTTGGCAAGTCAAAATCACACTTCATTTAAAATTAATTGGCTAATGGGAGGACCGGCCAGCCGACTGGCGGCCCCCCCGCCAGTGGTGTCTCTCACACGCACACATGTGATTGTCACAAAATCCCAAGGCACACCCAGACTTGTCTCATAGTACACTAATTGCAAACCATTGCTATATATTTTCTTTCTCAGAGAACTCGGCTTATTCCTTCTCAAGCCTAATTTATACTCTGAAACTACACGTCGTTAGCTAGAAAATTAGGTCTTAGCTTCAGAATTCTAATCAAAAGTATTGATATTTGTGTTGACAGTGCAGCGATAAGAACATTTTAAAATAGTTCAAATAGCTGATCTACAAGCTCACAACATGTAAATGTAGATCAGCTAGTTGAACTATTTTAAAATGATTTTCAAAATGGCAAATGGGATAAGGGATAAGGGGGGAGCAAGATGGAGCCCTTAGTGTAAAGGGGAAAAACCAGCGGACCTAGTGTAGACCCCTGGATACGCAGGTCAATACTCATTGAATGCCAAGGACTTTTGATGAGCTTTTTTCCCCCAAAAGGCACACACTGACGCTTGCGAAGAGGCTGAAAACTAAAAACTGTATTAATCATCAAGGTTGAGTATAAACTGTTCCGTTACCTCTGATCCATAGTTGACACACATGGTCTGCAGAGCCCAGGGAAGCCCCAGTCCAACCAGAATATCAAACACATTACTGCCAATAGTGTTGGACACTGCCATGTCACCCAGTCCTGGAACACAGCGCAGGAAATCACATTCAGATAATGTCACATAGCCCTGACATGAGATGAGATGAGATGTACTTTATTATCCCCGCAGGGAAATTGATAGAAAATCACATTCAGATAATGTCCCCCTAACCCTGGAACACAACACAGGAAATCACATTCAGAGAACTTTGAAAGAGGAATGTGATTTATTTTCATCGCCTTTTCTTATTTTTGGCTATTTCTAAAGGGCTTTGATGTTTGCGAAAATGATCACATTGCTATTGTGGATGGGATTATGGAATGTGAAGATTACTGTACAGAACAATAAAGAAACAAAACATATCAGATGTGTTACCTTGCCGAGCGACGATGAGACTTGCAATGCAGTCTGGAACACTGGTTCCTGCTGCCAGGAAAGTTATGCCCATAATGACGTCAGGGATGCCCAGAGTATAGCCAATGATGGTTACCTACAGTACAAGTACACAGACAACAAAGCTTACCCAGCAAGTTCTGTAAGTATTAATACAAATGTTTATACAGTATTTGCACGTCAGGCATGGAAAGAATACTAAATGATGGAGCACCAAGTAGCCTAAGCTATACCCGTTTCATTATGGGGGGGGGGGGGGTCGATCGTACTGGATATAAATATTTTGTGACTACTTGCAAGGTAAGGAAAAATGGAAAATTGCTGGAAATGGGTGGATTCTTTATGTATTTACTCCGACAGTAAATGAGTAATGGCTAAAAGGATAACACCAAAAAGTCCTGGGGACTAGTTTCCATTGTGGTCCTATCATGTATTCAATTCATCAACAATTGAACATAAGTTTACACAATACAATACACAATGTCATCAATGTACAGAAGATGAGAAAAAGGAAAAACGGTGGCAATGAATGACACCTCCTTTCATGGGAATTTACATTTACCTCGCCCTGTGGTCTCCTGATCGATGTTTTTCAGGCCAGGTTTGACAGAAATCATTGATTGGCATCCTTTAATGGAAGGTGTCAGGGAATTCCACGTTTTGGTGGCAGAGTAGTAGTAGTAGTAGTAGTTTGTTCTAAATTTGGGTGGGGTTGCTCCCTCTGGTGTTGTGGCTGTGGTTGTCACTTTATTTGGAGAAACAGTCTAAGACCACTTGTGTTCAAGAAAACCATTACCTCACCAAAAAGTCTTGTTTCAGCAAACAAGAGTACTTAAAGAGTCTAAAACCCCACTAGTGGTTCCTAGAGATCACACTGCTAATAGAATGTTTTTTAGATTACTGTATCTTGTTTGGGACCCAAATGTCCAGTATTTTGTCTGCACAATCTGCACATTTGATTAAAGGTATATTCAGTGATTTCACTTCATTCAAATATCACTTATTTTTTCTTTTTTTTGGATAATCCTCCCTACTATAGAGTGTGCTGACCATATAAGGAGTTCCTCCCTGTCCCCAGTGAGCCCCTGGGGTCAAAAAACCCTAGTTTCAGTTTTGGTGGCGGGTGGCAAAGCCTTCATCCAATCAGGATGAGAGGGGCCTTCCTCCAATCATGATCGAGTGGGGGCGGGCCTTGGTGCACATGCTGTTGGCCTGTTGCACTTCCCCCCACTGTAGAGCGTGTGCATGTGCACATTTTGTTACCGGGGCTGACTGGGTGGTTTTCCAAATCACCCAAATCACTGAATGCTCCTTTAAGCGACATCTTGTGTTGACATTTTGGCAATAAAGGTGGCACTAGAGAAAAGGTCATGGGGTCAACAAAATCTTTTGAGCAATTGGATTCAGACAATTGTATTGATCCCAAAAGGGGAATGAATTTGCAGCTTAACCAGTTCTTACACATCATTCATAAAACCCACAAGCAAGGTTTTTCTGTATGTCTCAGAGATAACAGATCAATGGAAGCAAACAACAACAGGAGTAAAGAAAACATTTCAAATATATAAATGGACAGAATTAGAGGAAAAGGACTTGCATTATTGCAGCAGTTTGTTCCAAGGAGAACATAATGCCAGTCTAGGGCATTATAGTGAATTCGGAATAGTTGATATTCCTACAACTTTCAGGGTTGTGTCAGTCGGTGGAGCACTTTTAGACCCCAAGGTTATGTGTTTTTCTTTTTGAAATGTATTATTTATTGTACACTCAAGTATAGGACAATGGCTACAGAGAATACCTATAATTTATTATGAACTCAATGGAGTCCATAATAAATCACTTTTGGACTTGGTTCCCATCTCTCTGCACACTCCTGTTTAAATACATTTAAAGACTCACCATCCAGACCATCAGATAGGAGAACACAGCAATCCAGACAGTAGACAGGATAAACGAGAGCATGAAGTACTTTTCCCAGCGAGGCTTGGCACAGTTGGGGATGGTGAAGAACAGGACCAAGAGCAGAGGCCAGGAGATCAACCACTTGCACTTGCTGCCAATGCCAGCTGAATCAGACACAACAGAGGAGCACAGTCTTGTGTATTAATTCTAGCCTTTTCAATAGAACTTCACTCAATTTAGGATGGAGCGTGAAGCGAACAACAGATTTTTTTTGGGGGGGGGCGCTAGCCCCTCCAACGTCTGGCTTTCAGAGATTACGTCATATGGGGAATAAATAAAAATCCAAGAGAACGATCATTTGAATATGAAGTCACTGATGAAATTCAAGGAAGGGATTTAAAATAAACTATTATAGTCTGCAGGTTTAAGGGCACCTGTCCACAGGCCATTGTGCGACATATGATACATAGCTTGCAGAGTTAGTTCAGTCAGGTATACTCGAGGGGATAACGTTATGCTCATAGACACATACATGCGTATTACAATGGTACTACACATGATTCATACGGCATACATACGCCATACGATGACGTGGCAGTCAGCTGACCAGTGGCTGGGTTATTTAAGCTCAACTCAGTCTCTGTTCTTCCTGCTGTCATCCTCCTGCTGTCATTTGTCCCTGGACTGTTGGTATGTGCCCGTTTGCTCCCACCGCCTCCCCAGCACCACCAGTGGGCTCTGCTATAGTTGTTAACTTGTTCCCCATGGGGGGTGTTATTGCATTTCTATCGCTCTGCTCGTTATGTTTAATGATGGTTGTTTAATTGTGCCGAGCAGGGAGAAAATATAGCAGAGCCGAACGCCAAGATAAAATATTATATGCACACTTACCCCAGTATTTTTATTTGGATGTGTGTGTGTGTGTGTGCGCGCGCGTGCACGCACGCACGCACGCACGCACGCACACACACACACACACACACACACAGTCGGGCCTAAAGCCTATCAAAATAAATATACTTGGAAGGGTTTTGAAAGGGACCAATAAGTCCACAATGTGAATACCATTTCCATGTATTTTGTGTTTTACTGCTTTGTCTTTCTGTACTCTAACCATATTATATGCACACTTACCCCAGTATTTTTATTTGGATGTGTGTGTGTGTGTGTGCGCGCGCGCATGCGCGCGCGCGCACGCACGCACGCAGTCGGGCCTAAAGCCTATCAAAAGAAATATACTTGGAAGATGAAGCAGAGACTTAAAATGAGCGCTGAAGCTTTTGAAAGGGACCAATAAGTCCACAATGTGAATACCATTTCCATGTATTTTACCGCTTTGTCTTTCTGTACTCTAACCATATTATATGCACACACACACACACACACACACACACACACACACACACACACACACACACACACACACACACACACACACACACACACACACACACACACACACACACACACACACACACACACACACACACACACACACACACACACACACACACACACACACACACACACACACACACACACAGAGAGAGAGAGTCGGGCCTAAAGCCTATCAAAATAAATATACTTGGAAGATGAAGCAGAGACTTAAAACGAGCGCTGAATCTTTTGAAAGGGACCAATAAGTCCACAATGTGAATACCATTTCCATGTATTTTACTGCACTCTAACCATATTTGGCTGTGGATCATAGTTGGCCCTATATTGCATATCAATTTCCCCCAGGTATCCGTTTTATGTACTGTATGCATGCACTAATAATTTAACTCTGAACGGGTACACAAATGAAAGCAAATGGAAGTTTCCCTTTCTATACGAATCTGGATTTTATTATGTGCATCTGTTTATACTGTATATCCATACATAAACAGTTTATCCATATATTTGTTTATTGATTCAAAATTATAAGAGTCACATACCTGGAATATGAAAGGGAGAAACCGTTTCATTTTCCTCCTCCTCCTCCTCCTCGCTAGGCTTGTCCTCTGGAACATTTCCATTCTCAATTTCGACCTTGCCGTCGATCACTTGTGTCTCCACACCGTTGGCAGATTGGACCAACTTCTGACGCTTTCACAAGAGAGAAACTAAGTCAACTAGCCCTCCAACAAGAATTGGAAAGATTTACTCAAGTACCGTACTCAAGTAAATGTACGTAGTTACAACAATGCGGTCTGTACCTCTGTGATGATGAGGCGACTGGCCATGCGGAGGCGGGTCTTGGGTCCAAAGTGGCTGGTGATCATGATGCGAAGCCCAGCCTCTGGGAAGCGGAACTTGGGTGGGCTAGCATGCATCATCTCGTCCACCATCACAACCGAGCCCCGCTTGATGTCCTTGGCAGGCTTAACTGGGGGGGGGGGGGGGGGGGGTGTCATGCTTGTTAGAATTGTAAAGTTAATCTCGATGGACTGTGCACATAACTGGTTACTGGAAATTGCTTTGCAGTCATAGAAGCAGATAGCGTTATTTCAAGGGTCAAGGTGTTTGTCACATATACTGTACAGCCACACCAAAGTGCAAGTAAAAAATACCAAAGCACACCTATGTATCTATAAAACGTCCTATGAATTTTCACTCGACAAATTCCAAATACGTTTTAAATGTATTTTGTAAGTATAGCATATTGACTCCAATACGAAATGAGTGTACACAAAGTATTGATATAGGAAATTCATAGTTTTGTTTGTTTTTTTACAGTTTATTGTAACATTTGCCATGGGTTTAGTACTACCGCTTACATGGAGCATGATATTATAAAGTTCTATGCCCAATTTAACTTATCATACATGCATGAATGTGCCTACATTAACTACGGTATGTAAACAGAACCAGCACAAACATTTCCTCTTGTGAAATTCATTACCACCCTTGAAGTCAGTGGGTTACTTTGGACCCCAGAGAGCAGCAGATTATAAGCAGTATGCAGGCAAAATGAATCACTCACCAACACATAATCTCACACAAACACAGTTAACAATGAGCAACAGGTGGGTTTAGTAAGGCTAAACAAACAGGCATGTCAACATGAATGCAATAAGAGTAGGAAGTGACCCAAGGCCAATAAGAACCGCTATAAATCACTTGTGGGAATTTTTTGCTGGGTTAAAAAAAAAGAAAAGAAAAATAAATAAAGCAGGAATGTGCCATACATAGTACAGTAGAGATATTTGCCTGAAAGGGAATTTATACTGAAACGGACTTAAAGGGGCATTCCACTCATTTTCAACATTTTACTATGTCATTAATATACCTTAGAGCTGTTGTGTGGAAATAATAAAAAAGTCCCCCCATTCTATGTTTCTTAGAACTGGAGGTCTGAAAAAAATCATTAACATGGTGAAACGCATCTTGATGATGTCATCAAGATGTGTTTCACCATGTTAATGATTCTTTTCATACTTTTCATGAAACATTAAGGTTATTCTATGAGTAGATACAGTATCTTTTACAAACTCTTTTCCGTTTCATGAGTTATTTTTTTTTTTTAAATATACTGTATATCTCGTGGAAGGTTGTCTCTCGCATCTCTATAACGTCTCTAATTGTGTGCAAAATGTTCTAGTTATAGTGCAGTACCCGGGTACTTAGTGGGGTACTTTGTAGTATGACTTCAGTACCCGTTGTCAGAGCACTTTGCCATCGTTGCATGTAATTGTGGTGCACACAGTTTCTGGAGAACCACTGACACACAACCAACTTTACACACTGTACTGCACTCCCTTGGGGCGTCAGCAATACACACGGCGCATTATGATGGTTCTCGAGATACACATACATGCCTTTTGTGGAATTTATGGAAAGATGAGTCATGGCAAATATTTCAGAATAAGCGAGAAAAAGTTAATTGTTAAAATTCCCTTTAAGTAGGCTCAACCAGTTCAGGTCAGTTATGCAGGAAGAGGAACGCTTAAAACCACAGTCTTGCAGACCAGAGACCAATCACACAACCCATCACCGCAAAAGCCAGCACCATTGTCACTGCAGCATAGTGGATACGCGGCGTCTCCCGCTAGGAATGCATCTTGTGTATCCAAGCCTGTTTGGTTAGCCTTACCTGTTGGGAGTAAAGGTGATGATGGGTCGTCAACCCAAACATAGTCATAACTAGCATTACCGTCCTCCATCTCACTGCTGGCTGCCGCTGCATTACCATTCGCCACATTCTTGTCTTTTTTCTTCCCCATGAACAATCTCTGTAAGGACTGGTTGAATCTAGGCACAAGAGAGAACGGGAGTCACAATCGGAAATGCTCAGCAGCCTTAATTCAAGGGCCACTTTTGAAAAATGTGGTCTGGCCTGGGTTCAAAGGGTGAAATTACATTCACTGTTGCATTCACTGTTCTTTGCCTGCTAATGAAATGGAGAATGGTTCACAGTCCACAGTCTTGGCTTCATTGCACTGGCTTCCGGTTGTTTTTAGGATTGATTTTAAAATTCTTTTACTTGTTTATAAAGCTCTCAATGGTCTCGCACCTTCCTACCTACATGACTGCCTGCCGAAATATGTCCCAAACCGCCCCCTAAGGTCTTCCACTGCTGGCCTGCTCGCTTTGCCTAAAAAAATGGAAACTAAAAAATACGGGGAAGCAGCTTTTTGCTTCTACGGGCCGACGGCGTGGAACAAACTCCCACTGTACCTTCGACAGGCAGCCTCTGTAGACATTTTTAAAGCTCAGCTCAAGACCCACTCCTACACCCTTGCTTTTAATTGATTTATTTGTCTTTTTAAAAAAAATGTTATTCATGTCCTCACTGTATTGTTTATGCCCTGCCTTTCTTTTCTTTTTTTGTGTAAAGCACTTTGAGCTGCATTTCATGTCATGAAAGGTGCTATACAAATAAAGTTTTATTATTATTATTATTATTATTAGCTGAAGGTGTAAAATTACCACGCATCAAGTTTTTATTGATTTATCACTACCCTTTGCCTCCATTTGGTAAAGAAGAAAGTACTATATCAGACCATGTTCTAGGGCTATTTAAGATTATTTAAACCAAATAATACAGAGTAGGGGGCACGGTGGCGCAGTCTGTAGCGCTGTCGCCTCACAGCTGGAAGGTCCCAGGTTTGATTCCGGCCGGGGACACTGTGGGCGTGTTCTCTCCTCCGCGTTGTCAGTGCCCATACTCTAGGTGGGGTTGGCGAAAGGGCCTTTCTGTGTGGAGTTTGCCTTCTCTCCCCGTGTTCCCTAGGGTAGGTAACCTCACAAAAAATATGCAGTAATCCAGGTCTCTATACTGCCTCCCTCTGGTCAGCCGGGGTGCCTGATGGAGGGGAAAGGAACTGCTTGGAATAACATGTTCTTTCCATGCGCTACGTCGTAAACTCCCCCGTCAGGTGATAAGAAGAGGCCTGCTCACTCCTCATGCATTGAAGGAAGCATGAGCTCAGTTCGGGGCTCTCCCCAGGTTGGCAAAGGGAGAGTAGCGCCCAGGATTAAAGCGAATGCATTGTCATATATGCATCTGTGCCTATTTGTGAATGGCATAGTCCACCGTTTAGATGATTCACCCTTTATGTTGGTTGTGACCGGTTTAGGGTCATGTGCATGGTTGATCCACCCTGTGAGGCCCAGGGTGGATCAACTTAAGCTAGGCTATATATGAACAATCTTTTTACGGTAATGCCCCTGCCTACAGTAGACTAATGCTAAGTTGATTGCAGCAGTATGACACTATGCCCAACCAAATGGTATACGAGATGCCAAGAGTCAAATGTTGTGGCAAGAGTTCTCATATATACAGAGGTATTTCTCTTTGCAACGAGATGCCTGTGTGACAGGCAGTCTCAATTAGTACAGGAAATCTATGGAAAATACAGGATCAACCTCTAACTAATTGCAAAAAAAACGAACTTGCATCTTCAATATATCCTGAATAACAGAAAAAAAGTTGCCTGGAATTGTCTGAGGGGAAAGTGTTGAAAATAGCCTGTACAGTGTGGCCACCATTGACATCCTATTATAAGGTAATATTTTCTAAATGTCCTTATGCTTTAAGTAGCATGTGACATATCAAACTAGGGGGTTTTCATGATGCTGAATCCATTCCAAGCATTAGTTTTGCATAAAAACACTCATTGGGCTAAATTTGGCCATAGCAACTTGCCCAAATGTGCTGACCTCATTACATTTTGGCAAGTTGCTATGGCCAAATTTAGCCCAATGAGTGTTTTTATGCAAAACTAATGCTTGGAATGGCTTCAGCATCATGACAACAACCTAGTTTGATATGTCACATGCTACTTAAAGCATAAGGAAATTTAGAAAATATTGCCTTATAATAGGATGTCAATGGTGGCCATACTGTACAGGCCATTTTCAACACTTTCTCCTCAGACAATTCCAGGCAACTTTCTTTCTGTTATTCAGGATATATTTTTTTTGCAATTAGTTAGAGGTCAAATTACATTATTACTGGACTAAATCTAGAGAGGCAATGCACGATTGTCATCAATACAAACTGTGTTTGTACTGGGCACATACCCAGTTATGACTGTGTGTGAAACCACAACTTGAACTACTCTCTATGGATATTGCTGTGAATAAATTAATTCACTCACCGAGGGATTTCAAAACATTTGCCATGCCCAATGCCCATTTAAATTATGAATTACATGCACAACTCACTTCATGATGATGATGTAGCCAATATACATAAGCACCAGTACCAAACTCTCCCACCTGAAACAGAGGAAGGCATGGGATAAACATACCATAGCTACACTATGTTAAAGGAGCTATGTAATTAAACTACAAAATAAATTGCTAATCAAAATTGTTGGCGAATGTAATAGAGTTACTCTCGAATAACTTGACAGTAAAAAAATAAAACATGAAAAAATCTAAAATGCAGGTAAATCAGGAAAGACCTCAAGGCAGGTAGCAGTAACGTACCATTTTGAGTAATAGATACAAGGTATACAATTTTGAACTTTTCTTTGAGGTACACAATTAGCCCTCATCTATGTCCCTCCCCAACCCATCCTTGTCCAATAGGCACATTAGCAACGGTTACAGAGAGGAGACATTGGCAAGCTTTCATTCTCACCCATTGAGATGCATGTTAAATGACAGGATTTCTCCATATAAATAATCGATCATTTCAGTAGCAAGAGCTTCAAAAGGTCTTCTAAATCTAGTCAACCAGGCCTGCAGTAGGCTATGAACTGGACAAACAAATATGCATGACTTTATTTCAATAAACAAAAAATACGAGGGATATGTTAAAGTTGATTGAGTTGGATACCGATTCTCTAACGACCGTCCGACGGGAGTTTTCATGTAATGCACGGTAAGACTACGGTGATTAATTTTATTACCTGGGTGGGTCAGTCGTGTAACTTTCCCGACGTTAAGCCGTGTACAGTTGGGTGCCACCGATATTGTCCCTTATCATTTGACCCATTTAGGCCTGACCTCAAAATTTAAAAAAAATCCTTCTAAATCCTCCAGTTTTCTGAAATAAATATTTTCACGATTTTTCAAAAATAGCAGACCTACAAGCTCGTAGCGCGCCACTCGGTGGCGCGCTATGAGCTTGTAGATCTGCTATTTTTCAATAGCTAAATTATAACATAATGTTTAAAACACCAAAAGGGGTTTTGCGCAGATCGCGCAAACCTCAGCAAAAAGAAAAGGACAATATCGATGGCCTCCAACTGTATGTGTTCAACTACACAGCCATGCAAAATAACATTGACAGCTATGAGGTGACGAAAGCCAGCATATCAGAGGTTGCTAAACTATATTGAATTGGCATTGGGCAATCGCTTTTGAGTACTGTCAATATGGGTTGCCAGATTGCCAGATTTCATGGAGTGCAAAATTGTACTGTACACTTATCTACTGAATACATTTTGCAAAGTAAACAAGGTAATCAAAATCTTCATAAAGTTTGATGATTTTGATTACCTTGATTACCTTGCAAAATGTATTAAGTAGATAAACGTATTAAAAGTTTAGGAGGGTAATCAGTCATCTGCTTTTCCCAATCCTGTTCGTCACAAACCCTACATTTTGTTTTTGTACAATTTGTAACTGAATTTGTAATAAAACTGAAGTCCATCTTATCTTAGCTAGTCACAAACATCACGTGGCTCATGTCAAATTGTCAATTATTTGACATTGTTTCAAAGTTATTCCTAGACCAGTCTGATATAAAATGTTATATTTTCTGTGACTGTGTGAATGTTGGGTCCTGCACTAGTAGTTCTTAAGAGTTATCTTAAGAATAAAGCTGTATAGATGACTCACTTACCAAACTATCTTCTCATCATAGATGAACTGTTAAAAAAAAAACATGTTTTAGCTCCATTTATATTTTAGATGACAGAGTACAATTTAACAAAGTTTTAAAAGTAACCGCTGAGTAATGCTACAGTCAACTTACAGCGATAAGAGCCAACACAGACAAGGTGTAATAGAAGGAGTCTCTGTAGACTGACCACCGGGTCAATACCACCACCTAAAACAAACAGACATGGCCACCTTAAATCTTCACATGGGTTTGCTCTGAAAAGCATTTCACATTAACCATGCACATGAAACTGAATTTATACGTATACCATTACCTGCTGCCATTTCTATATGCCGGACATGATTTACAGCTGCACGAGAAGCATTTATGCCTTCCGTAGAGCAACCTATCCATTCAACTTTTTAAATCATGGACCTTAACATTGGATTGTGCCTTGCGTTCCGGTTTTATTTGATTGGTTCTGTGTTGTGCTCCTTTCCGCTCTATTCTCTCATCCCTCTTCTAACTCTTCCTGTAAACTGCAATGTTGAGAGATCACACATCTTTTACACCTGTAGTTATGCTACAGATATGTGATAATTTTTATTCTGATTCTGAAATTAATTAAAACATTAAAAACAGCAATATAATAGACAGAAACGAGATGTAAAATGATTTAGTTTGAATACCAACATTGTGTTTGCGCATTATGTATACGGTACGTATATTTCAAGAGTTAAACTCACTGACATTTAGGTTTTATTATTTTCCTACGTTAAGACGGAACCCTAGCGTTCACATTCTGGGGAAAACATTTGGCCAAAATAGCTGATCTAGAAGCTTGCAACACTTGTTGTGAACTGGTATTTTTGGCGAAGAGATTTGGTGTAGTGGGAAATAACAGCAGATCTAGTATAAAGGGGGACTCCAATCAATACGTATAGGGTTTAAAGTCAGATCAAATCAGAATCACCACATGTTTACAGAAGAAGTAACAGTAAGAGGTGGTAAGAAGAAAGAACACAGGACACAAACAGGTCAAACCCCCATAAACAAAGTATGCAGCAGGGGCAGCACAATGTCACACCAATAAAACACACACACCTGTCCAGCGAAGATTCCGCAGACGCCAATGATGCAGAGAATGTTGAAGACAGCTGAACCCACGATGGTGCCCACGCCCACGTCTCCGTGGGTGATGAAGACACCTGAACACAGGGAGGCAGCCAATCAAAACCAGCTGCTGACAACCACCATCTGCATTTGCCTGTGTGTGGGTATGTGTGCCCGTGTATAGGCAGGCACCCAAGTGTGCTCGTGTGTGTGTGTGTGTGTGTGTGTGTATACCAATGACAGAGGCAAAGAGCTCTGGTGCAGAACTGCCAGCTGCCATGAATGTAGCTCCAGCCACGTCCTCACTGAGGTCTAGTTTCTGACAGACGGAGGGAGAAAAGGAGCTGATTTGTCTAAAAACAAAAACAACGCCACCATATACACACACACAATAAAAAGCAGGGTATACTGTATAGATGACAGCACTGAGAGAGGATGATGCCTCAGTACCTCGCAGATCTTCTCCAGCGATGTCACAAAGTAGTCGTCGCATATTATGGCGAGGCCCAGGAACATGTAGAGAGTCTACATAAGAGAGAACAGGAGTTGAGTTTGGAATAGTGTGTGTGTGTGTGTGTGTGTGTGTGTGTGTGTGTGTGTGTGTGTGTGTGTGTGTGTGTGTGTGTGTGTGTGTGTGTGTGTGTGTGAGCTACAGTGTAAACTGCACATACATACTCACAATCACATATTAGCTGACTTAACACACAAATGGCGTTGAGATATTTTCTTACTCAAGGACTGAAGGACAAAGCATAGCCCCGATTCAAATTTGGATTTGTGGCTCATTCAATACCTCAAATACCTCAGTTCTGTGCCAAGGTGTTTTCCCTACACTGTGAAAAATCTAAGTAATCCGCACCGCACCCCCACACCATTGCGAGATGAATGGGGGGAAAGCAGCCCATTTCACTAGTGTGACGTTGGGATCTATAAATTATAGATCAGTTTGTGACATCATAGCCTTTACAGCTCATGTAGTGCTGCTCTGCTCTATGCTATCCACAGGGGGCAGTGCAGGACCACAGTTGAAGTGAAACAGTGTGATTCCTCAACTCAGTATTTCAGCCTTGACCCAATATTAACATACACTACTGTTTCCAAGAGAAGGCTGTTCAATTCACACAATACAACTTGCTGGAATCCCATTAAGGTTACATTTGTGTGTGTGTGTCCACCCGAATATTTATATTTTTCTTTGAACACTTACGCCATATCACAATAGTACAATATCCCAAATCAGACAATATCCAGTCTAATACCATGATATGGATATAATATTGATACTAAAGGGATTTCCCGATCATGTTATTTTGCTCCCGATCCGATTCCGATCAATTGAAAATGACGTGATCGGCCCCGTTTTCCAATCACGTGATCGGATCGGGACAACCCTAACTTTAAGCAATTAAGGTGACAGCAGTTGCCAAGATGTCAAGGAGGATATAGTGAGCTTGAACATACCGTTTCTGAAAGTTCTATGCATATTTATCAATCTGTCATCCCTATTTTACAAGGGGCGGCAGTGGCTCAGGAGGGGTTTTTGGCTGGGGACCCCAGAAAATGCATTGGCCATGTCTCACGCCCCCCGATCCCCACCCCACCACGAATACAAATTGGCCGCTACAATAACCTTTAATAACAGAGAAATTAGATCATAAATACTGAAACCAAATATAATCATTAAGGAAAGTTTATGCATGCACTATGTGTCCTATGTATAAACTCTAAATTTCCATTTTCCAGCCATTCAGTTGCAAAAAAGGATTTTTATATTTATTTTTTTATTATTTATCAAAATAATTTGGGGACCCCCCAAAATAATTTCAGGACATGTATCTATGTAAAAGCACCTTGGTTAAAGGTACTATATAAATGCACCCCATTGCACCATTTACCATTTTATTTAACATTTATTTTGGGCGTGTCATTCGTAAAAACAAAAGAAAATGTTGTACACAAAACAATAATTAAATGTATTGCGAATTTGTAGATTAGATTACCTATTTTTGCTATTCATTGTACGACAATTTATATAGAGCTTAACTAGCTAATGTAGCCAGTGAAACTACTCCAGACTTATATGCTGAAACTACTACAGATGTGTACACTGAAATGGGCAGAACAACAATGTTCTATCCAAAGACGGTGTCGAGTTTCTGCACCCCATCTCTGGAATCACATCACTCGTTTATTGGCATTGGGGATGATGGTTCACTGCCAGGTATTGTCCATTGTATGGGCATCTCCCCCCGCATTGTTAAGACCGTAAAATCTGGGATGATGTCCAAATTCACAGCCAACGACTGGGCAGATGCCACAACCACTTTTGAAAAAAAAGAAGAAAGAAATCCTCCAATAACATCCACAGGTGCATAGAGGATCACAGTCAAATCAATGGAGCTGAACATGGCCAAATGTGGGGGCAATGCACCATTTCTAGTTGCAGAGCTACACCTACAATATATTATGCTGAAACTGCTCATCCCAAATAAATAAGATATCAGCCCTAAATGTATTAAATGGAAATGTGTGGATGACTGGATGTTTTAGGTTATGTTTTATGGTTTGAGGTTTATTCCCATTAGCTGGCATCAAGATACCAAGTTACTTTTCCTGCAGAACAAAATATAATCCAAATCATATATTCTAATGTGCTGCCTCACCTTTCCAATTGAGGATACACTCTTGTAAGTGGATGTGTGTATGACACAGGCATGTGTAAACACTGCAACAGTCCACTGAGTCCCGTTTTAATTGTTGACTTGGTACTGGATTCTGGGCAGTGGTGGACAGTATCTCTGCTGTGTAGGGAGGAAACCTCATAACTCCAAAATGTTCATTTTTCAGGAAATGAAAAATATACATTTTTCAGGAAATTAAGAAAACCTTATATTTTTAAAACAAAGCATTACTGCCTCATCAAAGTTGGTGTTGTAACTTTATATATTGTCAATTACTTCCATGAGAGGGGGAGAGGAGAGGTGGTGGAGTTAGGTGCTTTACCAGATATTTTGAGGGTCCAATGGAGTTAAGAGGCACTTTTTACTACTTTCCATTGGTTCAATATTTTCGAAACAACACACAGATGTAAAGGGTGTTCAATTGCACTGATTTATGCCAAAAAAAATCAAAAACCTAAAAATTTTTGTTATGAAGTTTCCTCCCGACAGCAACGATATCCAAAAATACAAATGTTCAAATATTTTGGATACTTATGACTTTTCTCAACTCAACTTTATTGATTTGCTCCACTCCGCTACAAAGACAAATATTTGACTCCACTACATTTGTAGGAACTAGGAAGGCAAAAGCATTATGTATTTAGTTTTACTTAAGCTCCATTTCAAATAGTGGAAATAAAAATTTTAAATTTATTTTCTTTATCTGGAACATGAATACTTAAGTACTTTTAAGATCACTTTTAAGATCATGCAATTTAAATTTATTTTCTTTATCTGGAACATGAATACTCAAGTACTTTTAAGATCATGCACATTTGAATACTTAAGCATTTTTAAAAGCAAGTACTCCATTACTTTAACTCGAGTACAACTTTAACTGAGCAACATTCACATAATATTTGAGCAGGCGTTATCTATACTTTGACTCGAGTACTGGGGTTGAGCTCTTTGTCCACCACTGATTTTGGGAGCAGCAGGTGTGTGCCCTCTTACCGCCACAATGTGCAGGAGAATGGCTCCACTCCATCTCTCTTCAATGGTGAAAAGGTCTTCGGGGAACTCGTGTATTGCTGAGGAGATAGAGAGAGAATGTCACAGTCACCAAACATCTGCCGCATGACAGCGAGCTCTGCAGCCCCCACCCTCCCCGAAGTGTACTGCAGGACCCCATTATGCGTGTCATTAAAAAAAAAGAAAAATCGAAGTTGGTCCTGCAGGCTAAGGGCACATACAGTACATGAAACCACCATAACTATATCAGAGTCATTGCCACTCAAGTCTGTCCTGCATTGCCGTTTCTGCCCACTGTGTTAAAGCAAAAAATAAAAAGTGACAGATGTTTAAAAAATAAAAAAGGATGTCCGATATAGTCTTCTTTGCCGATATCCGATTTTGCAATATTGTGTTACAACTCTTAATCTCCGATTGCGATAACGATAATCAACCGATAAAGATGTATGTAGGCTTTTTTCACCAAAACTAATGTCACTTACCTTGTGCTGTGGAATTAACACAAGATGCCTCATTTTATTGTGATGCCCCACTGGATGCATTCATAAATTAAACAAAGCTAAATTAAAGGTGATACCAATATTTTCTGATATACATTGTTTATGTTAATAATGGCCGATAATATCGGGGTGGGGTGGGGGTGATATTATCTGACATTTAAAAAAATAATAATAATAATAATAATAAGTTCCTTAGGTTCCTTATATAAATATAAAACGGATTCACATGTTCATAAACATATCTACAGCAAGTTGGCAATACGACTCGCATCATCCGAAAAAAAATATGAAAGCTGAAGAACTACACGGAAATCCTCAAGAGAGATGAACATGCGCTCATTGCGTTGTAGTGAGCGAATGAGCAAGCTCAAACAGCTGCTCTACTTTTTGAAAAACAGAAAAACATCCCGAGAGCACAGCATCCTCAGCTCACAAATTCACATCAACACATCTACAGTGCAATGCAACACCGTAGAGATGAAAGGTAGTATAGCCACATTCTGTATGGTACGTTCAACTAATGCAGAGGCACAGTTCAGATATCTAGGATGAGCATGATCCGAGTTCATGGTTTAATTTTATTTATCTTGGTCTGGGTATTCATCTCTAGCTCTCCTGTGTTTCAGTCTCACTGCTGTTGCCAATTGCCATTACACCTGAATTTCCCTTTGGGGACCAATAAGGCTTTGTAAATTGTCTTATAATAGCTTTAAAAAAAGAACCTGCCAGCTTTGTGATAGGGCCATTGTTTGGGGAAGGAGCTAAAACACAGGCCATTAATATCATAATATATTAATATCACCCAAATAATACAACAAGAACATTTAACATCAGATATTATAGACTATCAATATTGTGTCGCAAATGAGCACTATAGTGGTTCCAGGCATACAACACTAATTAATGTCATCTATTCATGCCTAAGTTATAAAAGACTCAGCCGTCACCGATCTCCTGGAAATCTGAGGCAAAAGCCAAGGCTATATTAAGAGCCTGAAGTCATACAGAATTAAAGCAAGCAGGCAGAAAAATCCTCCATGCTGAGGAGCCATCATCCATCATCCATAGCCCCAGCTGGAGCACAGTGGGACTGTGGTACCACCATACGGCCTGCATCGCTGGCATCACAGTCACACCACAGAGCACCTGGCTGGAGACAGAAGTCAGCCGTCTCCCTTAAGGGAGGTAGGCGTCTGGAGGAATGTCCCCCATGTGACCCATTCTCGCTGTACCCTACCCCACATGACAAGGTCACGGCTGCTATTTGGAGCAGCCCTACAAGACTATTTTTGCTGGCACAGGCAATAACTACAGTCTAACCGGATAAACCACCCTGGTCGCGGAATTCACATTTAATTTGCTGAAATCAAATGAAATGTGAATTCCACGACTAGGGTGGTTTACCAGGCAACAACTACCAGGGACATTCCGATCAATCATCCGCCATCATTTACTGGCTGATGCACATTCAATGTTATTAGATTGGTGGCTCAAATTTGGAGTATTGAGCCGTTTCCTTGACATTTTTTATACACATATGATTGGCGTCTGTCCAATCTGGCTTAAGAAAAGTCATCCTTAACCCTTAGACAGATTACTACTGGAAAACACGTGGAGTTTTGCATTAGTCTTTTCTGCCCTGTACGTGATTTTCCGTAGTTCTCTTTTTTTATTAATACCAATATATTAATTCGGTCCGCACCTCTGTATATAGTATTGAGCATAAATATCAACTACATTTCCCAGAATTCCCGTGTCACGTGACACACGTGTATGCTTTCCTATTGGAAACTGACGCCCAGCCCCCAGTGAACAGGGGGGTTGGTTGACTCCTCCGAGGTGGGCACTGGAGGAAGAGTTTTTCAGCCAGGTTTGCAGTCGCCGCAAAAAAAACAATCTGAAAAATGATCCATCCGTGTCCAGTGGCATTCTCCAGTCCCAGACCGTTGGCCGGGCTGCAACATCCACCCTCGCGGATTACACGTGTGCAATGTTTTTTCTTCTCCCCACCGGAGTTACCACCAAGGCTGATGCCTTCGCTAAAAGGTAATTTTATTGTATTCGAAAATGCCCTAATATGACATGTCTAGTAAGACGATCCCTATATTTGGCCCGAGCCGACCTAGTGCTGATATCAGATAGATGTGGTAGAACCATATATGGATAGATCTAACTGGTTTAGTCATCGTGACATGCATAGTCGGAGAATATATAACAAGGGTCGGTACTATAGGTGATCGACGTAGCTAACAAAAACATCTGATCAAATGAATGTATTGTACTGTGTCTTTGTGGGCCGAATCGTGGCATCGTGGCATACAAATAGATGTTTGTATAATTAGTATCACGATAAAATAATATGGCGACGTTAGAATGACACCACCAATGAGTGATCGCGTGTAATGTAGCTGCCCAGCGTATATCCAGCACCATCACGTCACCACATTCCACTGGCTGTTGGCTAGTAGTAGTTGCTAACAAACACTGCACAAATGGTACTGGCTATTGGCCGGGCCACAAGCCCGGGCAATAGCCAGTACCAATGTTGCTGGATGATTGCGACGCAATGGTGCTGGATATACCCTGGGCAGCTAGCTACATTACCACCGATCACTCATTGGTGTTTCATTCTAACGTTGCCATATTATTTTATCGTGATACTACTTATACAAGCATCTATTTGTATTTGTCATGCCACGACTCGGCCCACAAAGACACTGCACAATAAAATCATTGATCGCCAGCAGCCGGGTAAAACGCCATGTAATAGTAGCGTGCACTGACTACAGCTAAAATGTTTATTTCTTTTTATATATTTAGAACTGGCATCAGATGAGGAGGAGGAGGAGGATGAAGAGTCAAGACTGCGATGGCGTTCTCCGACACTGAACCGGATTCATTCATTCATTCATTTCAGGGGGGGGCAGTTTTTGGGTGTTTTTTTTATTTAGCCTACTCACACATAACCTGACTCCGCCAGATGGGGCAGCAGAGAGTACACTGGGTTCCCCCCTCCTGCTCCCATCTGGGAACTCTCAGGCAGACTTGATGCCCGGCCACAAAACGGCCTGGCCAATCAGCAGCAGCTAGAAGCGAAGTTGCTCACAAAACGGCCTGGCCAATCAGCAGCAGCTAGTAGAAGCTAGAAGCTGCTGCTAGAAGTTGCTAGAAGCTGCTGCTGATTGGCCAGGCCGTTTTGTGGCCGGGCATCAAGTCTGCCTGAGAGTTCCCAGATAGGAGCAGGAGGGGGGAACACAGTGTACACTCTGCTGCCCCATATGGCGGAGTCAGGTTAACTCACACACACACACCGTCAAGGACTGGGTTTGGGGACATTTGGGAGGAGTAGCTCTGATCCATAGCTCTAAATGCGCATTTAGAGCTATGGATCAGAGCTAGGGGAGGAGTAACTGTTTTGTATGTAGGCCTATTTATTTTCTGTAATATTTATCATTTTATTATGTTAGTAGTCGTAAAAAATAAAAGACGCTTTTACAATGAGTTAGACCTGTCATGACTATTTTGTTCACTATTGTGAGGTTTATTGTATATGACTAAGCAAGTTTCAACTGTGATTTACTCTGTAACGGTAGATGGTAATAACTCAATTTCTTTTTTATAATACAGTATACATTCAAGTCTATATTTTGATACATATCATGGGCACCAAGTCATATCAAAACAATGTCCTTGGATGTGTTTTTTATCAAAACTGTGTTTCTTCATAACAGGTTTTTGAGATACATGCATGAATAGACAAGGTACTGGTAAGACTATGTAAACATGGTATATATCAAAATGTGCGTTAGAATGTCTAATTTTACCCCAAAAAAGAATTGAGTTTATATGATGTTCCAATTTCAGAGCTATGGGGACTTTTAGCTGGATAGGTCAGATTGATCATGACTGACCATGCTATTTATAGATGGCAAAATATCTACAGTGGTACATGTGAGAAACTTTTTATTTTATTTTAATTGAACTAGACAACTCACCCTTTAAAATGAGATATTGCATGGCTATGTATGCCCAGCAGAAAAAAAGTTATTTAGAAAATAAAACTTCAACCGGGCATAACTTTTTTTGGTTGTCCTAGAAACAGAAACAGTGTAAATGCAGGCTCTTTTAAATGGCTTCCAACACAAGAACTAAACATTTTATCAACTCAGTTCATTTTTTTCCTGGAAGCAGACAAGTCAAGCTTTCTCTGAAGGTCTTTCGTTGTCACACATTCACAACAGAGAATTTTCAATAAATCATTCAAAAACGCCATTCTGGCCATAGAGAAGTCTACCTACTATATAGAAATCCTTGAAACGCTCAAAGAGTTAAAACCCTCTCAGAAGGTGTATTAGAAAGCAGATAACTGTCTTTATAACAGAATATGTTTAACAGTACTTTATAAATGTGCTCAGACATTGTCGATATTTAAATTGCCAAATTCCTTTAGCATACTGTACTGTAACTGTAAGCTTGTCTAAGATGCATGCACAAACAAACATTATACAGTATGTGGCCAAAATCAAACTGTCTTTTAGCCTGCCCAACAATGCTGTTCACAACTACAATTGGGCCTTTGACGCATATAGAATGAGTAATTGGAACACCGTTCACCTGAGACTCATCAGTGCACCTGTCCCAACCTCAGTGTGGTCTGTTCTGCTGACATTTGATGACATGCATGCATGACTGACTCGGCGCGCCTCTTGGAACACTGCACAAGCAGGGGAATGTACAGTAGCCTACTTATTTCACAGGATGGAGCCCAAGCTCACTCAAATCCCCCTCCGATTGTATTCCATTACATTCTAAGCATGCAGCGATGCTTTGCAGTCAGTGTTTATGTGTGGTTTCTGTGTCCAAATTATTTGTTCAGAAAATAGCAGAGAAAACAGAATGCTTATTTTGCATGAAAGACAATAATCCATGACTGAGCATATGAGGGGTTTAGAATATTTTAAATCTACAGTAACGGATAAGACCGCGAGGCAAGCATATCTGTGAGATGATGCACAAGATGAAAACAAATTATACCCATGGCTGTTAATGAGCACATAACAGGGCAATGGGATAAAAGTGTACACTGTGCTTGCAACAGCTTTAACAGGGTAAATCTATAAAGCCTTTGCTCAATTTATTTCTGACAGTTTTATGCGGTGGAACGACACGTGTGGGCTTAGCATGCTGCTCTCGACCACAGGTGCAATCAATTATAGGATTTGTCAGCTGTGTCCTTGACAGGGATGGAAACGTAACTGATGCTGATACAGTAGGCTAAAGAAACATATTACAATTATCCTTGCAGCAATGACTTATCTTTCTATTACAATGTCCTTTCCTGCTACTCTTTGCAAAATGGCAGTCATCAGGCCTGTAGGTTTGCACTGAATCAATCGCTTAATGGTGCAGACATTCCTGTCTGGCGCTGAAGATAACTGCAGTAAATTCCAAAATATCCTCTGTGAATGACACGGTCGTACGATGTAATTATTAGCCATGAGAGAGAGAGAGAACAGAGTTGAGAGGCACATTCAGAGTCACCTCCGAGGCTCTATAAACATCGAACCAGACACCATCTGCAGGGATTCGCCCGTGTGTGTCCCCCTCGGTGCCGAGGTCAATCTGAACATGAACGTGCTTCCACAGCCATTTCTCTACGTGAGGAGGAGAGGTGAGAAGATACACCACAGAGGCAGCACAAAAGATCAGAACAGCCTTCTGCACAGTAGATGGAGTCAATTATGCAGCCCACGCACTCTCCCAGAATAGCATGTCAATAAATAGCCTCAACGGGTCAAGGTAAATATGAAGGTGAATATTTCACTCATTAATTGGAGAACCCACATCATAATGATGGATCATCCATTACAGAAATCTATGTAGCCATCAATATTTATTGCCACCCTGAGGACAATGAACTACCGCTGGTCTTTCAATTTTCTAACTTGTGCCATGTTCCTACAAATGAGCCTGAAATAGAAACATCGACTATATTGATTTAGTAAGTGAATAATAAGGCCATATTTATTACGGCTATATTGTTATACTTTTGAGTGGTATTATTCAGAGGGAAATTAATTACTGTGTAAAACCTTTGTGAGGTATTGGTTATGCCCCATAAATGGACATGGTTGACGTCACAGTATGCATATCAGAGTTGTTAGCCAGTTGACGTCTGCGCAAAATCACTGTTAGGTTTATGTTGTGTGAGACATCAGGCCAAAGCTCAATCAGTGAGACAGAGAAAGACACAGAGTGGGAGGGATGGAGAGTAAAGAGAGAGAGATTGAAAGGGGGGTGGAGAGAGGCAGAGAACCTATTCCACCCATGCAATAACCCGGCCAATGCTGGGTACCGGAACCTGAATGTGTCGCTTGTCAGCGCAATAACCCTGGCAACGCCAGGAAAGCTAATAACTTAGCACGTTTTCTGCTCATTTATAAATAAACCTCTAGACACCCGACTGTGCTTCTTATGCAAGAAATTAATACCAACACTTGTTCATCTGCCTCCTGTCTGCCTCCAATCTCATAATCAGCCCCCGGGAGTAATGACTTGGTCCACACAGAGTGAGTCCTCTCTCAGGAGGACTCGGGAGTGGGTTAGGTTTAACACAGCTCAAGCCTGCCCTGCAAACAGCAGTAACATTCTGTTGAATCCAGCACCACTGCCTAACAGTGGCAAGTTCAGTTATTTAACACTCCGGATTGCCTGGGCGATTGGGGTGTTAACAATAAAGAGACATGAATATGACGAAAACGACACATTATGACGTACATTTTCCCTTTATTGTCAATGTGTTTACTAAACAAACTTTGAACTAAAGACAAACATTAAACCTGTGTCGCCCCTCAAAAATCAAATATATTTTTCCTTCTTCAGCGATCCTAGACCGGTTTCGCACATGCGGACTGCCGTTCACTTCCTTGTTTACAGGCCGACAAAAGTTGCTCATAACTCTAAATCTACAGCGCTCTCCATGGTTTTGATCATAATGCCGATGTTCTGTGGTCACTGCTGACTTCAGCAAGCACCTCGTTTGGAATATTACCGCTTCTAGAGAGACATAAGACGAGGTAGCGCGAGGTACTAAGGGAAAATGATGCCTCCCGGTTTTGGGGGGGTAATGTTAGTAAAGTAAAATATCAGTGTTCATTTTTGTTCTAGCGATTTTTGACAGGGGGGTGGGGCATTCGAACAAGTGGCTAAATATGTAATTTTTTGGGAAAAATTATACGTTGCTTTATCATTTACTATAGTCCTAGTAGACCCCAGTAAATTACATCTGGCCACAAAAGATCACAGGATTCTATTGAATGTGAAGGGCCACAATAGCTGTGGCCTTGTGGTTAGAGTGTCCGCCCTGAGACTGGGAGGTCGGGGTTCAATCCCCGGCCTGGTCATACCAAAGACTCTAAAAATGGGACCCAGTGCCTCCTGCTTGACACTCAGCATCAAGGGTTGGATTGGGGGTAAGTCCCTGCGACATACTAGCTTCATGTCCAGGGGGTGTACTTGTACATCATGTCCAGGGGGTGTACATGTACATCAAGCTGCCTCACGCTACAGAAACAGGAGATAGACTCCTGCCCTATGGGACCCATGGCTCGGCAAGGCTACTTACTACAATAGCTTCACAGGAAAGGGGGGGAGAGACGGGGGGGGGGAAGACACGCAGCAAAGGTCGTCGGGCTCGGGACTCGAACACGCGAAACGTGGATTACCAGCCCAGGCCATCTATTAATATTTCTGAAGTACGGCTTGGCTTTGCATAATAGAGATCAAAGCTAACACTAACGCCCTCTCTGTCTCAATAGTGTGTGTGTGTGTGTGTGTGTGTGTGTGTGTGTGTGTGTGTGTGTGTGTGTGTGTGTGTGTGTGTGTGCGCGCGTGCGTGTAACATTAACTGCCATCAAATATCATCTTGACAATTAAAATGTTGTGCTATAACACTTGTCAACTGCCTGGCCCAAACCAAAGACAAACAAAGAAGGCCTGTTGTCATTAACTAAATGCAATTTGTCCACATTCTCTTGACCACTGTTGAGTTTTTTTGAGGGGAGCCAGCGGCTAGCCCCTCCAACGTCTGGCTTTCAGCCAAAGTGTTTGTTTTCAGCAGTAAATGTCTGTGACTGCTTTCGTTTTACACAACACACTGCATTCATGTCTCATAATGTATATACTATATAGTGGCAGTAAATCTGCAATGAATGAAAGTGACACTGCCATATATGTGCAGGATTCTAAAGGTCAGGCGCCCCTCACTTCACACGAGTGTGATATTTTAATAAACTAGAGGTTAATAATAATAATGCAATTTATTTCAAAAGCTCTTTAAATTCTCACAAATCTCAAAGTGCTACAAAGATTAAAAGCATGGCAAAAGATAAAATACAAAAAAAGAAGCGTAAGCAACATCAAAAGCATAACGAAGCATGATCAATAATATCATGGGACCCAACATGGCTAAGCTAAAAGACTAGGTAAAAAGGTGGGTCTTTAGTCCATTCTTAAAAGAGTCGGTGGACTGTGGTGCTCTCAAGTGCATAGGGAGTGAGTTCCACAGATATGGGGCTGTGTGGCAGAAGGCTCTGTCGCCCAAGGTGTGGAGCTTGGTGTGGGGGACAGGGAGAAGATGGGTGTTGGAGGAGCGGAGGCATTTCCGTAGATGCACTGGTGTGTAAGAAGGGAGATCTTGTATTCAGTCCTGAAGGTGATGGGGAGCCAGTGGAGAGAATAGAGGGTGGGTGTAATTAATGATCATATTTTCGCACTCTCATCAGGAGGTTTTGAATGTACTGGAGCCTCTTGCTAGGGATCCCGATGAGTAGTGCGTTGCAGTAATCCAGCCTAGAGACGACGAAGGCGTGGACGAGTTTCTCAGCATCTGGCAGGGCGAGTGTGGTGCGGAGTTTGGAGATGTTCCTGCGGTGGAAAAATGAGGTCTTGCACAGGTGTTTGATGTTTGCCTCGTAATTGAGCCGAGAATGAGATGCTGGTTATGGGACATGTTTGGATCTGGTGCGGGGTGCCAATAAGGATGGCTTCGGTTTTGGAGCGTGATATGCCCATATGTGGCGATCTGTCAGTCCTTCCTTGTCCCTTCAGACCTTGTCCCTTTTGTGCCCATATATGGAGCCGACTGATTTGTTGAGGTTAGACAACATACTCCATATTTAGATGAGTCAGGTATACTGTATGAGCATGACGTCAGAGGAGGCATGTTGTCATAGCGACGTGGTCATGATTTGTTTATGGTTATGTTGTCATAGCGACCACATCTCTGATAGTGACGTCGCCGTGACACGAGTGTGAGGCTGACGTCAGAGTTCAGTCCGCCCGCCGCCGGCCAGTCCTCCCTTAAGCCAATTTTAATATAGGATTACAGAATTAGCTATCCCAACCGAATATCATTACGTGAGCATGACTGCTTTTGCAAGAGAGAATCCATATTTCAATAGACGAATATTATCATATCAACTAGATTACAGCCATGCGTTATCTTACTGAAGACTCCATGTTGGAACATGTCTCTCTCTCTCTCTCACACACGTTATCTTACTGAAGACTCCATGTTGGAACATGTCTCTCTCTCTCTCTCACACACGTTATCTTACTGAAGACTCCATGTTGGAACATGTCTCTCTCTCTCTCTCACACACGTTATCTTACTGAAGACTCCATGTTGGAACATGTCTCTCTCTCTCACACACGTTATCTTACTGAAGACTCCATGTTGGAACATGTCTGTCTCTCTCACGTTATCTTACTGAAGACTCCATGTTGGAACATGTCTGTCTCTCTCACGTTATCTTACTGAAGACTCCATGTTGGAACATGTCTGTCTGTGTCTCACACACACACACACACACACACACACACACACACACACACACACACACACACACACACACACACACACACACACACACACACACACACACACACACACACACACACACACACACACACACACACTTTAGCAGGGCAACTTGCTGGAGTCTCCTGGTTCAATAACCTAAAGAGGACACAACTGTGAAGGGCACGTGTTCAGCGGTAAAAAAATTAAAAAAAACTCCCCCTGGGTACAGCACAGCTCTGCAGCAACAGAGGCAGAACATAATCACTTTCCATACTGTAGGTGATCTTTTACTGGAGTGACCCATATGCCTCTTGTACGTGGCGCAATTAGACTTTAGCCACTCGCGCAAGTAAATCCCAACAGAAGAACTCCCTGCTAGCAAACAGCATGATGCGAGGGAAAATTCATAAATACCATAATGCAAGCAGTGCTGAAGCGGAAAGGTGCGAGAAGAGAATGTACAGTAAATGATGAATAAATACATGAAGAGGTGTACAAGCGTGTTGAACAAAGTGCTCTGTACAGCTGCTTTGGCCCACGCTAACCCCCTCCACCGCCACTCCACAGTATTGTTCTAGTGTTGGCATGCGAGCCAGAAGCGAGGCGAGGTCAGTTTCCATTATGCACAGCAGTATAATCCTCCGCTTGTGTAATTCCCTTTTAAAAAGCCTCCTTCTGGTGTTTCCCTGGAGTCGACAAACCTGCATGCCACCGCGGAGCAGCCGCCAGTCACAGTCAGCCTTCCCTTATCTCTCTGCTAATTTTGCAGGCCCCCACATCTGCGCCGCCTTGAATACTACTTTCTTAACACTCAGAAATCACGTTGACACTTAGACTTGCTTCATCCGCACTGCATTTTCAGTACCTGTGCCATGAGAATGTTAAAGAGGTCAGAGAGAGAGAGAGAGAGACTCCACTACTTGCACTTGCCATGCCATGGAAAGAAACACGCAACCACACCAAAAACACGCAACATGTACACACACACACACACACACACCCACACCCCCCCCCCCCCCATCCACCCCTGAGCAGATTAGTACGATGCCGTATCTAAAACCACTATAATCAAATCCTGAGGGATTATTGCATAGTGCAAACCAGGCCACACTAAAACCCGTGTTTTGTTGTTCAGTTCTGTCCAGTTTTAACACACACGCTTAAGCATGTTAATTATGCTACTCAAGTGGGAATTCTCAATATTAGCAACATGCTTATTAGAGTGGGTGCCACGGCCTGGTGGCTCAGACAGTTGGTGCACAGACCATACTGTATGCTCCTTGTGAGCGCGGGTCCGACACGTTAAAATTACCACCGCTGAAGTGCCCTTGAGCAAGGCATTGAACCACTACCATGAAATGTTCTATGAGCAGGGCCTGGCTGGAAACAAGTTCTTGAGCTTAGCCCAGATACCCTGGGTAAATATAGTAACTTTGCTTTGCGAGGCCCCCCCGATTCAAATCACACCCCTATCTGGTCTTGCATGTCTCCTCTCTGCTTTTGGGGTCCTGTCTCTAAACAGACCCATCTGAAATAAAACGTAAAAAACAACAAAACAAAATAATAGAATCAGAAGCAAATTATTCCTTCCATAGCAACATTACCTACAATGCTCTTCCCCCACCAAACATGCTGTTATGCTTCTGATTTGGCATTAGTTAGGCCCATGCAAAAGGAGGGTGGGGAGAAAGAAAAAAAAACACATTACAACACACTGGAGTCTGTATCATTTAGTATTCCATAGTCAACCTCAACTACTGTGTCAAGTTCAAACCACATTCTTCACACAACATGTACTATAGCAGCTCATAAACTTCTACAATAAAAGGTACAATGCCTTTCCTCCCAAGAGTTATTGTGACCTGCTGAATTATGGAGGAACACATCAAAGTGAATTTGTACCATTAATCAATAATCACTGGATTGTCATAGATTTAGAGGCTATAATTCTCTGAGCACACACTTTAATTAGTTTACACTACTGTGGCGACAGAATGACTTAAACTCAGTCATGATAAAAACAGTGTAATGAGCACTTAGTGGCTGCAGTATGATTCGTCTTCATAAATTACAACAAGCATGGTGTGTAATGAACTTGCTAGTGCAAATAAGGGTTTGGATAACGTTGTGAGTTATTGCTGAATGACCAATAACAAAACGGGGCACTTATGATGAATGGCTGTCTTCGCTAGCACAGCACAAGACTCAGGAACAGCAAAAACAATATTAGCACCTCATGGACCCTGGAAATGGCTTCCTCGCCAAGCAAAGAAATAATGATGAGGAAAAAGGGAGCGAGCAGGCCAAGTATAAATCTATGCATTCCACAAACAGCAGCCTAATTAAGCAGAGCTTTAGATGAGGGTACACACTCAGCATAAAACAAGAAGTCTCTGATAATAACTCTCACACAGTCCTCGGCTGGTACATCTCTCTGCCCGCGTCCCCATCCCCCATGGGCCAATTCTGAGAAATTAATAGATCCAGGATGAAAGCAGCAAGCACATCACTTAACTGAAGAACGGTGCTGACAGACAGTCCAAACCCAAAAAAAAAAAAGGTAAATGAAGCAAGCACTGCATACATGAAGTTGCCTCTGCAACCATTTATTTTGCCCAGGCAGAAGTCTGACCTTTCTGAAATACGCTGTACAACTTAAATTAATGTATGACTGACACCTAGAGTATGAGATGGCGGGTCTACTCTGTTTCTAGGACCCATCTCAAGAAATGGCCATGATGTATGATTAGGGGATTAGGGGTCAAATGAAGCCTACGGCATAATTAATGGCATATCATCAGCCCATACTCAAGGTGAAGTAGTGGTAGTGGTTCTGGAGAGGGGGAAGTGAGCGGTGTGAAGTGCAGTCTGCAGCCTGCAGTGGGCAAGACATTTGCAAGGGGGAAAAAGTAATCCCCAAGGATTAGAAGGAAGACTTCCAGCACATAATCTTGTCAACTGGCACTCATTTCAGTAAGACCCCCACTGAGACTTCAAAAGTTTCAAAACAATAGACAGCATGGATGTACATGAATACAGGGCTGGTAATGCCACAATAATGTGCAGGGGGAAAAAATAGCGCGATTCGACAATGAAACCTTGAGGTGAGAAAAGGCTTAAATTAAAAATAACGTTAAAGGTTACTTTAGTAACCACGGTTGTATATATAAATTGAACGAAATACCTTTCGTTTATGGGTAGGTTTCCTTCAAAACCTAGCTGCAGAACATTATTTTATGTACTCCCAGGACAGAAAATTCTAGAATTTTCGCTGTCCTGGGCTCTAAGGGTGACGTAGGAAGCCACGCCTATCCCGTATAGATACCTGCGTGGCTACGTCAGCCCTCATTCGGAACTTTTCTTCTGCTTTAGAGAACAGAAGGGCGTTCCACGAAAGGTATTTCGTTCAATTTATATATACAACCGTGGTTACTAAAGTAACCTTTAACGTTGTATTATATAGAAATTTCACGAAATACCTTTCGTTTATGGGACTTTATGAACTCCCGTGACCTGAACTTCCAGTGGGTCCCAGGTAAACCTTTTGGGAGGGGCTCGGACCCTTTTGGGTCCAGAACCTAGTCCTTGTGGAGAGCAGGAGGCAGCGCTATGCTGCCCTGATGCTTTACTGAGCAGCGGCCCCCAAGACCGCGTGCGCTAGCGAAGGCGCTGCCACATCTAGGTTATAGTATGTGGCGAAAGTCGAGGGTGTAGACCAGCTTGCTGCTGTGCAGACTTCCTGAATGGAGACACCCTTGTAGAGTGCCCAGGAAGCTGCCACACCTCTTGTGGAGTGGGCCCTCAGGGCTTGAGGGGAATCCACGCCTTGGCTAGTGTAGGCCAGACGGATGGCTTCCACTATCCAGTTAGAGATAGTGACCTTCGTGACGGGCTTTCCTTTGGTCCTGGCACCCCAGGACACAAAGAGTTGGCTTCCTTGTCTGAAGGGAGCCAGTCTATCCGCGTATATGCGTAAAGCTCTGACTGGGCAGAGGCAATTAAGCCTGCTGTCTTCGTCAGAGGAGAACGGCGGGGGATGGAAAGCCTGTAGGTTCACTGGCACACACACTGAGAGAGCATTTTTGGGAATGAAGGCGGGGTTTGCCTTTAGGGTGACCTTGGTCGACCCCTCATCGAACCTCATGCAGTCTGGAGAGATCGAGAGCGCATGTAGGTCGCTGACCCTTTTTGCTGTCGTGAGTGCGATCAGGAGAGCCACCTTCAGGGTTAGGAGCTTGAGGCTCACGGTTTGTAGTGGTTCAAAGGGTGCTGTAGCCAGAGCCTTTAGAACCAGGGACAAATCCCACGAGGGAACGAGGGATCTGCATGTCCTATGTTCCCTGCGTACACCCTTCATGAATTGTTTTACCAGCGGGTGCTTCCACACCGTCTGGTTATCAAAGCCTGGGTGGCAGGCAGAGATTGCCGCCAAATGGACCTTGACTGAGGAGAGGCCTAGACACCTGTCTAGGAGCTCCTGCAGGAATGACAGGACGTCGATCACTGAGGCCTGGTAGGGGACTGTTTGGTCTGGTCTTCGTGAGCACCAATGCTCGAAGACGCGCCAGGCTGTGTCGTAACGGTCCCTTGTTGACTGGGCTCTGCCTTTCTGAATCGTTTCGATTACGTTCGGAGGTAGACCCACGGCAGTCAACATCACCCTTTGACGGGCCAGACCCATAGGTCTAGGTCCTGGGGGTGAGGGTGGAAGATCTCCCCCCTCGCTTGAGAGAGGAGATCCGCTCGAAGGGGAATTCTCCACGGCTGGTCGTAGAGGAGAGGGGTTATTTCCGACCTCCAGACCCCCCACGACGGGGCTATTAGGAGCACCTTCAGACCCTGAGTCCTCACTCTGTCCAGAGTGGGGCTGATGAGGGATAGCGGGGGAAAGGCGTAGAGAAGGGTTTTGGGCCATTGGTGTGACAGAGCGTCTAGCCCCAACGTTGATGGTCCCCTGATTGCGAAGAAGAGGGGACACTTCGTGTTCTCCTCTGTGGCAAAGAGATCCACCTTGGATTTCCCAAACCTGCTCCAGACCTGGGCCACTGCATGAGGGTGTAGTGACCAGTCTGAGTAGCGGAGAGGTCCTCTGGACAGCAGGTCTGCCCCTGTGTTCAGAAGACCTGGGACGTGACACGCTACTATTGAGAGGACGCGTGTGTTGCACCACAGGATCAGTTTCTGAGCCAGTTGATGAAGACGAGGGGACCTGAGTCCACCTTGTCTGTTGATGTAGCACATGGCCGTGGTGTTGTCTGTCCTGACTAGGACATGGCAACCCAGGATGCGCTGCTCGAAGTGTTTCAGGGCGAGGAAGACTGCCATGAGCTCTAAGTAATTTATGTGAAGGGCACGTAGTGGCCCCAACCATAAACCTCTGGCTGTGAGTCCTTCCATCGTGGCTCCCCAGCCTGTCATGCTGGCGTCTGTAGTGATGACTTTCCTGATCAGAGGCTTTCCCATGGGGACGCCCTCTGAGAGGGTTTTCCTGTCTGACCACCATTGAAGGGCTAGTATGCATTGTGATGTTACTGTTACCTTCTGGTGCCGACGGTGCATTGGTACATGTAGAGAGCCTATCCATCGTTGGAAAGGTCTCATATGTAGCCTTGCTAGGCGGATTAAATAGACCGCAGAGGCCATTAACCCCGCCATCCGGAGGCATGCATGAAAAGGAATCGAGCGTCCCCTTTTGAATGACGTCACGCACTGCAGTGTTGCGTCTATTCTCTCTTGGCTCAGGCGGGCCGTGTAAGAGATTGAGTTCAGTGTTATGCCTATAAAGTCTATTGACTGTGTTGGCATAAGCATGCTCTTCTCGTGGTTTATTATAAACCCAAGCGAGTCGAGGTGGCTGAGCACACGATGTGTGTGCGACAGTGCTTCTCGTGGAGAGTCTGCAAGTAGGATCCAGTCGTCTACGTATGTAGCGAGACGGATCCCTTGCTGTCGGAGCGGAGCGATAGCTGCCGCGGTGCACTTTATGAAGACTCTGGGACTCAGTGACATTCCGAAGGGAAGGACTGTGTACTCGTACACTTTTCCTCTGAACCCGAAGCGCAGAAATTTTCTGTGCGGCGGGTAAATCGGAATGTGGAAATATGCGTCTTGCAGGTCTATCGACGTAAACCAGTCCCCTTCGCGAATTAGGCGTAGGATGACTGGTGGAGTAAGCATTTTGAATCGCAGCTTTTTTAAGTGACGATTCAATGCCCTCAGGTCTAGAATGGGACGGAGTCCGCCCCCCTTTTTCTTTACCAAGAAATAGCGGGAGTAAAAACCGTTCATTGATTGGTCGAGGGCCACCTCTGTGATGGCGCCTTTCTGCATTAATGAATTGATTTCCTCTTGCAGAATGGCGGCCTTTTGCCCGCTCGCTTCTGAGAAAATAATTTTCCTGGAAGTGGGCGGTTTCGAGGCGAACTGAAGCCTGTATCCTGTCTGAATTGTACGGATTATCCACGGGGAAGCCCCGGATATCCGCCATTGTGACAGATGACGTGACAAAGGGTTCCCTGTGCTTGTCAGCGTGGGGCATGGCCTGCCTAGGGGAAGACTTACTTTGTGTGAAATGTCTCCCTCTAGTGAATTTTTTCGGTATTGAGTTTGGAAAAAATTGGCGTGGAGTTTTTGGACTGTGACAGCTAAAGCTGTCACAGTGTGGGTTATCTTTCCCACTGGGCCTATGCCCTTCAGAGTTGGTTTTATTGTTTTTTGTGTTTTTTGTTTTTTTGTTTTCTTTATTGAACAACGTGGAAAAACATACACATGTGAATTGCACATAACAATTTTGGGGGTCTGTACAACGGTGCTCACAGCACTGTGTACAGGCCCCCTTAAGCGCTTCAGCGCAGGCTCTGAGGTGAGATCTGTGATCCCCACCTCTGGCCTTGAACTCTGAGTGTGGTGGGGAAGATGACCCGGCCCGGGCAGGTCATTTGCGCTTCCCCTGGCCTCGGCCTCTGGGAGCGCTCCTGGCCTTGTAGGGCGGCGGAGAGGTGCGGCGGTCTGCTCTGCCTCGGCCTGCAGGCTGTCGCTGTCTATCTCCGCTCCGGTCCTGGGACCTGGGTTTGTCATCGGTCTTGGCCTTCCAGGGTGCCTTCTTAGCCTTGGGGCGGCCTACCGGGGCGGCCTGGTTGGCCAGCGGTTCGAGCGCCTTCATCGTCTTGGTGGAGGACTCGAGCTGTTGGATGGTCTCTGACATTTTGGCCAGAGCGTCCTTAAACATACTGTCTGGGTGGATATTTCCAGCCACAAACTCTTTCTTTGTCTCCAGGGAGATGGCGCTGGTCTGATCGACCCAACGCCATCTCTCCTGGAGGATGGAACATGCCATTGCCTTGGCGTTGTGGAGAGTGGAGTCCCTCTGGAGGGTGGCCATCTCGTGATTCAAGCGGCGTAACTCGGCCAGGTCTTCTGGCAGTTCCGCTAGCTGGACTTTAATGGACTTCTGTCCCATCTCAATGAGGAGGCTCTTCATGGAACCCTGGAGAAGTGCTCCTGCATTGAGGGCCTTCGCCACGAATGACATGTGTGCATACTGCCACTTGTTCAGTTTTGAGGCTTCCCTCACGCTGCTGGACAGGAGCTGCGGTTCCTTTACGTGGTGATCCACTCTAGGAGCTGCAGGGTTGGCCAGGTAGGCCGCTATAGCCTTGTCCATAGCTGGCATGAAGTCTATGGCGAGGGTTTGTTTATCTGGTATGTCGTTGGGCCCCTTGGCGCTGGCCTTGGGAAAATCCACCTTCAGGAGGGGTTCGTCCCAGGCGTGCATCATGGCCTCCTCGAAGCCCTGTGCCATAGGGAGCTTCTGTCTTCTAGGTGCAGGGGGGGGGCGGACTCATCAGTCCTGCCTTCCCATGATAGTACCTTGACAGTTGACTTAGGCCATGTGTGGTTACAACGTGCACTAGCCTTCCTGTATATCTCGTAAATATTGGAGTCATCCATGGGGGGTACAGGAGGCGGGGGGACAGGAGCCCTGGCTTGCTGGTGCTCCTGTATTTCCATGGCATCCAGGTCGTCGAAGGGGCGACGAGTGGTGCTGACGTAGTCCCCGGGGGAGAGGTCATCATGGCCATCTCGCTCGTCCGCGTAGGCCTCGTCCAGGACGTGGTAGTCCTGGAGTTGCTCCTGGAAGGAAGGGAGCTCGTCATCACGAAGCTCCCCTTCCTCCCTGGTAGTCCAATGCTCCCCACCGGGAGACATTGCGCGGTCTGGGGAAGGGTCCAGGCGGTCCACCATATAGCTGGGTGCAACAGCAGGCTGTCTGCGTCTAGCTGTATGTCTGGGCGGGCACTCAATGGTGGCCTGCACGACGTGTTGTCGAGCACGTGGAGCTGGGGAAGAGCGGCGCGGTGCGAAGGTATCCCTTGGCCTCGCGCCATGAGCCTCGTAATCAGTGGCCTCGTGAGCCCTGGTTGCAGAGGCTGAAGTAGCGTACCTGTCTCGGCTAGCGCCGGCAGGTGCTGCTCTTGAAGAAGAGGCTCCGGTTGGGGCTCTGTTGCCCGAGTAGTCGAGCCTCTGTCTCGGGGTAGCTCGTTGTCCCTTTGGCGGGACTTGTATGCGAGCTCGTCGCGGGGGAGGAGTGGGGCTCCTCTCTCGGAGTCCGTGGGCGGCAAAGTTGTCATAATACCTTTGGACACGTCCGAGCCTGTTGTTTAGGACGTCGTCGTCCATTTCCTCACAATGGAGGCAAACGGGACCGATTTCCTCCATGGACTCACGGGTGTGGGTGAGGCCGAGACAATACATGCACTCGTCATGCCCGTCTTTGCCCGACATCGTGTTCCCGCATCCCCAGGTGGAGCACGTCTTTTGTTTGGGGCCTTCTTGACAGTCGGCGGGCACCGGCTGTCGTCGATGGCGTCTTTCCCCGGGCTGGGTCTCCCTCGTCAGCGACATGGTTGCTTGTAGAGAGAGGAGTCCGGGTGCTTAACAGCCACAGGTTTATCTTCCTCGTGGCGTGTAATAGTAGACCACAGGCGTATCTGCCTAGTAGCGCTAAGCTAACTATCGATAGCTTTAAGCTAACAAACGCTAGCTTTAGCGAGAGAGAAAAAGAGGCGCGAGCTGTTTTTTCGACAAGCTAGCGTAGCAACAAGTTGCCTAGAACTCACTTGTGTCGAAGTTCGGCTTTTTTTCTCGAGAAGTATCCTTCTGTTTGCTTCGAGAGTGTGCCAGAGATCTCACGGTCCTAAAGAATTAATCTCTCGGCCGAGTTTGCGAGATATATTACCCTGCACACACTGGAATGTTAAAGTTCGTTCTCGCAGCTTAGCAGAAGAAAAGTTGAATGAGGGCTGACGTAGCCACGCAGGTATCTATACGGGATAGGCGTGGCTTCCTACGTCACCCTTAGAGCCCAGGACAGCGAAAATTCTAGAATTTTCTGTCCTGGGAGTACATAAAATAATGTTCTGCAGCTAGGTTTTGAAGGAAACCTACCCATAAACGAAAGGTATTTCGTGAAATTTCTATATAATACAACTGTTTATGCAGCTCATCCCCTTAAGGATTCTACCTGCTGTGACAAGTAATGAAGAGATACTGTCAGCCCTCATTGGGTCAATAGTAGAACCACAAGAAGAGCTAAATACAGCACCTCCAATTACCTTCAGAGATTCGTGTCCCACTCCCATGGTGCCACTCTGCAGATGCTGTCAAGTGCAACTACCGGTACACCGTGCACAAAACATTAGGGACACCTTCCCACTATACAGTTGGAGGCCATCGATATTGTCCTTTTCTTTTTGCTGAGGTTTGCGTGATCTGCGCAAAAGGACAGTTAAACCATTTTGGGCGGGAACCCCTTTTGGTGTTTTAAACATGTTATAATTTAGCTATTGAAAAATAGCAGATCTACAAGCTCATAGCGCGCCACCGAGTGGCGCGCTACGAGCTTGTAGGTCTGCTATTTTTGAAAAATCGTGAAAATATTTATTTCAGAAAACTGGAGGATTTAGAAGGATTTTTTTTAAATTTTGAGGTCAGGCCTAAATGGGTCAAATGATAAGGGACAATATCGGTGGCACCCAACTGTATGTTGCTAAATGCGCTTATTTTCCTGGACACCTCCCCTTCATCTGCATTTCTTTCAAGAGGAATTGATTCAAGCATGGATCAAGCACATTCATTTGATAAGCTTATGTTATGGGCAAAGCAGATGTTACTATAATTGTGCAATAAGACTAGATGACTTTAGTGTGGACACATATTTTACTCATAAGGATGCCATTTAGGGTGGACACAGGAAACTAAATGAGTGGATAAGTGTTTTTTAGAATGGACAGCCCAAAACGGGGATGCACTGGACAGGCTCACACAGACAGGTTTGTGCAATGTATACAGGTGCTTCTCAATACATTTGAATATCGTGGACATTTTTGAAACTTTCATATATTCTAGATTCATTGTGCATACTGTAAAGTGAAATATTGAAAACCTTTTTGTTTTAATCTTGATGATATGGCATACAGCTCATGGAAATCAAAAAATCCTATCTAAAAATATTAGAATTTTATGAGACCACTAAAAAAAACATAATACAGAAATGTTGACGATCTGAAAAGTATGTTAATTTATGCACTCAATACGTGGTCTGGGCTACTTTTAAACAAATTATTTCATCAATGGGGCATGGCATGGAGGTGATAAGACTGTGGCATTGTTGAGGTGTTATGAAAGCCCAGAATTGCTTTGATAGCAGCTTAAACTCATTTGTATTGTTGAATCTAGTGTCTCACACCTTGCTCTTGACAATACAACCTGGATTCTCTGTGGGGTTCAGGTCAGTTGGCTGGTCAGTTAATTATTACCAGTAAGACGCCCTGAGGGCGAGAAGCGACGTAAGGGTGAGGTTGCGTGCACACATCCGTCATGGGTGACGTCAGACTGCTGGGCGAGCACTGGCGCTTTGGTATGGGTGGTCAGATCAACATATGGAATGAATTCTGTACTGGCCATATGTGGAGCGTGTCTTGAGTGTACAGGGCTTGATGAGGTCAGATCAACATATGGAATGTCAGAACAGGTCAGCTCCATATATGGAGATCAAAGGGTGGCAGTGGGGGCAGTGTCTTGAGTGTACAGGGTTTGATGAAGTCTGGCCATATATGGAGCGTGTCTTGAGTGTACAGGGTTTGATGAAGTCAGCTCAACATAATGGAATGTCAGAACAGGTCAGCATACTGTATGGAGATCTAAGGGTGGCAGCGGGGGCAGTGTCTTGAGTGTACAGGGTTTGATGAGGGCCCAGGTAGGGCCGGGCCTTAATTTTCGGGCCTGTTGAGAACTCTAGTTTTCGCTGGCTGCCGGGCACAACTGCACTATTAACTTTGGGCGGACCCCTCTGGAGTATGGCATCAGTCAAAAAGGAGACATTGACGAAGGACGGGTGGGGAGGATCTACATATGTAATGTCAGAACAGGTCAGCTCTATATACTGTAGGGAGATCTAAGGGTTTGAGGTTTGGCCGGCTCTCCATGTCTTCTCTTCTCCATGTATGGCTATCCAGGGTTTGATGAGGTACAGTGTCATGATCTTCGTATACAGTATGGAGACAGCCATATATGCAGGGTGTCACGAGGCATGACGGACTGACGGCCAAATATGGTGGTGTGACGTGTCATGAGGCGTGACGGCCATATATGGTGGCGTGACTGATCGACTGACCTGTTTTGCAGGTTTTCATAGTAATCTTTTTTTTCCAATTATTATCATTATTATGCTAAAACACTAAACACTCAACACCTGCTGAGAACTATTTCATGTTAAACATTTGGGGAAATTGTTGTAATTTCTTTTTGCTTGGAAAGCAGCTTTGAAATTAATTTACGTCTCCCTAAACCAACCCTCTGCAACTCAGACAATCAAGTGTGTCCCACTTAGCCGCTGAATTTATGCAAGATGAGGAATCGTGCTTTATTTTTTCCTTTTACCCAGTGCCGATATCAGCACTGTTGCTGGAATTGTCAGCACTGTATCCACCGTAACAAATTAGAGAGTTCACTGATACCTTTAAGTGCAGCAAGGGTGTACTAAACTAATTTATGTGTGACCCTTTTTAATAGTCTGCTCGATACAAATTAAAATGCTGCAAGTGAGCTAAAATGATTCAGACTTCAGAGCAAAATAATCTCAAAATGGGGAGGTGGGATAAACCATTGGATTAACTGATCAGGGTGTCAGTGGCTAATAACATTGATTAAATGCTACAAACCTAATGCACCTCCCTCTAATCACACCCATCCACCTCCGTGTGGATGGGTGCATGTCTATTAGATCAGCAATGGTTCTCAGTTCTCCAGTATTATCGTCCCCAAAAGATTAGCATTCATTCTAGACGTTTAGGGGCACCAATCAGCTATATGGCATGAGAGAAAAAAAATCGCACCCGTGCGAACTTAGCGTTGCTGTGTGTGTGTGTGTGTGTGTGTGTGTGTGTGTGTGTGTGTGTGTTCTGCAGGGGTCAAAAGGTCCTACTCTAAACAGTTTTGTTTGGCGGGTGTTGGACATTGGCCGTGGAGAGAATTTCACAGGAGGGAGGCAGAGGAAGTGCCCAGGGGCTCCTGAGCTCCGGACACTGAATTCACTGAAATCTGATTTCTTTCCCCTGACGTCCAGGACGGCGGAGGGGGCGGGGCGCGCACCGCCCTCGCGCCCGTCCCGAGGGCGTCCCTCACAGGTATGGGACGCCACCAGTCCCCCCCCCCCCTCCGTTCTGTGGGGGGGTATTAAGATGGACACGGAGCATTGTGCACCGCTCAAAAACAGGGTCAGATCCACTGACCGAGACAACAAACAAAATTGATGTAAAATGCTGAACATGTGTTGCCCAATGTCAAGTGTGTGTGTGTGTGTGTGTATAATATACACACAGTAAAATCACTTTCACCAGTAAACTAATGAATGTTGGAAATGGAATCCGTCAGAGCAGGGTTCCTCAACATTTCCATGCCAAGGACCCCCAAATAGCAATAGCCTATTGCTGCGGCCCAACTATGGTAAAATCACACAATGTGATGCAACACACTGTGAGCTTGTACAGTAGATCTGCAATTTGCTATTATGGAAAACATTTAAATGTTTGGGGAAACATCACGTTTTGACAATTATGACATGCCCAAGGGACGCCAGGTTGAAAGTGAAAATGGCACAATATTAATGCTAATATGAACTAAAATACATTTTGTAATTTACTATAGTTAACCCATTCTGGGCGGGAACCCCTTTTGGTGTTCTAACCCTTCTGGACGGGAACACCTCTTGGGGTTCTGTACAGTATGTACAGTATTAAAAAATTACAAAAATGTTATGCCGCTATATAAATATTTGAAGTTTTTCAGAAAACTTAGGTTAGCTTTTTAGAATCGGCTTCAGTCCAAAATGGGTTAAGCGGTTCATTTTGTTGATCTTTTTAATCACACTCACACTCACACACACACACACAAAGTGTACCTGGTTCTGTACAGTTCTTGTGCTCCGTTTCATTGTCTGGTGGCGAGGCCATGAGTCTTCTTCCCCAGTGTTCATGGTCCGGGTGCGGGTGCCCCTCCACTAACATCCCATAACCTGGAACAGAACATGAGCCGTGTTATTTTTTTGACCATATTCATATAAGCAATATGTAATCACAAGAACAATAGCAAACTGGCAGACAATGAAAAAAAGAAGTTGTGGCACTTTATTTTTTTTGACTGCTCCTGAAGTAAAATATAAGTTCTTGTGGGCTTATTTGAATTTCAAATTAAAGACATCCATTATGTGCTGCTGCCCCATGGGTGTTGTTAAACCTCCCACATGATGCTAAAAACCAACACGTTTTTTCTAACTCCGTTAAAAGTCCGCTTTGGGATGTTTTTCATTCTGCATCTGTAAACATCAAAACGCATCAGGTTTTGGTTGGCAAAAACAGATTCTGCCTGTTAAATCTTCTACTCTACAGTTCTGGAATCCATTATGTATAATGATACAGACTGTTTAAACGTGAATTATTTTATAATATCACAGCACAAACAGGCAATAGATAATTATATAGATTACTTTAATGAAGAACCATGTGCTAGCATCCGAGTGTATGTAAATTAGAAGGAAAAATTGCCCGTTTATGGAGTGTAAAATGTATGCTTTCTTCCAGTTCTACAATGCTCGAGCATCTGAAAATTAATTGAGATAAGTAGCTTCCAAAATCTGTTTAAATCTCTAGTCTCCCTGATTGTGACCACGACTGAGATTATTGCAGTCACAACAGGCGGATTTAACTCCTGATTTAATTATTTATTAGGAGGACAATGTGGTTAGTGTTTACTGTTTACTCTGATTTAATTCTAGGGTGGGAGAGAAATATTGCTAAACCTCCATAAATATATCTACAGTATAGGCCATTTTACATATCAAAACCACTGTTGCACAAAAACATTTTCTATATATTCCATGATTATATTCAGTAAATAACATTACATAATGATGCATGTCATGCACCAATCACCATTTTAAACTGAAAATCTACGGTCTGAGAGTTACTTGTTGCCACCATAGAGTGAATAATGTACATCAAATGCACAGCATTCTTTTGCATACCGTGTAAAAAAATAACAAACCCAAATCACACTACTCAAACCATCGAACAACTCTACCACAACAACACTGGTCGTTTTCTGACAGCTTGTCAATTCCAGTTTGTGTTTTTCCCGGATAGGTTCTCAAACAAAAAACATCCTGGTATTTTTAGCACACATTTAGTCATTGAAAGTAATTCAGCATTAAATGGCACGCGTTGAGTGAAGGGCAATCATCTGGAAGAGCAGACTGACGATCCACCGCCTCCCGACACACCCTCCAACAATCACTCACACCTGCGCCGCACATCTCACCGTTGTGTGCCTAGTTGAGCTGCATGGATGGCTCATTGACAATGCCAAATTGGGCCAAAATGTCAGATACCGAGTTAGAGATCATGTTTCATTGCTTTGTATTCCAATTTGATGATCAGTGGTGGAAACATTACTACTTTGTTTTTTTACTCAAGTATCAATACCACAATGTAGAAAATAATGACTCTGTAAGACAGTAAAGGTCAAGTACAAGTTATCATGTATAAAATGTACTTAAGTAATTGACTTGTACTTGAGTACACTGGATGATACAGTGTAGTGAATCATTGCAGAAAGAGTGACATACTGTACATGACATTAAATACAACAGTCACACAGCCTAATTTCCATACTCTTGCTCTCTCTGTGCACCTCAACTAAGTTTTGTGCCACAGCTTTGTTCTGGAGAGAGAAAGACCTTTGTTGTTAGTCCTGCAGGAACAATTCTGTTTCAGCTTCACCCCAGCTGATGAATACTGAGGCGGTTATCATGAGCGCTCCGTGGATCTACGTAGTTAGTAGTTAGAGCGTATGTGTCATGCTCTGGGAGAGACACTATAGAGCGTCGCAGTCCCGCCCCCTACCATGGACCAGGAAATTATTCTCCGTTCATTTTCCTCAGACATTTCAGAAAGTATTTATTTAAAGACGTTTACGCCGGACAAAGCCAACTCGAGTCGTGACAAATCATGACAACAAACACAATTTTTTGGTCCGAACAAATAATTAGAAAGAAGAAAAAAACGGCAGGTTACAACACTTTTTTTGTTGTTTTTCTTCTTTGTAATTATTTGTTTGGTCCAAAATATTGTTTGTGTTGTCATGAGTTGTCACGACTCCAGTTGGCTTTGTCCGCGGCGTAACCGTCTTTAAATAAATACTAATAGAAATGTCTATGGGAAAAATGCATTGGGATTCATTTCCTGGTCCATGGTAGGGGGCGGGACTGCGACGCTCTATAGGACATTTAGTCGGGACCGGGAACCAAGGCTCGCAATTTATGTCCAAGAAATTGGAATGACATGAGCAATCACAGTCAAATCCTGTTACATTTTATTAAATTAATTAAAGTCAAATTAACGCTTTCAACTGGCTCCACAGTGGTTAGGCAATTTCAGCTGATCTTGAATGCATACGAAAAGTCCAAATCAATAAATATATATTCTCAATAACATTTTTGACAATCCCATTATTCATGTAATAATTCTTATTCAGATTTAAACCACTTAAACATGTACTTTGTTCCTTCATTTTGTCATTTGTTTTGTTATGTTGTATGACATTCTAGGTCCACTAGTCTGCAAAAAAAAAATCACACCCGTGTAAAGTGAGGGGCGCTTTACCAACCCTTATCATCTTCTTACATCATCGCGATAACATAACATGCATATGCCGATTTGCTCAGTGACAGACACAACATTAAACTCTGTTCATTGTAAATGGCATTTAATTTTTGTGTTAGTGACAAAACAAACATTAAACTCTGTCCATTGTCAATGGCGTTTTTAATGTTTGTCTAGACAAGACAAACAAACCAGTATATAGGAGGGGCTAGCGCCCCTCAAAAATAAATAAAATCCCAGACACACAGAGGGGACGGAGGGGACAACTCAGTGCTTCACATACATATCACCACCAGTGTGCATATTGCATAAAATACAAATAGCAGTCGTCATCAATATTGTCAGTACATCAAAAGAACATTATGTTGTGAACAGGGGTGAAAAGTAATTCTAGCTTCACATTCTTGATATAGCATTGTACTCAACAATTTTTGAAAAGGCAATTACAGAACAGCCTACGGTTATGCTGTTGGGGGGCACACGTTAGTTCGACATCCCGTCAGTCCGACTACGTGGACAGTTAAGACTCACCCGTGGCTTCCGCGTTCGGTTAGGGTTTGGTGATAGGGTTGTATGGGGCTCTATGGTCGGAATATTGGGTAGTCGATTTATGGGTGTCGGATAATTGGGACATCGAACTAACGCTACACACCCTGTGCTGTTATGGCAATCAGGAGGAAATTTGGTTTTCGTTTGAAAATTGCATGATTAAACCTCTTTTCCAAGTCAATCAATTGAGAAAGCTTCTTTATAAAGAAAAAAAAAGGTCACTCAATACTTTGAAGGTAATCAATGATTTAGAGAAGCATTTTGATGGGTAGGACGCATATTGAAAGGGTTATATCAGGATGTGACCATAATGTGCCCGTCAGTGGCGGCCTTGCATGGTTCCCGGTCCGAGTTCGACCCCCAGCTCCTCCTGGCTACATGTCGAAGTGTCATTGAGCAAGACACATTCTACTTCTGCGAGCAGGTCGGTGCCTTGCATGGTTTCATCTGCTGTTTGTGTTTGAATGGGTGAATATGCACATTGTACAGTGCTTTGGAAAAAGGCACAAGCGCTGTATGAATGTACCTTTTTTGAGTACACTGTACTGAATGTTTAAGAAAACTCTCCATCAATACATCCTCCTAGTCCTAGTGATATTAGAAAACCATTTCAAGCGATAATCTTCAAGATGTGTTACACTGTGTCTGTTACCTACATGTATGGTATTTGACAAATCAAATATCCGGAAAACTGCTGTGCAGAATCGTAACGGTAGATGGCAAAGACTCTGAGCTAAACTGAGTCAAACGCCTTTTCTGCCTTGAAGGAGAAACAAAAATAAATTATACCAACAACGTGGTGACTGTCTGCCTCCAAGCAGCTTGTATTGTGTTCTAGTGAGACACAGAGCAACAGTAACCTGGTAGTAATGTCATCCCCCAGCTCTGTCCAATCATCTAGGGAGGGGATGGACCAAGGACGCTCATAAATCACATCCACTTCCTGCACTGTGAGCGTATACTACGAGAGTGCACCTCCTCACAGGAGCTCCTGCTGCCAAAAATCATCCCTCGTACACAGTAAAATCCTCAGTGTTCATTTAACTCTACTCTGAGATTATGTACACTCAGTGGCGTACATTTAGAGGGGCAGGTGCTCAAGTGAAAAAAAAGGGCACCTTGTGCAGCGCGTGGAACCAGCCGGTCGCCTTAATAGTGTGAGATTTATAGATTTTGGGGCCTAAATATTATATTAGAAGCTGTTTTTTATCAAGAATTGATCAATGTCCCCATGGTCCACATACTGTACAGTGTGCACTGTACAAAAAAAATACGTTTTTTTTTCCAAAAAATTGCCAAAGGGGCAGGGGATGCTCTAGCACCCCCTAGTGTCTATGTGTGCACGCCACTGTGTACACTCAGTTACAAAATGGATAAATAACACTGAAGCCTCCCTCCTCACATCACCATTGATCTGCCCTGCACATACCTGTCAGACCTGGGCATAAACACCTGTTCTAGCCTCCCATGTGGCACCCCGCTAACATACATGTATCCAATCAGCATGCAGGGTAAACCAACCCCATGACATAAATGGTGCATTTATATAGCGCCTTTTATCCAAGGCGCTTTACATAGATTGTGCATTACATTCACCCATTCACCCATTCACACACACATTCATACACCGATTGCGGCGGAAGCCATGCAAGGTACCAACCAGCACATCGGGAGCAATTTGGGGTTCAGTGTCTTGCCCAAGGACACTTCGACATGTAGACAGGAGGAGCCGGGATTCGAACCGCCGACCCATGGATCATTGGACGACCTGCTCTACCTCTTGAGCCACAGTCGCCTTCCATAAAGACATACCGGTAACCCAGAAGAAATGCATCTCTTAGCTCCCAGCCAATATGCTGTCGATAAGACAAGGTTGTCCCTAAGACAAGACTTAAGCAAAGATGGTGGCAGTGGCAGTATGGCAAATCTAAAATCAGTACCAAAGGTTTGTTGTCCAAGTAATGGTTGGTAGTTAGAATGGTTATCTTGAAATGCCTGGTCCATGTACAAATCAAAGACACAGCCCACCTCCAGAATCAGGACATCCTTGTGATTGGTGTCAAACAACAACATCTGGTGTATTTGGGATGCAAATGCATAACTAAACCAATCTGGTAACACTCTTGAATTAATACATTGCTGCAATGGATGGCATACATTGTTGAGCGGTGCCAACTGCCAACCACCTCTATTAAGTGACTGTGTGTCTGTCTGTCTATGTATGTATGTCTTCATGTATGCATGTCTGTTTGAGTACGGCAATACCGCTGGGTGACCTAAAGTGGCACTATTGAGCAGCCTAAATGGCTACACTACAGCTGTTGAGCTTCACACTGACTGGCCACTATCACACGCACACACACACACACACACACACACACACACACACAGGTTGTGGCGAGCAAAATAAAAAAATTGTATGCACTGCAATGCATCCATTTGTTGTTTGCAGTTGCACTAGATGTGAATTTGGGTACAGCTGACACTCCAAAAGGTCTGACAGTCATTAGACCAATGCTTGTTTCCTTTCTGAGAGATACGAGTACTAACAAGGCCATAAGAGTCATAGTTTGATCTGATTAGTGTTCAGCAACCGTTACCCAGCCCATAGGTCCAGGAGCGTCCCATCCCATTGCCTTAGGCTTAGATCAAACACCTCTCATCTGGAACACCTTGAGATGACCACCATTACTTCTACAAGTCACAGCAGTGCATCATGGCTAAAATGAAAGAAACCCCTAGCGCTGTCAAATACCCCTGCCTGGCAACACTCACACTTGAGTCAGGCAAACTTGATTAAATGAAAAAAGGCAAGCCATTACTGAGCAGGAGGCTTAGTTTGGGCTCCCAGAGCATGCCTTTTGGAGACAACAGATTTTGTGATTTGCACTTGCGTGCATGATATCATTTGAGAATAATCTCTTAAACTTGTTGTTTTAATGTAATTAATACATTCCCCAATACATCCTTTAGAGACATTATAGAGGCCACAGAGTGCTGATTTACAGATGATTTCAAGCCTGGGCCTAAGACTAAGTGGATGCAGATGGGCAGATCCCACACCATGCAAGCTCTGAGGTTGAGGGTCAGGGTTAAAAGCACTTTGAGGACCAAACAGATTGAAACCACTTTTGTCTTTACAGTAATCCCTGTGTGCTGTGGCAAACAAAAATGTGCAATGTATCCATCCATAGTGACACTGAACATGGCATTCCAGCCGGAGGGGTATTTTCTCTCATGTCCAGCTATGAGGGTGTGTGTAAACACAATATTGTATCCAACACAAACATTAAATGCCATTGAAAATGAATGGCCATTTTTGAGTGTTTGTGTAAACACAAACATTACGAAAACACAAACATTGAAGACAAAAGTGAGGACGCAAATTGTGATTGGCCGGAATAAGATGTATGATGATAAGCACGCCCCTCACTTCACACGGGTGTGATTTTTTTAGGCTATTTGCAGTAGCCTATATAATATTTTGTTATGCTTTTGCAGATATAGGCTTCATGAATACCGTTCAGAGAGCCTATCACTCATGTTGATGATGGATAACCTCGGTTATGAATCAGGTATTCTTCATGTGAATGTCAAGGTTAATTGTCTTGGCGTCGGTGACGATTACATAACGAAGAGACAGCTCGAGCTACTACTCTGCAGACTGCATGTTAAGTGTTTCACATCAGACACGTGCAGTGGCGTTTTGACACAGCCCATACAGACACGCGTGTGCGTTCTTCTTTTGTATATGGGGCTTGTGACATATGTCACACAAACACGGTGCATGCATGATGCATCGTTCGTGAATAATCCACGGACCTCACCATGCACACAGTGCATTGCACACCTCGGAGAGCAGCTGTGAATAATGGATCAGTGAGAGCGAATGCACCCCCCCCCCACCCCCTCTCTCATGTTATTTCCCCAAATGATCGTCCTCTGCGTAATTGTATGATCACTCGACCCTCATGCAGAACCTAAAGCGTGCGTTATGCAGGAGGAGAAAGATAACGATTATGAGACAAGTGTGCGCGATGCTGATGCCAGGCATTACCACGGCGGGGCAACGCTCCAAACGTATAGTGGCCGCTGATGCGCCGCTGCTTGCCATGATTCGTCTCCAGCGCCTGCCCTGGCACAAACGCAGATTTGCCACGGAGAAACGACTCAACCCAAAATTAGGCTGATTGAAAACGCGCCTTGTCGTCAGTTATCTGGCGTCTACAATGAACGTGGATAAGGGCTGTGCATCGTATCTAAAAAACGTTCCGTTGCCACGGCGCGCACACTGCGGCATAAGGACAAACAGACGCATAGAAAAGACATATGACCTAGATCACCGATATGGACCCATTCAAATATAATAATACAATAGAACAGGCACACCATTCGCTGCAGAGGCAGACGTCCCCTAAAATGACCAGATGCATGCCATTAAACCAGAGCCACCGTAGCCTGCAGGCGCATTCGCACAAGATAACATGCCTGCTCCATCCTATATGGACCACCTATGTTATTCCGTATGTGATGCATGCGATCAATTCCACGATGGCTCGGACACTCCTACCAGGCTACATGCCCTTGACAGTGTGTTTGTTACTTTCAGAATTGGAGAATCATTGAAATACAACGCATTGGTTACACTGCAGAATCCTCAGCTGCTGGGCTGTCCACCATGACCCACGTTTGTCAGCAGTGTGTGAGTGTGTCCCCGGTTCGGTCCCCACTCACCTGTCTTTGTGAGCAGAGCCGACATGCTCCACGCCACGAACAGGACGCTGCAGATGAAACACACTTGCACGAAAAGCATCTGTCTCCTCTTGCGAACTTTAAAAATCTTTGCAATGATTGTCTTTTTGGAGACACTCGACGCGTTGTCGTCTTGCTCCATGCTTGCGGCTCTCCTGTGGGCCAGCGGCCACTTCCTCTCGTCCTCTTGCCTCACTGCGGACGACGGGAGACGCCGAACAAACTGCCCCCCTCTTCGCCTCCTCTTCACAGAGAACAGGCTCGGGACGCGGTCCTCATCTCAAGTGGACCCGGGGCGCAGATGGAGGAGCGGAGCGGACAGTTTGACAATGCTGTTCAGCTGCTGCTGGATTGATGGAACGCGGCCGTTAAGGTTCCGTGTGTGTGCTGCTACTAGGCTACACACAGCACGGGCAATGATGGCAGGGCGGGCAACTCCTGTGTCTCCAATCAATTCAGCAATTCTCCAAATCCCAGATTTAGATATCAGCAGCAGAATAGCTCCCACGGCACTATGCGGAAAAGAAATCCAGGTTTGTCCCGAGAAAAGCCTGCATAGTCCTTATCTTTCCTACTTTATCTATTAAGCATACGCTGCGTCAAAAAAAAAAGTAAAAGTAGCCTAAACTGATTAAACCCCAATACAAAATAATTCACCTGTAGGCTTATACTTGGTCGCAAACTACACGCATCTGTTGTTGCCCGGTGGTCTATTAAGTGAAACCAATCTGTATTCATCAAGGTTTTAATTGTTAGATTCGGGCAGCAAAGTCATATGCCACTCGCCTCGGTCGGACGGGCACCTCCCCCTCAACATCAATTCTTTAGTGCAGAAAAGCTGTGCACAGACAGTGCTGCTGATGATGAGGACCATCAACTAAACAGCTGCGGTCCTCGTCCTCCTGCCTGTATAATGTCGTTTTGTGCCATAAATTACAAAACACATGTGTTCCATGATCGATTTCTAGGCTATACTTTTCTGGGGTGTCATGTGCTAAACATCATCACACGGTCCCTGTAACAACTGGAAGTACAGTACACCTTGAAGCCCGGACATCGATCAATCCCTGGAGTGTTACAATCTCACTCTCACGTTATTTATAGGTCACCATTTAGACCAAATATAGAGGCAGTGCGACGATCGAGGAAAGTGCGCGCTGCCTGCCTGCTCCCAAAGCAGCAAGTCAAAGAAAGAGCCAGTACCTAAACCAAATGCTGCATGTGTTATGAAACCAAATCCAATATATTTATCTTACTCCATCCCGAGCACACCCCCTTTAATAAGTGCCTCACTGCCTGCAGGTTCTAGTGTCTGCTGCTAAATCTCATTTTTTGATATCACAGAGAATAATTGAGGTTATAGATGTCCAGCTTGAGGGCGCCAATACCTGCTGAATTCAGAATCCAAAACCATGAAATAGGCCTTTTTACTGATAACCTCTATTGTTTTACTGTGATATGCCTACTGGTTTATGCATGGCTTTGTGGGTTTGATAAAAAACACAATGTTCTGTCCATAGACATAATTAATATCTGGAATGTACTGTATAGCGCTAGAGTACTCAAATACACTTTTGTGTGGGGGCCATGGGGGAGAGGACAAAAGAGAGAACAACTTTATTAGGAGAAAAACTCATAAGCAAAAGCAATTAAAAATTAAAAGCAATAAAACAATAAAAATAACGAGTTGAAATCAAAGTCAACTCGGAAAGGCAATTTTCAGGGCGGTTGAAGGGGGCGTCTCTGATGTGTTTGGGGAGTGCATTCCAGAAGGAGGGGGCAGCCACAGAGAAGGCCCTAGTAGTGTCGCCCCAGGTACGGCCTGGTCTTGGGGTGATCGAGGAGGCTGGCAATTAAATTGGGACGTTAATTTCTAGTTACAGGGTTGAGAGTCTGGATTCAGACCAAAATCAGTCAGACACGCAAACCTACAGTAGGCTAGGATATTATCCTTCGTTGTGGTCCCCTTATGCATAGCTGCTATTGTAGTCCTACCACTACAAACCTGAGTAGAATAGAAGTCTAGTATGTGTCATCATGGGCTCCCTGTGATCAGAAGATACTTCAAAACACTTCTGGGGTCCTTTTAACATCTACTCTGGCTTTTGTGTGCAACCTACAGTAGACAGTTAAGTTGCTTGATTCAATCTTTAGATATTTTATATTTATTTGATCCGACATCCTTTAAAACCCCATTGTAACAAATTCAAATTCAATTCAAACTCAATTTTAACCATGTTAGACTCATTGAAAACACATCCCTGGTTGTGTGTGTGTGTGTGTGTGTGTGTGTGTGACTGTGTGTGTGTCTGTGTGTGTGCACGCTCGCGCGCAAAACTGTAGGCATCTACAATTACTTCACACCATGGATAGGAAAGATCTGAGAGTGAGAGGGAGGGGGAGCAACAGTTGAGAATGATAATTATTTGAAAAGATCAGTTGAGTATCTTTAATCTAGAAAACTTGAGGTGGTGCAGAGAGAGATGAGACATTATACATAATAACTGCGATTAATTCAGATGGTATTTTGTAGTTCGATTGGAAATTCATTAGGCTACCAAATAAAAACCATTGCATGTGAGTGAACTCTACTCCCAAGTTAAAGTTACTATACCATCTCAGGGCAGCTTTGAGAGAGAGAGACACATTTAATGATCACAGTACCGTACCTTTTAATCTACAAAACTGTAGAGATAATTTTGCACATATCTGTGGAAAAGGCTGTATGGCTCTGTGAACACCCTCTACAACAATTATCTACAGTGAAGTGAGGGCATCCTGAGGGCAGGGGCGTAATGAGCCATATGATCTTCAATCTGAAAAGCTGCTACAGAGTACATTTTTATGAATAATTTTATATTATCTATCATTTCATCTCACCTTGCGATAACAGCAGTTTCCTCAATAGCTTACTCTTCTATGCAACTATGTGTCCAAAGGCACAAGGACATTCTTTTCAGTGGTCATAAGTGGTGGGCTAAGTACTCGATAGATACTAAGTGAAGTTGCTCAGTCAAATTTGAAATTGAGTTAAAGTACTGCAGTACAAATACTGTAAAGTTAGTTTAATAACTGCATTTTCCAAAAATCTGAAAATAGCAGATCTGATATTTGAACTATTTGAAATATGGCAGTTAATTCCTAATGTAATTGTCCTGTTTCTACTGTAGTGCAGTCAAAAGTACAATATTTGTCTTTGAAATGTATCAAATTCATATCGTATCAAAAACTTAAAAAGTAAAGATACTTAAAAGGATCCCTGGCTAATAAGACAAATATGCCTTAAAACATTATACTTGCCCTCTACAACTAAAATAAAATAAAATCACCTTAAATAGTTTATTTCTTTCATAAATAGAGAATCTTTCACTCAATAGGAACGGCTCCTGTCGCAAGTTGATGATGTCATACAGTATGTCCATGTGTGTCCAGACTCCAGCCCTATATGGAATATATGGAATGCACATGCTAATATAAAGTATTTAAAATATTGCTTTGATGCTCATATTAACCTTAGGAAGTATTAAGTTGTTTTTGATTAACTTGCGACGGGAGCAGTTCCTATTGATTGAAAGATTCTCTTTTTATGAAAGAAATAAAATATGTAAGGTGTTTTTATTGTTTTATTTTAGTTGTAGAGGGCAAGTATAATGTTTTAAGGCATATTTATTTGTCTTATTAGCCAGGGTTCCTTTAAAAAAAGTACTCAATGTAATTGTCTCCACCAGGCCGAAGGCATGGGGAGAGAGTATGTTTTGCACTCCGTCCGTGTGTCCGTCCGTCCGTCCTTCCGTCCGTCCGTTACCAGCTAATCTCCGGCACTGGATGCCAATGATGAACCTCTGCCCCACATTTTCCAGAACGGCCTGTTATAGCGCCACCATGAGGCAGCTTTTCACATTTTTTACCTAAAACTGCACCGATCTGTGTGAAACGTTGCATGCACACTCCCTAGAGGCCAAGGACAAATCTTTGACCTGCATTTTCCGCATCTGCCTTTTATAGAGCCACCAGGAGGCCGACTTTTGTAAAACACATTTTTTATATTACTCCTCCAGATTCTGTCCAAAAATCTCACAAATCGTTACACAGTATCTCTATGGTCATGTGCTCAAGTCGGATCTGTCCGATATTTCATATTCCATCCTAATTGGCTATAATTGGCTTTCACAGTTTGCAAGATTGCCCCGTTTTGAACAAAAGCCTCAAATCATGAACGCAGCATGCAATTTGCGTGAAATCTTTCACACATTTTCTTACTAGGCTGAGGAATATATCCCACCCTTTTCACATTGGCCTGTTATAGTGCCACCAACAGGTTGATTTTTGCAAAACACATTTTTGGAACAAAATGCCTCAAATCATCCAATTGGCGTCACCAGGCACTCTGCATTTCCTCAACAAAATGAAGAAAATTGTTGCAAAAAACTAACAAACAAAAAAACATGTTTATATTACTCCTAAACATTTTGCCAAACATCTCACACAGTCCTATCCTCCTGGTGGAGACATGTGCCCAGAAGGGCACTTTTTCTAGTTCATTACTGTCCACCACTGGTTCCAATTTGCTGGCACTCCTGCTGCTCCTCAGTATGTTTTTTAAAAAATAAATCAGTTCCAGATTGTATGATGTAGTATAGAAACAGTATAGAAACATGCCCACTTCTAGCTGCATAGCACAAAGAAGGATGCAGCATACTTCTTTGTGGACAGCTCGGCAGGCTAAACGGGTAAAGACCAACCCATATTGCTTTACCATGGATCTTCTATGCTTACCGGTAGTTTCAAACAGTCCACTCCAAAGTAATCGACCCTGGTTCTGGTGAACGGGGGTTCATCATCTGGTAGGACTTTAACTTGTCGTAGGGCTGTTATTTGTTGACACACAGCACCTCCTCGATGCCTCCCTATAGATGACATATTTAGACAAGAGCTGCTGCGTTAGCTACTGGAACCCAATACAGAGTACAACTTTGAACACATGATTATGACCTATAGTCCTTCTCGAAAATGAGATCTATGACAGGTGTTTTATTAGGCAGAATAGCATCAATGCATTCCTCAGTCTTGAATAGTTGTTTGACAGTACACCACCCTGAGAATGCCCATTCCAAAGAACATGATTTATCCAGCAAAGTATGCCGCTGGTCTGATGCCTCTCTATGTTAATTTTTAACCTTTTTTTAGGGCTAAATCTAACCAGCCAATCAACCTACCAGCTATTTAACCAGACTATCCGTCAGCCAACCAACCAGATAGCTGATCAGACAACAATCAACAACAACAATCAACACATCAGCTAGTTAACTAGAAAGGGGCTCTCAGTGGAGTGTAAATCTACCAGGAGCCACACCCCTAACTCCCTCCATCGTTGTGTCTGTATGGTGCATGTGATGACATTGGCTTGGCATTGAGCCCGTGTATGAAAAGGTACAGGGTGTGGAAAATAGAAGTGCAGCATTTTCTGCTTGCCCGCCGACATTGCTGGGGTTATTGCGCTGACAGCGCATTGCAAAGCAACGTGTTGATCAGGTTCCGGTACCAGCATAGGCCAGGTTATTGTGTGGGTGAAATAGGCTCCCTCTCTCCCCTCCCTCACCCTATCTATCTTTCTCTCTCTGTCACTGTCTCGCGCACGCCGAGAAGCTCTGGTCTGCCATCACAAACAACATAATGCCTCTCTCTTACTGTCTCTCTCTCTCTCTCCAACAGAAGCTCTGGTCTGCCATCACAAACAACATAATGCCTCTCTCTTACTGTCTCTCTCTCTCTCTCCAACAGAAGCTCTGGTCTGATGTCTCACACAACAGAAGCTGAAGCTTAACCGGGGCAAATTGTGCAGATGTCAACCGTCAAATTGTGCAATGTCAAATGCCGATTTGCGTCTCAACATTCATGCCAATGACATTGATCTCTCTATATTCTCGAACGCAGATCTAATGTACCGATATTAACCCATTTATGCCTGACCTCAAAATTAAAAAAAAAAATTCTAAACCCTCCAGTTTTCTGAAATAAATACTTTCACGATTTTTCAAAAATAGCAGACCTACAAGCTCTATGAGCTTGTAGATCTGCTATTTTTCAATAGCTAAATTATAACATAATGTTTAAAACACCAAAAGGGGAACCGCACAAAATGGGTTAAGCATATAAATAGCCTCAGAACTTCTCTGCTGGGAGTTGAAATTTGGCCACCTCTGGTTTAAACAGGCATTTAGAATTTTGAAAATATTATAAATATGATTATGCAAATTTATGCAGATTTGCGGGTTAGGGTTAGGGCAAAAATGTGGCAGCTTCTAAAATTGCTGCCATACTGTACATCTATTTCAAACATAAAACTATGGATGGAGTACTCAATATTTACAGCTTCACAAAAAAAGAGTATATGCACATGCATCACTTTTCCATCAGGACACGCCCCCTCATCTAGACTGAGTGGCAAAACATCGAGCAGCATGGAACATTGGAGACGGAGCTTGAAAGCGCTCGTTGGAAATCACTCAACAGTCCTGCGTACCACCTAAATTGTATTGTACATAATGCAGGAGGCAGCAGGACATTGGTTTTGTGCTTGGTAAGGTCAAGTGTCATTGGTCATCCATTTGGTGTTTTACAGTAGCTGTTGTCACCTTGATGACTAGATATGTATCCTGTCTGTGTTCTAGTTCTTGCTATGTAAATCATCATCGATAGTCTCTATGTAATCTAATGGTGACTATGGTTCTCTTAAAAAATGATGGAATTTCTCTTTTTGCTGATTTTTCCATATACATTAATTTGTGCACTTTTTGTCTTGTATACTGAATACTAAATATTTCAGACTACAGAATAATAAATGTTTTAAACCCTGTTTAAACCCAATCTTTCTGTCCCAGTAGTACAGGATATCCAAAACAACAGGTGTTGGAGAGTTGGGTGGTGGAGAGTGAGCAGCAATTCGTAATAGGGCAGATTACGAGATAATGCAGCAAGTAAATGAGTAAGGCAAACTGTCCTGTTTTAATGAGGTGCTCTATTAGTGAAGTGTGTATGTGATTGGTTGAGAATACAAGCTTGGAACCCAGATTGACTGCAAAGAGTTTCCTGACTGAACTTACACTGTGCATTTCATGTGTAACACTCATTTCCATGATCTAAAGTCCCATTGTTGAGCTTTTAATAGCATGCCATTCAATTAGATACTGCATTACCACTTATGAAGGCACGGGCAGTTAAGTACCACCACTGTGACACACTAACAACACACACCTGTCTTATGTAATGAGGGTAAATCATAAACGTAGCTATGAAATGATGAGGCGGTAGAGTTGGGAGTTTCACTCCCTCCAGGCTTGGGTTCCATAAGGTCACCTTAACTGTGAATATAACAGACATAAGAGCAGCAGCTCTTATACAAGCAATATGCAGAGGCAGGTTGACAAGTCTGAAACAGCTTGTCAACCGCCCGCTACTCGCGGCTGCACTCTTTGCAAAAACACAGGGCAGAATGCAAGGGGCAAGGGTCAGCACAGTCACACCACAAGCTCCTGTAGACTCAGGTTATATAAGATCAGTACAGTCCCCACTGGTGTAGTGACTAGTGACACGCGCACGCACACGCAGACAGACACTCACACTCACAGTCTCTCTCTCACTCTCTCTCTCACACACACACACACACACACACACACACACACACACACACACACACACACACACACACACACACACACACACACACACACACACACACACACACACACACACACACACACACCATGTGTGACCCGTGCCCATGCCAAGGGATTAGTCCCCCGCAGGCCCCTGCCCACAGAGCAGGCAGGCAATCAGGGACGAGTGCCAGGGGCTGCTTACCGAGATTTATCCACTGCTTTACACTCCCTTGTTTGCTCAAACACGCACGCACATGGCTTCCCTTGCATTTCACAGATCCTGGTGCATGGTCACTGATTGCAATGACAATCAGATAATAATGTGTGAATTATCTGTAGAGACTGTGAAAGAGCGTGTGAGAGATTAGCCTCATCAGCGTGATTTAATAGGGGAGATTTCAAAAGAAACAGCTGTATGACATTAGGTTTTGATATCAATGCCAAGCATGTCTCACGTCATTCACAGCACATCCATGATGATGACAATGTCAAGGACATTGTGTTGACAATAGACTGTGACACTCAACAATTGCCATATTCAAGTAAGCAGTGTTTACTTGAACACTTCCATTATTGCTGTGATGATTCATGCAGTTCAGCTATACTAATTTGGCAGTGTTCGCATGTATCTGTATATGCCCAAACCATAACTGTGGTAGTGCATAGCTGTAGCCAGTGTTCGCATGTATCTGTATATGCCCAAACCATAGCTGTGGTAGTGCATAGCTGTAGCCAGTGTTCGCATGTATCTGTATATGCCCAAACCATAACTGTGGTAGTGCATAGCTGTAGCCAGTGTTCGCATGTATCTGTATATGCCCAAACCATAGCTGTGGTAGTGCATAGCTGTAGCTTTGTTAATGCATGGCTGACATTTTCCATGCTGAAATTAATTGTAAAGTTGACTTTTACAGGGACAAACTGAACTGAAGTATACGCATTTTGTGTGGTTATGAAAGTTCCTAGGAGCTTATTGAGGGCCGCTAGCCCCTCCTATGTCCAGCTTTGAGGGTTTGTGTAAACACAAACATTGTCCTAACACAAACATTGAATGAAATTGATAATGAATGGCCAGCTTTGAGCATTTGTCCCAACACAAACATTAAATGCCATTGATAATGAATGGCCAGTTTTAAGTGTTTGTGTAAACACAAACATTGAAGACGAAGTTGAGGACGCAAATTCTGATTGGCCGGAATGAGATGATGTATGATGATGTACGATGATAAGAGCGCCCCTCACTTCACATGGGTGTGATTTTTTTCCTAGTATCCACAACTAGTCGTCGCCTTCAAAATCCAATGTTTGCATGCATTACATTTTTTGAGTGGTGTAAACCACTCCTACAACTGGCTTTTTTGTGCAGAAAAAATGAGCATGGTTGCTATGTTCAAAATAATTTCTGACGTAATTAAATCACACCCGGGTGAACTGGATGACCGTAGCAACCATGCTCATTTTTTCTGCACAAACAAAGCCAGGTAATGAAATCACACCCGGGTGTGATTTCATTACGTCAGACATGATTTCATTACGTCAGACAGACCTTACACCACTCAGTTCACACGGGTGTGATTTTTTAACTATGAAGTCTCTCTGGCCATCTGATCTGAATAAGAGACAAGGACCCCAGCAGTACAGCATGTCCTTTTGGAGTGTTTGCAGCAGCACAGTAGCTAGACTGAGCAGGGATATCCCATGCATAAATAGGTACTCATTCTGCTGAGTGGTGTACCCCGTGTATCCCTGGAGTGTGGGATGAGTGACTGAGTAGTGAGGTGAAAGACTAAAGTCTGACATCTTGTGTCAATGCACCACTGGCATCATGGCTAATATTTCGCGATTAGTTTTGAAGTTGGTGCGGAGAGCATAAGAGGTGTCATCTCATGTTCTGTTAATAGCATAATGCAGAGGACTGTCCCCCCAGATCTCCCTACACTTTAGCACTTTACAAATGGATGCCATGGGCAGTACAACAGCTTGGTGTGTGCAAACAGGGAATGTCCCATGAGACTTGCTGATTTTACTCCTTGCAAAAGCTCCTCAGTCAGCTGCAGGAAAAAATTAAATATTCATCATCTGCGTTGAGCCTTCCGTAGCAGCATGGGTTTTATTTGTGTGCCTGCTCAGGTGTGAATAGTAAACAGGGCATGGCAGAGAGGAGCCACAGCAAGCCTAATCTGTGTTCTGGAAACCAACAATCACTTCCTGTACTACTGACTTCATTGCCTGGACAAGTGAATGGCTGCACTCACCCATTCATTTCCAGCCAATAAGTCCTGAAGATACAAGAACATCTATACTGTTACTATACCCACTTGTACAACAGATACTGCATTGATGCTTGTATGTACTCAAGACAGACAGACAGGTATCATCAATCTGGTCATCTTTATAATAACCCCCTATGGTGCACAAGACGTCTGGGAACGTCTTAGGGAATTTTTAGTGAAAAAAAAAGAAGTTTTAGTTTTTTTTGTCTGCGGGGCACTCTACGTCTCTATTCTGAAAATAATCCATGGGCACAAAATGTTAATAGCCAGGTCTACAAGACCACCCAGGTCATATGCCCTATGACCTGGGTGGTCTTGGTAACATTTGACTAACTTGACTGGAGAACCAAAACAGACTATTTGAAATGTTTGATGATTTGTGGCTTAAATCTATAAGGCCAGTGAAATGGCAACATTCCAGTCATTTTAAATAGTCTTTGGAGAACCGCCACAGGGGACGGCCTTTGTGCACCATTTACCTTTGAAGCAAATCTGAAGCCACACAGACAGGTCTGCGAGGGTCAATTCATTATAGCACAGAAAGCCCACTACCTCTGGGGCAGCTTGACTCTTTACCTACAGTATCAGCCTATCACTTCACCTCCATCCCTGGGGCCCAACGACATCCATTTGACTAGGGTTTGATTAATTTGGGTCAAAACCTTAAGACAAAGTACAAATTGGAAGAAGCCTTTACTATCAGTGGCACTCACTGATGCAAGATTGCTCTGAGAGAATCGGGCATTAATATTCAGCTGCGCAATAACTTCATTCTTTTGTATGCAGAGCATAGAACAAGGACAGTCAAGGAAAGAGCATAATTTCCCCATGCATAGTATAGTGTAGTCCCATTGAGACAGATCACTGAGATTATGCCAACAGAACCACACAGCCCATTTATTCTGGACAGATAACATCACAGATGCTGTTCTAGTCCTATCTGTTATCTGGCGAGTTCTATTCATGCCGAGAGCTTGCCTGTGCGATAAAACCAGTGAGCCTGTAGAATTTCTTACTGTGTGATTTCATCACCCTCCCAAACTCTGTAAACAAGTTAGTCTCTGCATTTTGGTGGATGAGGAGTGAGGTGCGCTGTGCCAAGGTCATGTCGGAGGACAGCCTCGTATACAGTATTCTTCAACAAATATTAGATAACTCTGACTCATGATACTGACATCGAGTTAGGACAACGCAACTGCCCCGATGCCGTAGGGTGTGTAGGATGGGTGACAAATTCCAAATGTACTTTGTCAATGAATTTAGCTTTCTCTCTCCATTCTGTCATAAACTATAGTAAAACCAAACCAAAACAGGGCGGCGGTGGATCAGGGGGTAGAGTGGCTGGATGGTATCTGCAAGGTTGCCAGTTCGAACCCGGGCTCCCCCAGAGTTGGTGTCGAAGTGTCCTTGCACTATATATTTCTAACTATGAAACATTTCAAAGATTTCTTTTCAGGCAAACATGTCCACCGTAAGATGAACCTAAATAGGTTTGAATGGGGTTTCTAGGTGTAAGTATGTAGGACAAGTAGCATGCCAAAGTTTGTGTAAACGCCATTGAGAATGCATTGGGCGTTTAAGTTAAATAACTCCGAAACTACAAATCATTTCAAAGTAAAAAGTTCCAGCATGTGTCTCCACAGTAAGCTGAATTATAAAATGTGTGAATGGAGTTTCTAGGTGAAAGTGATTTTTTTGACGTGTCATAGAGCTGCCATTGAGCCCCATTATAAATTTCTCACATTTGAAAGCACTATATATGTCTAAAACTATGAAACATTTCAAAGATTCCATTTCAGGCAAAAATGTCCACCGTAAGATGAACCTAAATAGGTTTGAATGGGGTTTCTATAGGTGTAAGTATGTAGGACTAGTAGCATGCCAAAGTTTGTGCTATTGCCATTGAGAATGCATTGGGCGTTTAAGTTAAATACGGGGGGGGGACATATTTTGACAGCAGAAACTGCCTGTCATAATTCCCCTCCCTATTCCAAAGCCCCCCCAGGTACATTATATATTTAAACTATTTTCAGCAATGGTACACTTATTTTTTCAGTGGGTAGATCTTGTTGAGCTGGTCATTTTGAAAGTAGATCTCACGTCATAAATGTGTGGGCACCCCTGCCGTAAAGTGTGCAACCTGTGCTAGTTAGTATATCACTGAGAAATATGAGCAAATATGATGTCCCATTCAAATCTTAATAACTGAAGTGCAAAACCAGTGGTTATAACACTGTGCCAAATGCGGTCACACTCCTTCACATTGTTTACTCGTTTTAAAACAGTGAATAATGGCTTATGGGCAGACTCCTCATTCCCCCATGGGGCTGCTATGTCGTGCAGACTTCTGGAGGGGTAAACAAAGTAAGCTAATCCTCATCATGTCGCTGAGCTTGAATTAATCATCGGCAGGGTTTCTCCTCTCAGCTCTCAAGGTAGTGTCAGCCGTGTCACATCAGGTAAGTCTCACTGATTCTGCTGTACAGAAAGGGCAGGCCAGCCACGTTCTATTCTGCTGACTTGCTGGAACCAAATGACAACCTGCGTGCAGTTTGCCACAGGGCTAATTCTGCCCACATCCAGGAATGTGTTCCCTGTCCTGTCACCTCAGGTGACAGAAAGACACCACTCAGGCTGGTTTTGACCTGACCTGGAGTGAGATGTGTCTGTTGTATGTATTCAAGCCAAGCACAATTGCTTGTGATCTGGTGCACACACACACACACACACACACACACACACACACACACACACACACACACACACACACACACACACACACACACACACACACACACACACACACACACACACACACACACACACACACACACACACACACACACACACACACACACACACACACACACACACACACACGTCGTCAGAGGGACAGTCAGACCTGGTTCCAGCCCTGAACTCAAGTTAACAAAAAGCACGAGAAAAAGAGGAAAACAACAACAAACAATATAAGCCCCAGTATTGACTGTAAGACGTACCTGTATGTCCATTTGTAGATTGGTGTGAAGGGAAGCAACATCTGGTTGTCTCTCTGTGGACCTGGCTGGCAAACAGGGACTGCCCATTATGGGGAATTGGAGAATTTGAGATGTTGAAATGGGGAAAGAGCAAACCCCCTAATAAGGTGAGTACATGAAAAGATAAATTGAGAGATAAGTTGGAATGTGCTCAAATTAATAGAATCGGTTTCAGATCCTGTTTCTGATGATTGAGTGGCAACTCTAAAGTTGAATTCAGCCGAGTTCAGCGGTTGTCATTCTCCAAATGTTTCCCCAACATTTGTGAGTCATTTAGGGATGCCAGAAAGTGACCATCAGCCAAATCGAATAATCGACAGCTCTGCCGATTAATAATCGATTTATTTATTTTAATCAATATCAGATAAAACAGATTTTATATTATGCACATGCCATGGTCACATAACCATTATATGTTGAGTGCATGCTTTGATGATTACAGTTTTATAATCAGTTTTGATGAGTAAACCTTTGTGGAGATCTTCTCAGTTCTCATGATATGCTAGGTACTGCCATTCAGGATGGAAAATGAAATCCATTTGGATTTGGGGGGAAGTAGTTTCATAAGGGGCTGGTATGAAGTACTTGATATAAACAGAAAACGTTCAGTTCACTAGTCTACACTCTACTCTACAACTCCCTTAATTTCATCTGATTGACGATCGTTAACTGTGTCTGTTAGAGAGAGGGGCAGAGAAGAGTTAACCTGACTCCGCCAGATGGGGCAGCAGAGAGTACACTGGGTTCCCCCCTCCTGCTCCCATCTGGGAACTCTCAGGCAGACTTGATGCACGGCCACAAAACGGCCTGGCCAATCGGCAGCAGCTATCCCGCCTCTAGCTGCTGCTGATTGGCCAGGCCGTTTTGTGGCCGGGCATCAAGTCTGCCTGAGAGTTCCCAGATGAGAGCAGGAGGGGGGACTCTCTGCTGCCCCATCTGGCGGAGTCAGGTTAGAGAAGAGTGGCTTTGCTCAACTTCATTTATACTTATATTCTCCACTCTGATGAAGGTACATGTTCGATATATCATGCAGCCTTACTTATTAGCCTATATTTTGGCTATTTTTTGTTTTGATTTTCGGAGAGTCCGACGATTAATCGGAAAATCGATTAATCGGCGGCATCCCTAGTTATTACATTTCAATGGATTTTTTCCCCTAAACAGTCATTTACAGTATATAGGCTATAGTGAGCATCCAAAATGCTACAATGACATGTAGATAGTATTTCCTAGGTAGGTATGGGGCATGGATTTCCTATCATCCATCTCAGGCAATGCAATTTCATGTCACAGAATTGTGTTTTGATTTATCTTGAGAAATTGTGATTGATGTGCATCGAACTATCAGAATAGTCTGTTTTTTCAAAGAAGCGTGTCCAGACTGGTCACTTTTATAGTATTACATAGATGTAATTATTCCTTAGCAGTGGTCTGCTAAGGAATGTAAATGAACGTATCCTCTACTACTCCAAATAAATAAATGGTTATACTGTAACATGACTATGCTGCCAGACCTCACCAATGAGCGTGTTACTAAAATATGTACACTACTCACAGAGCCTGTGTATATACAGTAGATTAAACATTGGATGTAATGTGATAGATTGCTGGTAGTACACTTGTTGAGCTGTGAGTGTGCACTTGGGGGGCAACGTGGCCTCCAGGGGGCAGCGTGGCCTTTGCTGCACTACGGTAACTCTGTCCATTGCTCTGGGCTTAGCTGCTCGTTACATTAAAACAAGGGCTTCTGTGACAGTCAGCATTATGAAAGCTAAGAGGATTAGTTGATGGACATTTGTGGCGTTCCCGGTCAATTATCAAAATGAAAAGCAGCAACTGGGCAGGGTTGGCATGCCCCTATGGCACAGAAGAGTAACTCTCCTCCTTATCTCTAGTTCCCTCACTCTGTCACTCAACCTTTCTCTTCAGTGTCAAGGGTATCGTGGAAAATAAATAACATGCATGCAATTTTGTTATATATTTTTTGGTCTGTGTGAGAACCATAGATAAAAAAAAGAGCATTTAAATGTTTGCTTCTAAAGTGCAAAACTCTGTTATACAACTCCTGTATGAAAGACATTCAAAATAAAACTTGCATGTCAGGCAGCATCCATGCTCAACTCTTCCAAGCATGTGCATGAGTAACACTACACTCAGTAGAAATGTAACTGCCTCTGCTTGTGGGTGGGGTGTGTCCGTTTTGTGACTCCCTACCAGGCTAGTGTGTGGCAGAGACCGCATAATCTAATGTGATGTCACACTCTTGGCACCTGACCATGCAAGGTTGAATCGGGTGGGGGGGTATTTGTTCTGTTTTTTGGGACGTTCGTTAAGCCAGTGCGGCAGCCCTCCACAGCTGCCTCCCTACATTGGGAGGACCTACCCCATGGGGGGGGATTCACACAACACTGCAAACGTAATCAGCCGAAACGAGTCAAACGACTGCTGCTGCCGCCACTACCACCACCGCTGCTGCTGCTGATACACATCGCTTCGGCAATTACACCCCGCTGAGCTGAGAGCCGACATATTCACGTTACAATCTATCCCATCCCCAATCTCATGCCAGAAACACACTCTCTTATCGCCAACGTTATATAACATTTGGCTCTGAATATCAATGTGTCCAGAAAAGATAAGAGAGGAAACCCACTGGAACGTGTCTTTTTACCTGTGAAAAAAATAAATTAAAACAAGCTGGATGTGAAGCCGAATGGGTTTGGATGGTTACCTGAAATATTAATCCCCACTCATTATTTTCACGGAAGGCTGAATTAAATCCTAGCTATCACTTCAGGGGACAATGTCATCTCTGCCGAGAATTACAGACAGCCCCATCCTGTGGGGGACATGTTTGATATGGGCATTCAGAGGAGGGCGGCCACGGCTGAAAAATGGCTCCATCTGCTGCTATCGTACTAACTGGTGGGCCCCGGCAGGCAGCGAGATTTACAGTGCCAGCGCTACAAATAGCACATGTAAAACCATCACACATTTGTCATCCATGTCAGGAGTGGACACAGGAGACAAAGATTTTACAACACAGACCGTATTTTGGAAATGAAAAGAGAGAGACTGTTTTAATCACAGACTGGCAGAAAAGAAGAACAACAAAACTCTCACACCCCTTTTCATCTGCCCCATGTAAAAGGATGACGTTGGACCGTGAGGCTGGCCTACACTGCAGGAAGCTTCTGAGCACGAGACACCCCCCCGGTGTTGCAAAGAGCTTCCCGTAGTCATGAGAAAGCATCTGCCCTTCACCGGAGGGAGGTAAACTAACAATAATAATAAAATAAAACACAAAGTAAACAACAAAAATGCTCCAACAGCTGGAGCCGCCCATGGAGCCAGAGTGCGGTAGGTACGCTCTTTTCCTCTGGATAGAGTCCTCTGAACAAGGGAATGTTGTCTCTGTTGTGGTCATGGCGCCTGCTCCAATGCGGCGTGTGCTCCTACACCACGGCGTACTGCTGATACAGCAGTTCTCTGATCTTATAGTAGTCATCACACAGGCAGCCTTCCAGACCGATGCGCCCGGCCTCTGTCTGCACAGAGACGAGAGAGAGAGACAGTGAGTGTGAGTGTGGAAGGGGACAGAAATGCCACCATGGTCCTCATACCATCTTCACAGTAGAACATTGCGCAACATGGCTGTTCCCAGACTTGTGCAAATCGTACAGGTCTATTTGGTCGCATTTACACAATCTCAAGGTGCTGTAAGTGAAATGTGAAAATAAAAGACAAATCTATATAAGCTCTATATTATCATAGTAATCATTACTATAGTGTTTGTCCGTCTCTAGCTCTTTAGTTAATATGAAATATATTTTCAGGTCGGGATTTCATCCAATCAAGTGAGAAAATTCATAGAGTTTACAGTTTAAACTAGAAAAGCATGCTTCTCTGAGCACAGGTCCCTGCAAGGCCAGGTTGCAAACCCAGTCCTACCCTGTGTCAGCTGTCGGGGAAACGGTTTGTGTTGCACCCTGTGGTCAGAAGTGGAAACTGATTTGGAGGTGCCCTATTATAGGCCCATTTGGAAATTGGGAATGGACGTTGCCGTCATGATATACGACTTATTTTCTAAGAAATAGGCCCCAGGCCTCCGCCCACACATTTTAGGCAATTACAGGCAGATCGTATTTTCGGAATGGAATATGAAAAATCTGACACACACATCTTGATCACATGACTCCTGAGTTTGACAAAATCTGTAGTAGTAGTAGTGGTAGTACAGTAGTTGAATAAAAATAATTGCAGTATTTATGCATTTTAGCATACTTTGGCCAAGATATTTATACTAAATTAAATCCAAATTATATGTATTTTCTTGTGTTGGATATACACACATCTTTGAGAGAGTTGTTTTAAGTGGATGTTTAGGAATTTATAGCATGGTCACATTCTTCAACTTTAGTATTATCCAGCGGCAGGAGAGTGGTTGCACGTTCCACCTGTGTGTGCGACTGTGCGTCACTTGACTGTGTCGCTCTACACTTCACTCCCAACTTCCCAAGGTATATTTAACACCTTGGGTCGCTTGCTTGAAAGGCATAATCATCCATGTTTTGACGATGAATGTATCATATACTGTATATTACTTGGCCATTGCTGAGTGGGCAGAAAGGCCGTCTGGGAATCAGAAGGTAACCGGTTCGCCAAGACTCACCCAGGTGTCCCTGAGCAAGATCCTTAAGCACTAACTGCTGTATTAATGCCAGCCACTGCTGCAAATTCTATCTATGTGCAAGTGTACTGTAGCAGATACGGTACCCCATCAACATCCAATTACTTCATTAACTGTAAATACTACCAAGTATTACGGAGATTTATGTCATGCAGCTCAGCACACTATTCAAATCTGATGGCCGACAGCAGTCAGAAAAAGAGCAAACAGAAGCCAAAGAACACTGAGTAATGTCTGATACAGTCATCCTCGGCTTCTGTTCAGCAAACATGGATTATGCGTGAGCAATGCGTCTGTGTAAGCGTTTTTTTTTCTTCATTACATTCAACTGAATACAATGGCAGATGGAATGTGCAGCAGTGAAGACACAGAATACAAGCAGGCATGTGAAAGACGCCAGTGTTGGGTTTTCTTCTACGTTTTCTTTTCTTCCTCTCCCGGTTGCGCAGCAAACTCCTGTTGAGCTGCATGCAAAATTATGTTTGAGTTTGGCTTTTAAGCTGCTTTTTTTGTTTTGTTATCTGGTCTAGACAGCAGGCTTTCTGGGCTTTGTATGCAGGCAAAGCAGTTCTCTGTGATGACAGGGCCCTTTCATAAGGAAGCCTCATTTAGAAATTCCCCTGAAATGATTTCAAAAGCTTAGAGACACTTAAATATTTTAGAACAATTATAAGACACCACACACACCCACACACACCCACACCCACACACACCCACACCCACACCCACACCCACACCCACACCCACACACACACACACACACACACAGTGCATAATTAACATACCGTAGTCATACATTGAAATATTACTGAATATCATAATGATGAGCTAATAAAGAGCTGCTAAGCGTCTCAATGCGATCTTTTGGCTTGGGTGAAAAACATGGCGTTGCCTGGCTGCTGGGCTGTCATTCTGTCCATTCACGGTTATGGACAGCTCATGGTGCTTCGAGGAAGGACACCTACCCTGCGGACGGCCACCATGTTGTTGCAGACCAGCACTCCGCCCACAAACTCAGCTTGGATGCCCTCCCTCAGCAGGACCTGCTTGAAGTCGGACAGACGTGGCTCGTTGATGAACACTGACTGATGGCCTGGGGTCTGCAGGGGGGAAACCACAAGATGCGAGTGTCACAATCAGAGAATGACTTCTATGTAACCTGGTAGTGTCAATCTCCCGGCCAATGTCGCTTACGGCAGCACTACTGCACTGTGTTGTTTCCATTGTTCCTATATTATTGTTGTTGGTGTTCATTTACAGTATTTTACCTTTGCATAACGGCAGGAGCTATTTTATTTGTTTTACCTTCACATAAAACTATGAGCACAAGGGGCATGTAGCTAGTATTGGTACAGAAAGTCGAGCTGAAATAGCAATCTTCCATATTGTGATGTATTTCCAAGAGAAACAAGATAGTAAGGTGGAACATCAAGGAGTACCATTTAGCTCAAAATGAGACTGTTTTTGATGCAGCCGCCATGCTGGAAATGGCAGTCAAAAAACCAAGCACCAGCCAACTCACAGTTCTTCACTGCATAGAACCGCCTGGTGGGCATGAATATTAATATTTTCCAAATTTTAGATTTTATGTGCGTGTGTTGTGTCTGTGTTTTATCAAATGGTTCAGTTAAAACCAAAATAAAAGCTAATGTTGTACAGTAAATGGCCATTGATTTATTGTCAGTTGTCTGAAAATGAATTTTAACTTTGAGTGTAGAAGAGATGCTGCTGGCAGGCACGCACAAACACACGCAATGCCCGCTTCTCATTCGCAATGCTTGTCTCCCCAATTGAGCCGTTGTTCAGTTCTCAACTTGATAAAAAGCTTCTTCTAGCTGAGCACATCATCTACCATAACCAAGCCTTGCTAAAGCATAAATGAAAACAAGGTCAATGCATGTCAATGCATTTGAAGATGGAGCATCCAACTGTCCAATAATAGTTCACTGTGGGGTCTTGGGGACTTATCGTTTTGTTGACAACTGTGCATGGAATAATACACAGTATGATCGGCCCCATCCCATTAAGTTATTACCGCTCGAATTGAAAGGCTCTGTGAGGAGAGGAGACTGAACAGATCTCTGCAAGAGCTTAATCAACTGCCTCAAAGGATACGCATATTCACATACTAAATATTATGTTGCCATGACCTGCTGTGAGTATATTTTGATTAATTGCTGACCAACTGAGCCACTCAACGTTATGAAGGATTATTCTGAAGTTCCTATATTTGTGCACTGCAGTACATTTTAACAATCTATTCAAGTAAACAAAATAATATTTGTCTTTTTTGTTTTCCCCAGGGAGAGGGGTGGTTGGGAAGGACAGCAGAATATTTTAATTTGACTTTGGTCAGTAGTACTAGGTTCTTGCTAATGTATGCAAGTCATCATGTCTTTATAGGAATAAGTCATGATTTATTATTATATAAAACAATTAAACAATATATTGTTAAAATGGTGCGATAGAGGATATGATCTAAAGTGTTAAAACTAACATTTTAACTAATGGACTTTAAGAGAACTACAAGGGATAGTAACAGGTGCTGCTATCGGGAGAAGCACACAGAAAATAACCTAGGATCCTTGTTAGATGGATTGGAGCATCTTTGTAAAGCATAAAGCAAACAAAGTTGCCATATCTTAAAAGCAATGGATTATTTATTTAGCACACGTCACGTCACACTGTGGCAAAGGGTCACTACAACAAAATATATGAATTATTATTATTATTATGGAAAATAAGAACAGTGTTCAACACAATAGAGATGGCCAAAGATCAGCTTTTGCCCTAAGAAATTGCTTCTGTGCCTGCCTCCCTTTCCTTCTCTCCATTAGGTTTAAGGCTATCTATCTTCCCTCACAGCTTGCTCTGGTTCAGTGTATTGTTCGCAGACACCACTTGTAGAGACCTCTGGCTATGTGAATGTCGAGGTTAGCTGTCCTGGGATCCGCTCTCTTGTCTTGGCACCTTGGGCTGGCTCCTGTTTTCTTCTCAGTGAGAACTAAGAATCTCTCCTGGCCACTTGTGCAGTGACGTAACATACTAGTTACAGGCTATTTACTACTAGTGCAGGCTATTTAGGATGGCCACTGCCTATAGTTAATATGCCACTGCTCCTGGGACATAAAGGTGTTACCTGCTGGGTGCTGGCTGCTACTACGTTGATTATTTCCCCCCACCAACCTCTGTCACAATGCTAGATGAAGCTTCGCTATGTTTGATGACCAGCCAAGATTACCGGCAGACAAATTCATAAGCTGCAGCCAAAAATTGTCCAGAATTTGGCTTTTTCCCAATGTTTGTAGTCTACTATCCTTTTCTTTTGCTCAGCGTTTCTGACTGAGCTGAATTACATAAAGCATGCCATTCCTTATTCTACTACAAAATAAAACAGAGAATATCTAGGGATGCATCACCCTCGATCACGATTGTTCCACTCCCGACCCGATACCGATCAACCAATCAACCATCATCAAAACCGATTCAATACCGATCCGATAACGATACAGCACTTATTAAGTCTCTATATGCTGTCTGATATCTGGCAGGTAGCACACTTTTTACTTTACTTTTTATTACCGATTTTCTAGTCTGGAATGTTAAAATCAGGGTTGATCAAGTGATATTTCTCAAACAGAGAACATAAACTCCCCAGAATAATAAAATAAAATAAAACAAGTTGTACAACAGTAGGTTATGAGAATAACCGACCCATTTATTTTTACCAACTTGAGCCTACTCACTTCAAATGTGGATAATGCAGATTGATCAGGTTTTTTGTGTTATACATTTCTCAATAGGTAGGCTATAGACATTCATTCTGAATATTTACACTTTTGAAACTCATTTGCCCCAATACAGCAGCTGTGTGTTTTTATGGATCTAGCAGTGATACACATCATTTAAATTTCAAGGACCCCCATTTTGACATGCATTAGCTACTGACCACTATTTAAAGCCTAATAGCTTGGGGTCTCTGGGACCCCAAGTTATAATTTATTTATATTTTATTTATATTGTAAAATCAATGTGAATTTAACTCTCAGAGTGTACAAATAGAACCAAATGGACCGGTTAGGGTCCATTTGGTTCCATTTGTACACTTCGAGTTACAGATTCCATTCCATTTGTTTCCTAACTATCCATCATTTAGCTGGGGACTCCTTGGAACTCCCTGAAGGACCCCTGATCCCACTTTGAAAACCGTGCACTGTCCTACACTGTGTCTGTCCATTTTCCACATTGTAACCACTGCAATAAGTGACATCCGTTCTATAGCATTTGTTAGCACTTAAGCAGTCAATAATAACTGCTATCTTCGTCAACCAAAACTGTTTGGGAGATTCTTTTTTACGAAGATGATCATTTCGGCATGCTCAGTGTCAGCCTGTTCGTTACGCTGATCGACGCTAAAGAGGAGCTTGCATGGAGCAAGCATAGGGGAGCAAGAGAGGAACTTTGCTGCTGTTGCTGCCAGAGTGCCAGGGTGGGGAATCGAGCTCTTTAATTTGTGCAAGTTTTGCACTCGCTTGTTGGGTCTTTTTCATTTTCTAACATTGCTGTTTGCTCCGCTCGGCGCTCGACTCGTACAGTACTGCTGCTCGAGAGCCACTCTCCCTGCTAGTAACACTGTTACTGGAATGGAGTGCTTGGACCGGAGTCATTTTCGCTGTAGTCCGATCCGATCCCATTTTTTGGCTGATATCGCCCCGATATCCGATTAGAAGATCGGATCGCGGCATCTCTAGAAATATCTTTAAATATATTTTACTTAAATTGTTTAAATGGCTTTTATTTGATTTTGTTTTTAATAATAATAATAACAAAATATATATAAATAAAGCACACTGTGCATTGTTTGCCCTCACCTCATGTGGTGGCAGGGGCTCCAGTGTGGGGATAATGTCGCTCTCTTCCGATGGCTCCCGCTCATCCTCTCCAAATAGGCTCTTCATTGCACGCTGTGCAGCTACTGCTGCCGCCACGGTGGCGCTTTGGTCGACCTCTGGGTCGGCCGCGACCTCCATGGGCAGTGACAGTTCGCCCTCCTCGGTCTCCTCCTTGAGGCCCTCCTCTGGCAACACCCCAGTGTCCACCTTCACCACTCGCATGTCCAGCACGCCATCGATCCACGCCAGCTCTGTGTCCTTGGCCTTGCAGAACTGCAGCGAGCTCACCAATGAGTCTTTCAAGCGCACCTGCAGAGCGGGAGGTCAAGAAGATGTGACATTGGCTGTTCACAGTGGGTTCCTAAACAATGTATTTGCTGTTAAAGCAAGTAGTGTGACTTTGACGATGATGTCTAACCTGGTAGATGTGTGTCTCGCTGGTGCAGTCTACAGTTTCCTGTAGTTTGGGCGTGTAGATCTTGATGTCCTTTGTGAAGGCCTTGCAGGACTCGGCCAGTTCCAGGCTGGCCTCAGGGGGCCCATGGACTATGACCAGCTGCCTGGGCTTCATCTGGTTAATAATTTTCTTGATGGAATCTCCATCAGAGCGACCCTCATAGTCAATGTATGTTACTCTGGCTCTGTGAAGGGTCAACAGGAGAGATCATTTACTATTAACCTTTATTTAACCGTCTTCGCAGCGTTGCACAAACTAATTATTTTACAAGGATGATTCATGATGATTTCTGCACACCAATAGGCACTTTAGAGTAATCCTTCATACCGTGGATCGATCAGTTGTCTGGTAATTATCGGTAATAAATCCTAACATAATCACAGGTCATGGAGCGACAAAAGCTTTAGACCTGTGTCAATGTCAATATGTCAGTTATGTCAATGCATTGTTACAGTAGGCCTATATTGTTTTCTCATTTATTGTATCGTAGCCTATTTTTGTTCATTTTGTCAACATTTAATATGTGTTCACATATAATACTGAATAATGCATATGCCAAAAACTATATATATATATATATATATATATATATATATATATATATATTTTATAATTTTGAATAAGCCATGGGTATAACTACAAGCCATTGGAGTGAACATTGCACACACACTAACCTGATCTCTATATTTTCTACACTAGAGGTGCATTTGGTGGGAACCACAGAGAGGTCCTGGTCCATGGGCTCGTCACCGTTGGCCATCCCAGCTTCCAGCTTGTGTTTCTCCTCCTCTGTGGCTTGTAGCTCAGGAACCAGAAAGTCCTCTGGTCTATAAACACCACACATCAATAGCTTACTCATATGGTAGGAATATGCACAGCTAGTCCAGTCTATATACAGTTGGGTGCCACCGATATTGTCCCTTATCATTTGACCCATTTAGGCCTGACCTCAAAATTGTTTTAAATCCTTCTAAGACCTACAAGCTCGTAGCGCGCCACTCGGTGGCGCGCTATGAGCTTGTAGATCTGCTATTTTTCAATAGCTAAATTATAACAATGTTTAAAACACCAAAAGGGGTTCCCGCCCAAAATGGGTTAACTGTCCTTTTGCGCAGATCACGCAAACCTCAGCAAAAAGGACAATATCGATGGCCTCCAACTGTATCGTCACTACTAATTGTAGAATACTGAAATACTAGTTGTTTAAACTATTATTTATTATCTTAATTGCAAAACATGTTTTTAAAACAGTTTTGAAATTAAAATCCCACTGCCAGTGCCATTTTAAGCAACCATGCCATTTTCAGCAATGTAATGTAGTGACTGCATTTAGGGACAAAATGCTATCTACTCCAATGTAAACCAGCATGGATAATGGCATCAGAACATTCGCTGAAGTACACTTCCATGCAGAAAAGTTAACTATGGTTTTTCCCATTTGGATTATACGCGAGAAAAATAAATGAATCTGAATGTAACCATTTCACTGAATCAACAACTGTAGAATAACCATGATTTCTCAGTGGCATTCACAACAAGATTTGCTTATGTGATTATATTAAATATTGGTCATATAGAGAGAAATGTGTTTTCTGAGTTTAACATTAACCTTTTTTTCAGAGTAGATGGAGTTGGTTACAAAATCATAATTTAATCATCAAATTAGTCTTACTGACGACTCACTGCGCACATCCCAAGTTAACACAGGCCTCAGAGAGGTGCTCAGAACTGCATTGGCTCACTGTTAGCTGAGGGTTTGGATTACTAAAATTATTCATAAAGTATGTTGATTATGTTAATGTCTGTCTCGCATTAATCCTTCATGCAAACATTCAAAACATAAGTTGATGTGTTTAAGTAACAAGTACCTGATGATTTCCCCATATTCATCCCATTTGATCCTCTCCTCATGTGTGGGGTACATGATGTAAGATTTCTTGGCCTGTTTGAAGAAACTGCCTTTACGGTTCCCCTCTCCCTTCATCATCAGGTCATGGTGTTTGCTTTTCGACACAGTGGGCTGATCCAAGTCATCCTCCATGTCACTCTCATCGCTGGAATCGACATCCACCCTGCACACGAGCACGTCAAATCAAACACGCATCAAATGCACAGCGGTTTCATTTTCTAAAGGGCAAACGTCCAAGAGATTTCTGCTCAACAGTGAAAAAAATAAATAATATGATGTCAATGTCATCTGTTTGGGGCCAAGACTGTAACACAAGTCTTGAAAACAAGTATGGAAAGAATCAGGGCAAAGATAAGAAAATATGTTCATGGAATCCTATGGACACCTTCCATAAGCACCTATATTAATCACCTATAGTTAGATACAGTTAGCGTTAACTAAAACAAAATGTCTATTTCACAATAAGTCATGTAATATAACGTGGTGTCACTACTAGGTAGCAGCTCCCTGCACCAACCCAGGTGAATCACGTGTCTACTACAGGGTTCTTACTCCTTTGCTTGTTCAATTTTTTTGGCAGCCTCCTTTTTCATCTTGTCTTTTTCAACATATTCCTCCAGCTCCTTGCCTTCCAGCTTCACCCGTTTCCTAACCTGTCATAAGAACAGAGAAAATGTGCAAGGGTGTTAACACTGGAGTGACACATCAAGCTGCTTCCTCAGCAGGGGAGAAATGTATGAGACCACAATAGCCCAAGGGACATGCTGCATCAAGAGATAATTCTCTCCCCCGATCCACGCTGCTGCAGCGAGCCAGAACCATGGACGCTCCTTCCCTCTGCCAGCCTCACCTCCAGATCCAGCCGCGTCTCTCCAGGGTTGTCGATTAGGTAACGACCAAGGGTTCCAGGTGTGGTGCGGTAGGTGAGGATGATTGAGTTCTTGGCATCCGTGCACCACTGGATAAACAGTTCTCTGGAAAAACCAGACTCCAGATCTGGCTGGCTGCACAGCACCACCTTTGGGCTGGGCACCCGTGCCAGGTCTGCCAAACTGTGGCACAGGGACAGGTGGCGGAATTGGAATGGGTTGTTTCGTTTGTCCTCAAAGCACCTCATGAGTTTGTCACTCATCCACTCCACCTGCATGGGAGATGAATGTCACAGCTAGTACAATGCTGACAGTGAACTTGGTAAGTATAGCGCAAAAGAACAGCTGTGAATATTAACAAAAGCTACAAATCTGCCTTGTCTTTTGACCATATTCACACAGTGGCCATTTTGCTCATACTTCATACTTGGGGATAGGTTAGTATAATATTGCACTGCCACTATGCATGTTCTTATAACATCAGACTGCCTGTTCATTTACTGTATTTGGCAAACAGGGCAATTCAAATTCCAAAATCTAATCTCAAGGTGAATGAGCAATTATTATGCATTTCTTACACCAAAAGGCATGCATGATAGGTACATACTCCTGCCTTTGCCCTTAACCAAAGTACTCTCCAATCACTAAACTCAGGGCTTAAAGCAACAACAAAAAAATACCAAGACTAAAAATTATTTTTTGCAAATCTGCACTGATCTCATTAAATGACCCCTATGAAATCCTCAGGACTGAAATCCGTCCCCAGGACTGAGAACTTTAAGCCCTGATAAACTGTGTCTGCTTAGTGCTTACTGCTCTGAAGTAGTTGGGTCGAGTACACAACTTTACCTTTAACCATTATTACACAAATATTATTAACTGGGGTGAAATATGTGTGGCTGAGACCTGTGACTTGGAGAACTCCACAACATTGTAGCTGACATTGTTGAGCAAAGCTAGTGAGTAGACCCCCAGTCCAGCATCCTTCGTTCTCCAAATCTGGTCCAGGAGCTGAGCTAACTCCAACACACGCCCGGCCGTATCCACGGCAATAAGAACGTTACCATCACCGCGGAGGGTCTCCATTACATTGGCTGTGGAAAAAATAAAATAAAAATAAAATCATCACTGGCCTATTTGCTAGTGTTGTTGCCATGTTTTCAAATTTGAAAACATGGCAGAGGTCAAATGATTCACAATGCAGGGATTGTAAAACACTAACCAACTGGTTTGACTCAATATCTGATAATTGCTGATCATCTCAGGAAGATTGATAAATCAAGATAGACAATTTCTATAGTAACAATTTCTACAGAATCATAGAAAGAAGTCCAAACGGAGAGCTCTACCCCAACCCACCACTGACGACTGTGTACACACTGAACATTCTACAACGATTTTCGGCCAGACGCTTATCGACACCCCAAAGGACCCCTGTTGTTATTCACAGGCGACACCGATTGAGCAGGAGAGTAGGATGAGTGACACCTCGCTACCACCGACGACTGTGTGTGACTGTGTACACACACTGAACATTCTACAATCGATTTCCGGCCAGGCGCTGATCGATGCAGGGTCAACTTGGTTCAGTACGTAGAAGCCTTAAGAGAACACAGTGAAAGGTGACTTACTGAGTAGCTGCTCGTCCCTTTGTTTGCGACGGGGCTGAACATATGTAGCATTGAAGGAGTCTGTAATGAGTAGAGATGGACGACTTATGCTTTCCAGCGTACAACCGTTCAGGTGGCTGGAACACAACAGTGAAACGGCATGTTATTAAAGAATGTGAAAACAATTATGTGTGTGTGTGTGTGTGTGCGTTTGTCTGTTTTTCTCGCTCTCTACTCACATCTCTCTTTTGTGGTTGAAGTCCACTGCATAAACAATCTCCTCCTCCCCATCCTTCACAATTTTCCAAATTGTGCCTCCAATCATGTGACCAGCTGGAAGTGGAGTGATGGACAGACCATGTCCTTTCCCTATCAGGTGAAAAAACTAAATCATGATTTAGTCCATTAATGTGTTGTAACACATGTTAAAATTTAATCATAATCTGCAACTCACTGACCTTTCAAATTGACAATCTGGGAATATTTCAACTGCTGAATTTTGTCAAATGCACAGTCCACATCATCCAAGGTAAACAGAGTGAAGTCCTCACTGTTGTTTCGAGACTAACACGAGAGGCAGAAATGATTAAGGAAGCACTTCATAATCATGCAGTCCTTTTCAAACTGAGACCTCAGCATGTGAGCACATTGGAATATCTCAAGCGGCCCATGCTCACCTGGTACAGATCATACATGAACATCTGGCCCATCTTGTAGACGGGGATAGTGGCGTAGATGGTGCAGTTTAGACCCAGCTTTCCAACAGCATATGGCAGGGCTCCCAGATGTAAGGGGTCAGGGTGAGACAGGAGTACAGCATCAACCTGGTGAACATATCTGATGTACGGACAAACAAAACACCACACCCATTAATTATACACGTTTGTTTCTATGCACTGTGATCTGTTCGTGACCGTATTGGGCCACTTCAACCTGAACTCCTATCATTCTGCTGTGAAGAGGACAAGTGAGAATCTGACATAAAACTCCACAAAAAACTGTGTCTCACAAACTTTCCCGGAAAATCTCCTTTGAGGTGGAGTTATCAGTGGCTCAGGAGGTAGAGTCTAGAGTGGCCGTCTTGGAATTGTCAGGTTCCAGCTGGTTCGAACCCCAGCTTCTGACGCTTCCTTGAGTAAGACACAGAACCCCTAAAGGCCCATTCATACTTCCGTTTTAGGTGATAAGGTGATCACTGAAACATTTATACTGTGTCACCGTGGCGTGATGTCATGTTGTAGTTTTCGGTGGTCACCTTATCATCTAGCCCCTCTCGGGACCCTACGTAAAGTTTTCTGACATTTGGATGACTTTACACGTAGGGTCCCTCTCCAGTTCGTAAGGCCACTATAGGACGCAGCTGTACATAACCTCCGTTGCGGCCGTTCTGCGCTTTTTTGATGGGGGTTACTAGGGTTAGATGTTTCAAAAGAAGCATATAGGAGCTATAGGAGACAACGGAAACGTCAGAGAATTTTCCTTTGGCGCAGAAGCCGTTAAGTATTTTTAATCTTTGTTTGACCGTTTTGGCAGCTCTGAAATTCTCTCTTCCTTCCTTGAATTCCTTATTGACATCCCATTGTACCGCCTCCAGCACCGACACTGGCTACAGTGGCGACAGAGCGATCAGAGGCAGGAACGTAGGGACGCGCAGCTAGCCAACCTGGCGCTGGAGGCGGTAAATGGGATGTCAATAAGGAAGTCAAGGAAGGAAGGAAGAGAGAATTTCAGAGCTGCCAAAACGGTCAAACAAAGTTAAAAATACTTAACGGCTTCTGCACCGGAAAATTCTCTGACGTTTCCGTTGTCTCCTATAGCTCCTATATGCTTCTTTTGAAACATCTAACCCCCATCAAAAAAGCACAGAACGGCCGCAACGGAGGTTATGTACAGCTGCGTCCTATAGTGGGCTTACAAACTGGAGAGGGACCCTACGTGTAAAGTCATCCAAATGTCAGAAAACGTTACGTAGGGTTCCGAGAGGGGCTACTTATCATCTAAAACTGGAGTATGAATAGTCCTTTAACTGCTTCGATGTGTGTGAATGTATGGGGTGGATCATGTAATGCACATCATAAAGCTCTTCAGATAAAGTTGCTATATCGAGACAAAGAACGCAATCAATGGAAGATGTCAGATATTCACATATTATATCCTCCACACAACAGGGCGACAGGATCCAGGTCGGAAATCACGGAGGTACCTTTTCATAGCATCAATGATGTCCATGGAGAAGCATTCATCCCATCCACAGTCCAGGAGGAAGCGGAACTCATCCACCTGCAGCAGGTAGCAGAGGGCTGACTCCTCCTGCACCCCTGACACCGCTGTCAGCTTGATAATGGACGTCATTGTGCTGCTGAGCTGTCACAATGCTCTGAAGATATTAAAAGCACACACAAAAAGTGAAACAAAAAACCATCAACCACCTTCAGCACCCTTAAAGCAATACGTTTCTTACTGGAAAAGCTTGAGTTTAAATTCTAAAGAGGCAACTATGTAAAAATAATATAATAATGTGAATGGTTAAATAAACATGTTGGGAATAATAATAGTTATGTTGTTAAAGGAAACCCACTAAATGCTCCATTGACATACAACTAGCATATGTTGCTATGTTACAACTGCATTGTGTGGCTAGCATAGCTTTGCTAGCCACATTCACATTGTACCGACTAGTGGGTTTGGGTTTATCATCTTTTTCATTATCACAAACACGAGTAACGTACCATTAATTATTAAATTATATAAATTCACGTCTTCTATTCACATAGAACTAGGACGAACTGAACAATCTGCAATTACAATATAATAAAGACATTTCGACTAGCGTTTAGGAATCAATGGCACTGCATGTCAACAGGACTATTTGCCGCTAGTACTACTACTGCTAGGTTACAGATACCAAGGATGCGACACATACGTGTATAGCCAACGGAAGTGTATGCAGGCAGAACTCAAGTTGTAAGAAACCAGGTAAAATCCAGCAACAAAGATACTAAATTATAAAAATGCAAAAGGTACAAAAAAGAAGAGTCAGGATCTCGTTTAGTCCCTTTCTGAATCCCCCTCAAAAATAATCCTGGTCTGGTTAAAAATCACCTAAAATATAAAAATATTGTAAAAATGTAATAATTGTACTAAAAATGCATACAAATAACCAAATTTAATACAAAGAAAAATGTGTGATAGACTTATATATGTGCAGTGCTGCAGAATAAATAAATAAAACGAGTGACTTTATAAAAAGAGTGGTATCCTTTGGCACCGATTCTAGTGACATCATGCCCAAACCTTGGTATTTTTTCATAGTATTAGGTTTTGCCGTACGTCACGTGTGAAAGGTCAACGGAACGTACCATTGGCAAAGGCGATGTGACGCCAAAACATATTTAATGTTTACGGTTAGGTTTTATGTGAAATATGCTCACATATGACATGCCATTTTAAAATGTATTGTTTCGGTGCAGTTGGGGGTTTTTTTAATCCAAAAATTAACGCCAACAGACGTAACAAATGTTCAATGTTTTTGTTGACATTATTCATGAAAGGCCTGCTGTATTTACGCATGTGGTACATTCCAGTGTCCTCTGCCTGCCTGGTGATTGAGGAACGAATGCTAACGGCCTAACGTAAATATTAGGTAATATTTATAATGTTCTATCGTTGTACATGTCGTTTTTCGCTTCTATGTTTTAGTACATTAAGTTTAATGCCGCTGTCATGCAGTCCACAGCGCTATTTATCTCGTAACCCTCAAATAAATTCCAGATTATCTTTGCTAATGCTAATCGGCTAGTTTGTAATGCAGGCACAAATCACCTTAGCTAAACTCTGGTGCATACATAGCTCTAATGTGCAAAGACATTTATAGAGCTATAGACCAGAGCTAAAATCACCTGTACTATGAAACCGGCAAGAAAACATTCACCAGGCTTGTCCATGCTTTTGCAGTTCGCGTGGTCAAGTAGTTTTGCTGAATATTATTCTAAAATCATGTGAAGCTTCAAGCTAAAAAGTATGAATTTTGCTTTGGTAATTATTAACAATATCATCTTCTCCTGACTCCACTCTGAGAAGTGGACAATTTCTCCCATGTGTGTAAAAATGTTTTTTAGAATAGAGGACCGTGGTCGGAATCATGAGTGATTTATTGTGTGATGGAGGCAAACTATAGTCCAAATACTGAAGAATCTTGCATGTACAGTAGTTATAGCTACTGTACATGCAAGATTCTTCAGTATTTCAATTCCAGCTGATGTCTCTATACTAACAACATGGACTACACTAGAGAGCAGCAATATGGCATGGGCATAATGACCAGTCATGTGCAGTGCTACCATTATTTATTACTATAAATAGAAATGAACTGTAATGTACAGGGCAGAATCAGTGTCCCTGCCTTGATGTTGACACAGGTCTAAAGCCAAAACCACACCGCTAACCAAAGAGACAGGACAAGACAGTTTAAGGTCAACCACACCAATGCAACTCGTGTGGTTTTGTCCCAAGGACTCCCTACCGGTGTGGTTAGGTCCTAAAGTAATGAAATGATTACTATATTTACCCAGGGTATCTGGGCTAAGCTCAATAACTTGTTTCCAGCCAGGCCCTGCTCATAGAACATTTCATCGTAGTGGTTCAATGCCTTGTTCAAGGGCACTTCAGTGGTGGTAATTTTAACGTGTCGGACCGCTGATTCGAACTGGCGACCTTCCGGTATCAAGCCCGCTCCGCAATCCGTTCGGCCACCGCTGCCAGTATACATTATGTGACCATTCATTGTTTCAGCGCTAGCCTTAATCGCCACTAAGAAATTACAAATGTATCCTCCACAAACTAATTTGGCATTGCATGTGTTTTTATCGGTAGGTAACCATGGTGAACATTGTAGCAAAATTACGTGAACACTGGATGCAAATACTGGTGCCCATGGGCTTCGTTATGGGATGGTACATGGATAAACAGCAGGACCAGAAGCTAACAGCTTTCAGGAACAAAAGTGTTTTGTACAGCAGGTAAGAATAACACTAGTGCATCATCAAGGCTCAGACTTACCGTCTGAGCCTTGATAGTATTGGGTCATCACCCTTCACCAGTCATAACAAGACATTTCATAGAAATGCAAGACATGTTCTTTGATCTTCAAATCCCAAACTATGCACTTGTCATTCAATTAATCAGTAATTACTGTAGCAGCTTTGTAGATCAGCAATGAAGTACATAGGTCCAAAAGGGTGCAATACTGACCTATCAAATTAGTTTTGAAATACATCATTACACTAACTCTATGGTGCAACAGTTACAATACCTATATATTTCATTGAACAAATATGATCTGTATTTAGAGCTACAAAGTAGGGATGTGCCGATGAGACATTTTGGCCGATATCGAATATAATTAATTGCTGTTATGGCCGATAACCGGTATTACCGATGTCGATATCTCATTCTGTATTGAAAAATTATAATTGTGCATTCTGTAACAGTGTATCTGCACTGCAAGCTTAGGCAAGTCAGATTTAACTTTAATACCTTTTATATTTAATATTGTGAGCTTGTAGATCTGTTCAAGCTGTTACTTTGGGCTTGTTTATCTGTAAAGACAGAGCGATTAATCTAAACTAAAATCGGCCGATACTGATGTGTTTGCCGATTAATCTCCCATCACTACTGCAAAGCATTTGTGAAGCAGCCGTTTGTCACTGTCCACAATGATTCAATACACCAACATCAAATCTCAGCACAAGGCTATGAAATGTCTTGTATTAGATTTAAAACTAATAGGATACCGGTTACATTTGAAAGCTTGTATAAAACCTTTTCCTGTATTGAGATTCCTAGCTGCATAAGATAATGAAGTTTGACATTTCATAGCTTAACATTGTACACATCCAGGTTGCTTTTTTTCTTTTTTAATAGGGGCTTTAGTTTGGCTAGTTCTAACCTCATCTTGCTTGTCTCAATAGGGAACTGAAGCCTGGAGAGGAATACACCTGGAAGTAGAAGAGCCAGCACTGAAATGTACTGTCCTAAAGCTTCACCCTCTGTCATATGTACGATTGTTTGGCAGCCCTTAAATCATATTTAAATAGGATTTCCTGTCTGAGTTGTATCAACCAATAAAACATGTCCATTTCTAATCCAAATAATTTGTCATTCATCAGTATGTCTGTTATGTTTTTGTCATGATACAATGAGGTGAAACATTTAACAAAAAATGATTTATTTGATATACTTAACTGGACATCCACCCAGGAAACACGGAGAAGAGACTCCCAAAAGCCAAGGCCACACAAAAATAAAACAAAGGGACAAGGTTGGGAAGCTGTTTGGATGCAAAATTTGTTCTGTGTTAGTAGCACTATTAGTGCATAGAAGCACTGATTTAACACAAAGTAGGCTTGGAATACAGTAAGAGGGATAATGTGTTTCATTCGTAGCGAAATTCCATGCCTATTGTGTTTAATTGAATGCACTACCAGTATCAAATGTTAGTATTTGTTCATACGGTGGTACTGTGATGACAAGTAAATATCTAATCAGTAAAAGTTTACATTATTGCATTCAATTGGCTTCCCAACCTCTTTTGTAAGACTGAGAAGAGGAAAAAAACGTTATCCATAAATGTTGTCCACCACATCCGCTCCAACAGAGCTAATAGACCAAGCCACCAAGCATGACGTAAATTATTTTGCAATCAAGATGTTACTTTGTACAAACACAATTTCCGTCCTATTGTGCAGTCACCAGAACCTTGAACGACATCTACAGGCGTTTTCCAGTGTGGATAATCCCCCTCTCAAATAGCAGCTCAACCAAATCGATCTGGAATAAAAGTGCTTGATGAGGGCTGGTTCACTGACAAATGGAATTGAATATGTGGTATCCTGTTTAAGGACAGTGCGTGTATAATTTCTTGTACTGTACCCTGTCGTCTTCTGTATCGCAGGGTAAGCTTCCCACCGTCACAAATTTAGGATATGAATGGATCAGAAACTCCATGGCATCAGTATACTGCAAAGGGATTAAAGGGTTATTACATTACCACATTTTAAATACAAATATGGATACCAAATAGGATTTTGAGAATTCCTACTTCTGTTTTTATTTCAAAGCTCTTGTGTTCATCTTTGTGGTACACTCTGGAGTTTTCTGTTGTGTAGTATAGATGAACAGTCTCTCCTTCGCTGCATAGCCTGGAAAGAAGAGAGGATTTACATAAAACAAAACAATTGAAAGTCCTCAACTTCATACTTTCTTTATTTGGCTGAGAATGTAGGAGAGCAAGAAAGAGTTTACATGCAATAAAGAATTGAGTCAAAGTTATACCCATGCAATTTTTTTGGGTCAACTTCAACTATGGAGTAGTTGTGTTGTAACCCTTAACCTTAATACTGTGTTGTATTACCTGGCACAGCCGTCACGAATGAGTCGAACCTCCGTCTGGCTTTTGAACTTCGCAGTCACACCTACAGTTCCTCCATCTCCCCACCTGGCAGGGGCTCCCCCCACACTGGTAACAAATTCCCCTGTGGGTGACAAACACTACATTTGTTCCTCAAGCATAAGGAATGACTTGAAGAATTGCTGTTAAATCATCACAGCCTCTAAATGAATAATCTTCAATAACAAAAACTTGTGGTAGGTTTTTTAGCCAATATAAATCTGAAAGTTAAGGAGCTGGCAATGTTCACATTTCAGATAGGTGGGGGGGGGGGGGGGGCATTGCAAATTAATTGCAGTTAATTAATCCCAATATTGTTTTTACAAACTTTTTATCCCACGATTTTTGTAACCCATTTTTCCACCCAGTGTCAATTGTCTAACAATGTAATCCTAAGAATATTCTTATCTCGCCCCGTATCATTGAGTATGCGCTAAGACGTCCTCACACGTCGGATGTACGCGTCGATTGGGACACCTAGGACGTGCTGACACGTCGGATGGACGGAAACGGTTAAGAAAACACTGAACTCTACTGCTCCAGACAAGTGGCCTGGCAATTTGAGGCAGCCACCTCTGCCATCGGTGTGTGGGTGAATGTGAGGCATACAGTGTACATGCACAGTGCTATGAGTGATAAGACTAGAAAGCTACTAATGCTGCTAGGTACCTGGAGTAAGCGCGGGGGGCAGACAGTCATGGAGAAACTCCCTGGCCTTCTGATCCACTGAAGCGTCCACAGGGGCATAGCTAGTCAGCTTCTTCATCAGGCTCTCGATGTGAGACATGAACTCTGCCCTGCGTGGGTCATCCTATATAACACATCCTCTCATCAGTGGATAACTGATAAGAACAGAGGGGACGGCGATGCTTGCCAGAAGGGACTGTTATAAAAACTGAATAAAATGTAACACACCTTGTCAGAATGTTGTACCCCCATGTATGTCAGGTAGTCCAGGGGCAAACCTCGTCTGAACTCCAAGTCCTCCTCCATTGCTACTTCCAATGCTGCTGGGACCATCTGGCCATCAAAAGAGAGCAATAAGCAGCTGAATAGGTTATTTAAAAAAGCTTAATGTTGATGGTTCAAATGTAGCAGGATAGCACTTATATTGCGCAATATACAATATATAATTTCCAATTACAATTTAGGCATTTAGCAGACACTCTTTCCAGTCTCAACATTGGAGTAAGCAGGGTGAACCCTAGTAAAATGGTCGAGTAATTAGTGTTTGAAAACAAGTATGTGCTTCAAAGTAACAAGCACTTGTAGGCTTATGTATTGTAGGCTCCTTGTAATTAATTTTAAATGTCTGTAGGAACTTTTTGATTGCATTTTAGCTTGATCAAAGTCCATCTACCGTAATCGTGAAAATAACTATATTTTATCCCCCCCCCCCCCCCCCCCCCCCCCCCCGCAACATGCATTTAAACTGGTAATGTATTTTATTATTTTCAGCTAATATCTTGGAATTGTCATTAGTTACAATGTCCCGTACGATCCCTCCCTGACATCAAGCAGTTTCAACACAAGGAAAGGGGAGAGCAGAACCTTCATGAGCAGTTCTCCCCAGCTGTTCTTCTGGTATGAGGAGATGGTGATGTGCAGGGAGTGGGCGTCCGGGAGGCAATCTCCTTGGTGGATGAAGCCCCGAGGGAAGTAGAGGAGGTCCCCGGCCTCTAGGACCACTTCCAAGATGGGCTTACCGATCTCCTTCTGATCGAAGTTAGCTGGAGGACAAATGCAAAATGGCCTGTGAGACAAGATAGGTTCTAACAGCATTACCTATGATTTTCAAAGAGAGTGCATCCCGCAATTATACAAAAAGAAATACATGAACTTCTTCCATTTCTACTATATTGCAGTGTAGCCCTACTAAAAGGTTTTCATTTACATCATGTCTATAAGACCAGTTATACAACCTTACTTCAAAAAAAGAGCAATAGATCTTATTTTATTTTTTCATTTTTGGGCACTTTGAGGTATGGCATTACTATAATTGATTTCACATAAATATGGCATTTTAATTGCCTTCATGCAATGTACTAACAGGTGATACAGGTGATTTCAAACAAAAATAATCCAATATTAAATTTGGCTCAAGGGAGGACCGTCTGGCAGGCCACGCCACTCCGACTCAGAAGTCAATGCGGTTTTCCGGAACCGCCGATCCGACCGATATGTCCAGAACCGCCGATCCAAACAATATGCCCATATATGGGCATGCCAATATACAGGGTATGGGCGTATGACATCATGGATCTCCATGTATGGGCACAAAAGGGACTCAGACAAATGGGTACAACATTTGACAAAGCCCTCGACACTATGACTGAGACATATTGTTGTCGGATCGGCGGTGTGACGTAGGTGTGAACTCTAGCTATTTATAGACAGAATATTAATATCCTGAAGAGATTCAATCATATTCTCACAAAGGATAATAAATCAGTCAGATCGGCGGTGCAATGTAGGTGCAGGTGCGGTCTGAACCTCTAGTTATTTAAGTACACTGTATAACATTTTACTACTCACGACTTGACAGCACTGGCAATACTTCCTCTTCAGTCCTGATAAAAACAAAACATTTTATGTGATCTTTTTCCCCTAAGCCGACAGGAGGGAAATATAATGGCTATTGGCTAATAAGAAATGTGTCATTTTTATGTAGTATAAATCTATTCTACCAGATGCTCTAACAAGTCAAAGTAAACTATCCAACCAAATGTATTAAAATGGCTACTTGATTGCAACTGTAATAACAATCAATTAGTCTTGTTTGTTACTATACAGTTATTTTGTTGAAGTATAACAATAAAATGTGCATTTTCTGCTGATCTTGGGAATGTTTTTTAAAGTCACCTCGGGTTGTAAACTCTCCAATGCTTCTTCCCCTCTAGTTGAACCACAAAGGCCTCAATGTCATCATAATGTGGAGCAAAACCCTGTGTTCCAGGGGGCGTCAGATACCTGGATGAAAACATTTGACTGATTAGTTGGCCAAAATGAAATGTGCATTTCACACAGAGACCAGTGGGCGTACTTGATCAAATTACGTTCTCATTGTAAAGGGCTGTCTACACCAACACTTTAAAAATCGTTCTAACTTATTTGTTATTTCCCCATTTACAATACTTACCTAAACTACTAAATCAAGTGGATGACAGAGTCCACACCACAACTATAACGATGCCAGTGGTCAAGTCAAGAATATAGACTATAGTTATATTGCTTGTGCTGGATGGCCCTTAACCACTTTCACAGTCAAGAGGTGCACGCACATCCAAGCACGACGGGTGCTCGATCAAATAAGATAAAAGGAGAAGGTCTTAAATGCTCCCAAAATACAATGTATTTATTACCTTAACCACTTTCAACCTGGTGGCCCCATTTCATGCATGTCATTATACACAAAATATATATATTCTTTCTAAAGTTTTCAAAATAGATACTGTAGATTTTCAACTAAAGGTGGTTAATACTCACATATTGGCTCCTGCCATGCTGCCAAACTTCTCTTGAAGGATGGACAGAAAACTCCACATAGTGGAGGAAAACGCCTGTGGATTCAGCATGCGGAGGGAGCAGCCACTCTGGGAAGAGATCAGAAAACCATAGTATATGAGATTGCTGTCCAATTTTTAGAAACCTGTCAACCCGCCATAGGCGCCATCATTTGGGGTCCAAATGGAATGAAATAGCCGAAATGACTTCACAATTCAGCATTCCGCATCCAAAGATAGAGCAAGTGAATGGGACAAAGGAAAGGAAAACCATTTCATAAATGTATACAATTAGAACAGGGTGAAATGCTATGCAAACAGTAAACTGTCTCTGCAACGCGTTTTTATTATTTGATGAAACACAAAATAGTTTTTATCGTCTAAATTGATTAATCTGATTACGCACTTAAGCCCCATTTAATGTATACACTTTTAGTACAATGGTGCCGCACAACACCATTGATGTGTTTCATGATGTGTGCGGCTATATTTTATTCGATTCGATTTGTTTGAACTGTTGCGCCCCTGGGCCTACACCATACCTCATAGAAGTCCCATACGGTGTACGGCAGAGCTCTCCCGGGAGGATTGTGTGTCGTCCTTTTGCCATTTGTGTAGCTGGTAACATCCAAGTTCACTCCATACTGAACATCCTCCTGATGTGAGACATTTCAATGTAAAATCTGTTTATTTAGCTTAGATAGTGTACACATGTAATTTAACAAATATAAGCAATTTGCACTCTCTCAATGGTGAAAGGTTTCAAAAATCAGTGGGTCAAATGTAGTGTAGTACAAGATAGATAAATAATGAGCTGTGTGTGTGTGTGTGTGTGTGTGTGTGTGTGTGTGTGTGTGTGTGTGTGTGTGTTCCTCACATTTTTCAATATGTAATCAAACTCTTTTGTGGAGAACAGTCCCTTGTAGTAATCTGGATTGTTACGTTTGACAAAAATAGGTTTACTTTCCCAGGTGTCCCTTAGAGAAAGCAATAGAATGAAATCATCCGGTTAGCATTCCGATCAATATACTGGGTTTTGTACAGGTTTTTAAAGGTCAGAAATACAGTCTGGTCCCATTTAAAGCCATGGTAAAATCTTTTCAGCCGTTATTATCATAATTGTAAAGCATTAGATTACACTTGGCCTCATACAAAATTAACGTTTCTTTCTTCAGCCACACATGACAATAAACTATTATTTCAGAGCATGAAAAGCTTTTCATTATTGGCTAATTAGCACATGACCCTAAGTTGGCTTGCCTTTTATGTTATGCAAATCAACATGCACAGACACGCACATCCCATTTAGGGACAATATGCATTCATCATCTGGTACAACTAGGGCATAAAATCAAGGTACTCCATATGTTGGTTTTTCATAGCCGCTTTACTAAAGAACAAAAAGGAGAAATTAAGAAACATTTTGTAAATGCGACCCATTGTCTAATGTCTACAGACCTACATCAATTCTATCACTTTCCAGTTTCCATTATTCAAAATTCAAGCAAGTTTATACAATTATAAATGTAGGCAAATTCGATGATTTCCCACCCTATCTATGATCACAGCACAGATTCTATACACAAATATGAATGAATATTTGTGTTGGTAGGCAATTATGTTCTTGCAGCGACATCAGTATTTTATTATACACATAATTAGTAGTACCTGAAGAAGGTCTTGGCAGGGACCGGGTGAATGAGCCACTGGAACAATTTACTCGCTCTCTCCTTACTGTTGTTCACTTTTCCCAAGTCAACCAGAAAACGTTCGAGGGATTCACCAAAAGTATTCACACACTGCTCTTCCTGTATTGAAAGAAAGAAAATTGTCATTTTCAGATTTTAAATCAGTGATTGTCTGTCTTATTTGTTGTCATGTTTTTTTTTAATATATATATATGTGGACCCCACATATAGCTGCAAAAGGGGTGAAGTTGCCCTTTAAGAGATTTACTGTCATTAGTATCGGTTTGGGTTAATGCTCAGATTTAATCTAGAAATACATAATTACCACTTGATTACTTTAAATCTTTTGAAAAAGATAATTATTTTGTCATGGTCTCAATCAGGATTAAAACTGATTTCGTCTTGGTCTTGACTGCCAGGTATCTAAGAGAGAAGAGACCTCCATAAATCCTGGAATCTTAACTCTCACACATGGACTTATATGAAGACTTACCTCTGGAACACCGTTTAAAGTACTCTCTTCTACATCTTCTACTGGCGGAAGAAGTTTAGAGAGCTTCTTGCGCATTTTGTTTTTGGCCTTTGTGGTGGCTTGTGGGAAGGCTTTGGTGGTTTCAACTGCATTCTCCCTTCTCTTTTTCTTCTTCGCCATTGCCTGAGAAGCATACAAGTTACCCAGTAAGCAGTGGTGGAATGTGCTAGTGCATGTACAGTAGTACTCAAATACTGTACTGCATGGGTCAGGGAGAGAAGCCTTCTGGGATACAATCTCCCTGAGCTCATAGCTCATAGCCCATTAGCCCTAGAATGTCTGTGATCTTACAGTTGGGTGCCACCGATATAGTCCCTTATCATTTGACCCATTTAGGCCTGACCTCAAAACTTTTAAAAATCCTTCTAAATCCTGAAAAAAATCCTTCTAAATTTTCACGATTTTTCAAAAATAGCAGACCTACAAGCTCGTAGCGCGCCACTCGGTGGCGCGCTATGAGCTTGTAGATCTGCTATTTTTCAATAGCTAAATTATAACATAATGTTTAAAACACCAAAAGGGGTTCCCGCCCAAAATGGGTTAACTGTCCTTTTGCGCAGATCACGCAAACCTCAGCAAAAAGAAAAGGACAATATCGATGGCCTCCAACTGTAGCTCATAGCCCATTAGCCCTAGAATGTCTGTGATCTTAAATACATTTCATGTATTCCAAATACACAGCTATAGATAAGTCCCTTCTTGTGGAAAAGTGGAGATATTTTACTAAACGCACCTTTTCTGCTAGAACTGTCAAATGGATATGAGACTAGAGGACAATATCTGACTCCAAGTCTTAGGAATTAATTATTGGGTGAGAGTACACACGCCGTGCGGAGCAGATTTATGCCGTGCAGGTCAGATCTATGGCTGTGTATTTGGAATACATGAAATGTATGCACAATTACAGATATTCTAGGGGCCATGGCCCTATATTGCGTGCTGCCTTACCCCTTATACCTAAACTTCTTTGCCATGTTTTACTATTTTGAGAAATGGCCAATCTACAAGCTCACAAAGTGACGATGTAGATTGGCTAGCTGAATTATTGGTTGTGATGGTTATGATCATTTTATTTTGAATTATTAAAATGTCTTGTTTTTAAGGATTGTATAGGATAAGGAAAGAATATAAGCACTATGCTTCAGCCTATGCCTTTTTTTTGGTCATGAATTTCCAGTATTGATTTGTAAACAACGACCAAAATAAACCATTCATTCAATTCAGATTCAATAAGATTCAATTAAGAATTAAGATTCAATAAATAAAACATCTGAGCAGCCATCAGCTGGGTGAAGCTGAACCTTAAAAAAAAATGCAATTTAGAGGTACTTCTTTACCCGAGTATTCCCACGTCATGCTACTTTATACTTCCAATTTCCACAACATTTCAGACATTTACTGTGCTTTCTTTTAAGAATCAACAGCAGTATGATCCCTCCTTTCTTGATCCTGGCTCTGACGCGTTTGCCTTTGCCACCCACGATACTAAAGAATCAGATGGGCCAAATTACTAACTAATCTAAAGACAAATGTATATGTATATTTTACCTGCAAATTGCGCTTCTTAGCAGCAGGAGGCAAACCTCCTGGTTGCAAAGTTTTATACAGTTCAAACGCAGACATGTGTTTTCTCTCCATTTTCCAGTGGTGGAAGCGTCATCAGCCTGCGACCGGTGCTGAATGTTCTTCTTTTACCACAATGCGCCGCGTGCCCACTAGCGCCACATAGTCACATACTGGCCACGATGACACTCAACAGGAGTTTATTTATTTATTTATTTAAGGCTCTCCTGAAAAGCACACAAATAAGTATGTAAATAAATTAATACATAATAAATAACTGCCTTCAATCTCCAAACACCTTGTTGATCACAATTAACACTGTCAACATTTCTCTTTCGTTATGGGATTATGGCTGCCCCTTGTCTTAATTGTCTTGCCTTCATTACAGTATTACTTACACAGGGAAACATATCATTTTAAATTACATTGTAAAACAATATATGAATCTATCAATTCTGGAAATTGGTGTTTGGACAAGCTCTGTAAAAACAAATCCACACCACACCAACATTGCACTGCTTGTGCTGCTTATATAACTAGATGAACGAGAGACAAATAAATCCCTCTTGATGAATGTCATTCACTCACTCACTCACAGTGACTCACTCACTTCATTTCATCCACTCCACTCAGGGACCCTCAGGGGCTCAGGGTTCCTTGAGGGGCGTATAGTTCAATTTCTACACTTTGAGAAGAGGACTGAGAACCACTGACAGACAGTGATTTTATCCATGTGCGTAGTAATGAGTGTATAATAAAATCGCTAGTAAAAGGTGCAGTACTTCCTCTGGCCACCAGATGGGGCAAGTTCCCAACATTCCTTACCACGGTTAATCAACACCTCCCAGAATGCTTTGGTGTTTGCTATTTGCTCCAGCCATCTCTCTCTCTCCAACAATGCAGCTTTTAATCGTGCTGCTGCTGCCAGTGGGAATGTAACGCGCGTACGTACACATACACACACGCTACACCAGCGCACGCACCTCGCCGCGGACAGCGTCGCCGTACCGTACGTGCGACCCCCTCTTTGACAAAACCTCCCGGCCGTCTGTGTGTTGTGTCTTGATGCGGGGACATTCTGTGGACTGATACTGGGGGTGAGTAGCTACCGAAGCTAACGTGAAGCAAAATGCAGCTTGTGTTCAATGTGTTGTGACCACTACTACTAGTGCTGGCTAACAGGCTAGTAGCTAATTGGCCAGATGACGAGACATATGGACCCCCCTTTTCCACCACCGCCCCCCTCGGACCCTGTTCCCTTCTTCAGGCTCTGACTGTTTATCTTCTTTTTTGTGATGCGTCAACGGTATCCATATCCCCCCTCCCCTACCTATCTACCTACCCCCAAATGACCATCAGATGTGTACTGTAGACTGTAGAAGGGAGGTAGTTCGATTTAGCAGAGACTTTGGGTCACTGGTCAGTTTGTTGTGTGCTGTTTGGAGCCTCTGCTGAACAACGTCGACGCGACAGACTGGATTTGCTTTGATCTCACACACTGGGCACTATCACACGTCAACCTTGCGCCGGGTTGATGATGTGGTGCTGGTAGGCGTCGGTTTTTCTGTTGTCGGTGTTTAGGTTTTCAAGGGGACCCCCGCCCCGCCGTGTCCATCGGCCCCACTCCCTGAGCCACGTTAAGGGTTGGGAGTCGGGACCCTACAATCAGTCACCCCACTAAAACTGATTTGTAATGGGGGGGCCTTCATTCTGACCCATTCCGAGGTTGTTACACAGCCTCCTCTGGTCATAAGCCGGTACTTTAGCTCTAGCCTCTCCCCCTCTCTGTGACTGAATGAGAAGTGTCTGACAATAGTTCCGTATGTTTTGGAATATATTTCACTTTCCAAACGGTTTAATGTTTTGATAGCGCGACAAACTACCTCTTTGAGCAACCAACTACCTAAAAAAACAATTCAAGCTTTGGGTTCGCGTGCGTGCGCGCGAGAGTGAGTGGTGGGAGGCGGGGAGCAAGTCCTCGGTGAACAATTATTAAGTTGTAAGATTCTTAAACACCCAAACTTTGGGTTTATGAATTGGTTCATTATCTAAAAAATCCAGTTAGTGTGAGTATTACTGTGCCAAATTGATTCTGCTGAATGCTGATTGAATCTCACTACTTTCATTCCCACAGAAATGACCCTCTTCCTATTGCTCACAAGCAGCTTTTCATAAGCTATAGTTCATGAAAATGGAACCAGATCAAATTAGTCTGGGGTCTTGCAATGATGCTATGTAAATGACAATGTAGATGTCCTGTCGATATGGCTTTTGAATTAATCCCAAAACAGAGTTGTTGACCAAGCTTTCTGTTATGACCTGACCTGCTCTGTGATAAGAATTTACACTTGTCTAGATTAATGAACACCTGTTGTTTTGTGTTATACCAACCAGGCTATACCAAGGACAGTTTTTCAACTGACGGCGTGATGTCTTTTTGTACGAGGCAGGAGAAAGATAAATGGCTGTCTGACATGAACAGATGTAGCGGGAACTCTTAGCAGTGTGGGAGGGAATGTCAGGGAGAGATGGCAACATTAGGCAGAGCAGCACACATACTATTGTTGTGTCTTATGGGGATAGTATTTCTAAAAGGGTTTCTGAAATCCATTTATTTGTCCCAACTGCCGTCAGTGCCGTGGAGTCAATGGACATCAGTTGCAGCAGGGAACACTCAAGGCTATGTGTTAAGATGAAAGCTGTTAAATATAAACCTTGTTACAGTGCAAAGTAAATATTTGAATGCCAGCCTATTCTGTTAAAGCAAACACAGAAGCTGAACCTGGGGTCCCGTGGGGGACACCAAACACCACTGTTTTTTTTAAATGTTCCTTGGAGCACTAGTTACTGTGATGAAGATAGACCAATGTACCAGCTGTTTACTGATGGCGGGGCTCGTCTTTGGCTAATTTGTCTAACACTGAATTATTTTGATTTAAAAAAAGAAAAAAGTATGCTCATTTAAACTAAAGGTAACTTACATGCAAACGTCCACCCACTAACAAGTCATTAAACCAGACTAGCCAAAAGTATGTTCAGATGGACGAGAACAAACCTAAATATAAGTCATGATGACTCATGAAAAGTTGAACCATTTCCACTTTGTGTTTGTAAGCAGTAAAATACTTTTACCATAACATGGGCCAAATTTGTCATGCATTGCATCATTTGTTGGAGTTACCTATTGAACTTGTGTCTATGCTATCAGTTAGCAGTGTGTTAATCAATAATCAGTGGCAGTGCTAGCCCTAACTCTGAGGTACAATCTCTTTTGAGGGGTGGCACACCATGGCTGGGGCAGTAATCAGTCTGGTTCCCCTCCCTAAATCCATCAGTGTCTGGAGGACGAAGCATGTCAGGGGGACTGGCAGCTGTTGTCAAGGGGCTGAGTCAATCTGTTATGGTCTGGGACTGTTAGCATGGGCTGGGAGGGGAGAGGGGAGGAAAATGCTTTCAAGAAGCAACAGAAAGTGGCTTTCCTGCCACAGCTGTAGTGAGATAACAAGCAGATTTATTTGTCAGGACTGGCTGGGTGGGCACATCTATTAATTATTCTGTGTTAACACTAACTGTTTCTTCCCTGGATGCTTGCAACCAAACCTGTTGGACCATGCATGGACATGGCCAAAGGATGTCCCAGTAAAGGAATGACAGGTCAAATTTACTGCGTAGATGGAACCAAAAAAGAGGAATTATAATGTTGATTCACATGAAGTATATGGATGTGTGCTGTTGAAATATATGCAGAGATATTTGACAGGTATCTTACTATATTTGGTTTAATAAAGAATAATAACTTTTTACAAAAGTATAATGTATAAAATAAGTTTTTTGGAGCCAGATTACTGACTATTCGAACAGTTGTGCTGTGGGTACTAAAATAAACGTAGTCTTTTGCACATCTCAAAGGACAAACTGGTGGCAGTTTAACATAAAGAGAACCTTGCTGCCAGCTCTGCAAAGTGGGTTGAGTTTAAATTGGTCTACTGCAGAACAAGGACAGTGTTCCACACATTTTAATGGCTCACGAGTTTCATCTAGACTTTGACTATCCTATGTCTTTCTGTGAATATCATGGCTCACCGGCTGGTCCTATTTATGGCTTCAGCCAAAGTGTGTTGAGTTTGCAGTGCTTGGCAAAGTTGAACTTGACACAGGGGAGAGGTGGAAACTGGAAACACTATGAACAGGGATTGGCAGGGACCTCTGAATTCGATTCACTTGTTGAGACTGAGTGCAATTAATAGAGGACACAATTCAGTTAAACGTGTTGCGTTAGGACGTTAATTTGAAATGGGGTGGGGGGATAAAACCTTTGTTTGGCATCAGTTTACCTGAGCTTCCCAAATTGCTGGATGAGTTCAAAGTACCCCACTAGCTGCTGCTGTGTATATTCTGAGAGCCTGCCTTACGTCAATATCAAATATGTACTCATTGAATTTGTTTTAGGATGTTAGGATTCCATAAAAGGAGATGTAGATGGGCCAGCTTTTTATTGGCAATGGTCCTTACCTGCAATGCAGACTGCTTTAGTTGCACCCACTCTCTGTTCCAAGCCTTAATGTATCGTATGAGAATAGCAACATTCTACAAGTTCAGTCACAATACACCCAGATGCGTTGAGAGCTTGTTATTAATTTTTTGTGTATGAAGACACTTAAAATGCCCAAAATAGGAACACCAGGTTCGAAGTGGTTAATACAGATGTGGGCCAGCCCTGGCCTGGGCTACATCACTCTCACCTTGGACATTGCCACAGTTAAACGGCAAAATGGTGAGAGAGAGAGGGAGCAAGCGAATGCACTGCAGCACAAAACATGTGAGAGAGATTTCCTTTGACACTTTCTATTCAATCACTGAAGCAAGCCTCCACTCTGGAAGAAAATGTAGACATAGCAGACAGGCACTCTAATCCAGAGCGATTTACAGTGCTAGGAGTAAGTGGCATGAACCATTGTCAACAAACTACAGGAAAATGGTCACTTAAAGGGCAAAGAAAAGAAAACAAAGTATAGAAAGTATACAAACCTAGTATCTGTGTAAACAACATGCTAAATAGGCTCCTATCATTTGTGGCAAGCAATATACTGTATGTAAGTTACTATTATCTGCATAAAGAACATGTGAACATGTAACCTACATACATCTGCTTAGTATAATTAGGATCTAACAAAAAGTTATATAAATATACACTTCAAAAAGGCCCACCCCTGCTCATTCTTCCTGTCTCGTAGGGACTGTGGTAATACTAAAGCTGTTGACGTGCCCACTTGTTTTGTGACGGCTGGATTCCCTTTTCCACTGATAATGCACAATTACAGCTCAACAGACTAATTAAGGTCGCCCTGCCCTTGAAAATTGCATAGTGAACGCCTGTACGACATCCCCAGCTCCTGATTAATTGCGTTGGGAGAGTGTTTTCATTTAGCACAGCATATTAAATGGCATGAGCACAGCTACTTTGCATTGCATCTGGGAGGGTGATCGTGTCCAGTTTAGGGGCAAACAGCAGTGACGCCAGAATCTCTTGAATGACCAAATACAATAAACAATTTGTCATTGTGACATTGGTGCATACACAGGGTATTTTTATTTACAACTATACACACTGAAACATGGGGTGCAAGGACAATGGACACCACAGGGGGGAATCAACCGAGTGAGCCACACATCTCTAACCCTAACCTAAACATAACCGCAAGCACGGGAGCAGTGCATGTTCGCCAACCTTAATGCATGTTCGGACTAACGGGACTTCGGATCTATGGGCAGTTCTCGTCCCACACACATACAAGTTTAATTGTGCATACATGCTTGAGAAGTATAGAATACAGTATGGTTGCAGCTGTTTGTGTGTGTGTGTGTGTGCGCATGTGGGGGGCAAATTCAGGCAATGCACGAACATTGTTGCATTTGCAGTTAAGCCTTAAATCCACGATGCTCATGGCAAGCAGTGAGTCCTGTTAACGGAATGCACAAGTGTGTGTGTGTGTGTGTGTGTGAGAGAGAGAGGGCTGTGATTGGAATGCAGCTGCAGGGCGGAGGACCAACGCAGTTCATTTCATTCCATTGCATTGTCATGTCTCTCTGTCATACAAGTGGCCTTGATTTTTTTTTTCCCCTGCTGAAATCATGTACAAGCCACTATCTGGAGCAGCTCTGTGTAACGGATGTGACTGTAGCTCTCGAGCTAACAGGGCATGAAGCATGTGTTTATTAACACAAAGTGTTGGCAGGTTTTCCATCCATAAATATTCTAGTGAGAAATGGACTGGAACTCATCTGGTCCTTTCTGTATCAGATTATTTTCCCCTCTGGCACAGTGGTTCCCAACCTTTTAGCCTGTGACCCAAAAGAGAACTTCGATGTCTCCCCGGGTCCCCGGGACCCAAACTAGATGTCTCCCCGGGTCCCCGGGACCCCAACTAGTGAAAATAGCAGGTTTACAAGCTCACAACGCATCACTTCGTGCCGTGTTGTGAGCTTTAATTTCACTACTACTTAAACATTTGTTCTCTAATTTATGGAATTTCTTAGATTTGATTTGTCTTCGATTTCTTCATGAAATTATTGGAGAAAAAAAATGTTAATTCATGAAAAGTTTTGCAGTTCTGTGAGTGTTTTTAGAAAATGTTTTGAAACTATAATTAAAAACAAAATGTAGGAAACAAAAAATACAGAGACCCATAAAAATGTTCAACCCCAGTTGAATTGAGGCAAGAATATTTTTTAATAGGGACATGGAGCAAGCCCAAGTACTCATGAATTTACTTTGGAGCTATCTATTCTAATAATCTTCTTATTTTGTAGTCAAAACTTTAAAAATAGTCAGAATAGTGTCATATTTTTTTTGCTTACATTTCCTCTCACAGCCAGTGTCTAGACTACCGGCTCATTTGCTGTATTTTTCGCCTTTGGCTAAAGTGGAAGCGAGGCTCGTCTTAGCGTGCTCTTCGACATAATGTGTGGAAGAGCTGGTGTTGAGTTTTACCTGGCTTGAGGTGTTTTTGGTCAAATCATTCAGAGCAGAATCTCAGTATAGAGACGTTTTTTTGTTTTGTATGATTTCCTCTCTTAGAATCTCTTCAATCCCACTTTCCTTTCCGAGTAACCTAATTATGCACGCTTAGAGGGTTAGATGAGTACCGTGTGGCAGCCTGTAATTAGATTTTGGTAATGAAAGGGTCAAATGCCAATCAGCTATCCAGCTAACTCAGGAATGCCCGGTGAAGATGACATGTCAGACAATGCAGAAGGCGCTTTACATCGCCACATGAACACACCAGAAATCTTGGGCTGGAGTTTCTCTGTGTACCTGTACAAGTCAGTACGACTTAATTTAAAAACATTCTTAGATGTGTTTATAATTCGCACTGAACAAGAAAGAACACATGACATGGTAGCCAGGGCGAGGCAATGTATCAATATTCCATTGATATTGTGACCTGAGATGGGCATAAGTGTTGCCTTTTTTGGGATTTATACTTAAAGGGTAAGACCACTTTTGTAGAGGTTTGGGTTGTGTAGTTACCTTGCCATGATGTAACTCCAAATGTGGACAAGAAATCAAAAATCATTTCTCCAGTGATTAGAAATTGATAATTCAAAATATGCTCCTCATTGACTTACATTGTACGCTGAAACAGCTCTCAAAGTCACTCTTTTAGTACGTAAACAAACACAAACAAAGTTGTTTCAGACAATATAGAGCAACACCAAAACTCATGTGGTTTTATTTCTTCATAAAAATGGTAACTTCCTGTTGATTTGTCCATTTTTATTCAGAAGAAAACCCGGACTGGATCCATGGATCCGGATCCAGATCTTCATATAGTAAAATCAACAGGAAGTTACCATTTTTATGAAGAAATAAAACCACATGAGTTTTGGTGTTGCTCTATATTGTCTATAACAACTTTGTTTGTGTTTGTTTACGTACTAAAAGAGTGACTTTGAGAGCTGTTTCAGCGTACAATGTAAGTCAATGAGGAGCATATTTTGAATTATCAATTTCTAATCACTGGAGAAATTATTTTTGATTTCTTGTCCACATTTGGAGTTACATCATGGCAAGGTAACTACACAACCCAAACCTCTACAAAAGTGGTCTTACCCTTTAAGCATTTCCATTTCTTCAAGAATCTTCAGAAATAACGAAAATAGATATTTTTGGTCGTACATATTATGATATACGGTTTGTCCATATCGCCCATTCCTACAGGTAATCCTTTCCAGTGAAAAGAAAGCTAAAAGGAGTTTAGGGTCAGTAAAGGACATGTAAAACACATATTTACACAGTATGATGAGTGGTCAGTGATGGAAAATGTGCAACAAAAAAACTATTTTTTACATTGATTTATTTTTACATTTATTGTTATTTAATATTATTTATTTTGTCAGATGAAGTTCATTAGACATGGTTGTGGAGCTGTTCTGTAATGAATATAAGATTGATGATAGACGCTTGTCCAGTCTAATTGTTTGACATCTCAGCATGTGGAAAGTGTGATGCCTCACTCTGTAGTGGCATATTGTGCCCCAGCCCGTAACGCAGTCATAAGCGTTGGCGTGTCTGTCAGACTACCACTGGTTGTTGTCATGCCGGCACAATGCATTTTGTTTATCATCCCCTACACACCTATTACCCAGGAGATGACATATACTGTCACCACAGCAAATATGTTTCACCACGTATACAAGTGGTTCTCAGAGTGTGGTCCAGGGACTCTCAGGGTTCCTTGGGGGGTTTATAAAAGGACCATAACGGGTCCCGTTGGTTCCATTTGTATACTGTGAGAGTTAAGGGGGGTCCTTGAAATGTAAAAGTTTGATATTAGCCACTGACACCTGCCCTCATTACCATGCTAATTAGTAATTACATAGTTCACCGTTGAGTTAGTTTACCAGCGTTTTGGACTAGATTTTCACCTTGGTTTGTGTCCTTCAACTGCACACCTGTCCAGTCCCACAAGGACTTGACAGGAATTTTCCTCCTGGGTGAGCTGTAAAACACTGAGGGAGCTTTCGGTTTTGAAAGGTGCCCAAGGCCCATCTGTCAGTAAGGCCCAAACCGCACCAATTATTCGCCATGCAACTCCTTACTACCAAACGGTAGTTGCATGAAACATTACCCCCAATGGCAGCAGTTGCATTGGTGTGACATGTCCTTTAAAACTATTTTGTTGCAAGGAGTTGGATTGCTTCAGTTTGGGCCTTTTTTTCTTTTTTCTTTTTCTTCCATCTGCACCCATACCTAACTATATCCTTATTTCACTTCTGTCCTCCCCCTGCCCCCCACTCCACCCCGCGCGCACGCACACACAATGATTCTGTGGTGAGTAGAAGGTAGTTGGCATGCGGAGCCCTCTAATTGCTTGTGCGCTGGGCTATAATCATGCAAAGACTGCCCATCATAACAAGCCTCATTGTCATCAGTTGCAAAGCAATCTGCTTTAAATGACAGCATTAGAAGGGCAGCACGAACACGATGTAGATTTATACTGCGGTGGGCCGTTATTATGAGATCTGTTTTTCCGCTACTTTTCAGCTGTCAGCTGACGTTGTCATCCCAAATGAGGTAGAGATATTTTAAATCGTCTAAAGACGGTTGATAAGAGTTAATGTCATTGTTATTAGGAGGACGGTCCTTTAGCCTGTCCCATGTTGCATAAATGGCACCCAGTGAAACAACACTCTAGTGCAGCTTTGAGTCTCAATGCGGGAGCCTGCTGGAAAGATATCAGAATATGTAAATGAGTTATATTCTTAGTAAAGTGATTCACTCTACGCCCAGCCATCTAGTCGGGTTTGTACAAATACGTGTCCTGAAATCCACAATTAAGACAGTCACAGATATTTGGTTTTAATGTAATGCATTGTTTTGAATACATTTTTGAAACCCAATATTGAAATTCAATAGGACATCAATGGGTTAGGTTTTTTGATGGCAATGCTTGTCTCTGTACTGGAGCATGGGGAGAGAGAGAGAGGCCCTCTGGGCAGTTCAGTGATCAGTCTGCATCTGAGCCATGAACCATGGTGGGAACAGCTGCTCTCCTCACATAGCCCTCTGACTGCGCCCTCCCCTGCAGCTGCCCACATCTACCTCCGTTTGTTCTCTCCACACCGAGAACAGCCTACCTCTATGTCAACCATGAAATTATAATTAATCAACAATTTGACCATGCTGAAGCAGAGGGCCATCAGGTGGCAGAACCGGTGATGATGATGATGACTTGAGTTGTGAAATTGCAGCTGAGGCACAGCTGCTCACCAACATCTCCACTGGAGGCCTGTGTTCCAGCTACTGCATTAGCAAGCACTCTACTGGAATAGTGCACTAACCTGAGTTATACGTACATCGGAAATAGCCGATCTACAATCAAGCTCAAAAAACGGTGCAACTATTTTCTGTGCACAGCACAAGAAAAGCAGGCAAATAAAAATCAGGCTTTAGCATTCTCTTTCTCACTGTTTGGATTGCTAGCACTGCAGTGACAGAAAAGGGTGGCAAATTGGAAATGCATTTCATTTTTGTTTTACAAAATGCACAGGTCCAGCTTATTTATGCTGTATAGTTTGTGTAAGAAAGTCACAACTCACAAGTCCTCACTATTTTTAAGTGGTGCAACCACTTCAAGGATCAGCTCTGTCTGTCTGTTTAGGTTACCAACAGGGGGCGCTGTTGCACCACTTACTTCAGACAGGTCAGATTTTTTTTTACAAGTGGGCAGTCCTACATAGTGCTGCACGATTCTTGCTCAAATGTGAATCTTGATTTTCACAATTTCACGATTCTATTTTCTTTCTATGAAAATATTCATAACATAAGAGTGACTAAAATGAATTCAACCAACTAGTTCTGCATGATTCTGGATCTCGATCTTTTTTTTATTATTATTGTGCAACACTAGTACTAGTAGATATATCTATTGAAGACCGGTTTTGCAAGCATCAGTCCAGAAATGTAGTCAACCCCCTCCACCCCCCGCTTGAAGTTCGGCCGTGGTGTGCACTGCAGGTATACAAAAAAAAATGAAACTCAATGGGACACCTACTGAATGTTTAACTTGCTCCAGCAGCTCCATCGCTAGAGCCTTGCCTATTAAAATATACAAGCTGTGTGATCTCACCCTCGCTCTGCCCTCAAATCCCGCTGTCTATCTCTCTCTCTGTCAAAAGCTCAGTCTGATGCATCATGGGCTGGTAGATAAAACGGCAAGCTGCTACACTGTGAACTCTGAAGCAGCAGGTTTTGTTATCTGGCATCCACTGCCTTCCACTAATAAATATGCCCCCCCCCCCCCCACTCCAGGGCCGGTTGCCCTGGAGTGTAGTTGATCCCAGACAAGTCATTGCAGTTGTCGGGATATGTTGTCAACGCTCTCCTCGGGTTGTCGTCTGCTTTCAGAGACTTTCAGGACTCTTAAATATCCCTCTGCCAGTGTGCAGAGAGAGCGAGAGACTGTTCAAACATCTATAGAGACACTTGTCACTTGCCCTGTGGTATTTAGTTTTTTGTTTGGAGAGTGTGGGAACTGGAAAGAGGAGGCTTGTCCACGCTGGGGCTGATTCAGCAACTCTCAGTCTTGACAGTCTGTCTAGCCAGAGGCCGAGCTCTGAACACGGCACCTACACTGAGAGAGGTCCTGAAGGTCCCTCGCCCAGACCTGTTGGTATCAGTGCTAAATGCTGGAACAACACTATCTTGACGCCCTCAGCTCTTTGATCTAGGCCTGGACAGACACCTGGACACAAACCCAGCATTTGTGCATTCCTGTTGAAACCCTGTCTAATGCGGTCAAATTGTATGTATGGCATGTTGTATATTTCTCCAAATCAAATTAACTGAGACCACTGAAGCTACTTTGTTCACATATAAGTCCAATGTTCTGGCTGACTTAGTGCTGCTTGCTCAAAAATGTCTCTATCTGGGTCATCAGCTGTGCTAGTATGCACCCACCTCAAGCAAAGACCTTCCGATTTGAAAATGTTGCAGAATTTTGCCCTCTGGATGAAATAGGGCGGAACAATATGTAACATTCATACTGACATTGCAGTACGACGACATAATATAAATCCATTTTTAGTCACGGGGTGGCGAGGTCGGTCTGTCAACCACTTTGATCCCAAACTAATTATATTGTAATCAATGGCCATAACACATTGAGAGCCCACGCAAAACTGCCCAAAATCACTTTCACCTAGAAAATCCATTCACATTTTTTATAATTCAGCTGACTGTGGAGACACATGCTGGAACTTTTTACTTTGAAATGTTTTATAGTTTCTGAGTTATTTAATTTAAACGCCAAATGCATTCTCAATGGCGAAAACACAAACTTTGGCACCACGTGTTAAAAAAAAGTGTTTTGATTTTTCTGATTTTTTTTTTAATAAAAATAAAATAAAATAAATACATAAATACATAAAAACGACGACATAATATAAATCCATTTTTAGTCACGGGGTGGCGAGGTCGGTCTGTCAACCACTTTGATCCCAAACTAATTATATTGTAATCAATGGCCATAACACATTGAGAGCCCACGCAAAACTGCCCAAAATCACTTTCACCTAGAAAATCCATTCATATTTTTTATAATTCAGCTGACTGTGGAGACACATGCTGGAACTTTTTACTTTGAAATGTTTTATAGTTTCTGAGTTATTTAATTTAAACGCCAAATGCATTCTCAATGGCGAAAACACAAACTTTGGCACCACGTGTTCAAAAAAAGTGTTTTGATTTTTCTGATTTTTTTTTAATAAAAATAAAATAAAATAAATACATAAATACATAAAAAAAATTCAACGTCTTGGGCTATGCACGTGCGGTAATACCCAAGACGTCCACAGACGTTTTGGGCACAAAATGTGTTAATAGGGTGGAGTTTGCTGGGCATGGTGCTCCATGAAAGATGACCCCTACTGATTTAACTCCATGGCCTTTCCTGTAGCACCACTGTCAGGCCAAAATGTCTACATGCACACAAGAACATCCAACACTTTCATGCTTCCTGGAGGGGAAACCCTACAGGAAAACCCTATTTTATCTTCACAACTACACTGATATATATGATGCATTACTTTTAAAATCATCAATTCCATCATTCATCATCACCATGTCAATCATCACCAGCCCATTTGTTCAATATGCCATTAATGCCACAAATAAATATGAACTCTGAACTACCCATCTGGTCCAACTGGTCATATACTCTGATCGGTATTCCGAATACTATATATATATATATATATATATATATATATATATATATATATATATATATATATATATATATATATATATATATATATAAATACATTTGTCCAGCCGACAACACAGACTCATGGCCTTTCCGTCTAATGTCCACTCGCATGCAAGATATCTTCAAATCGACCAGATTTTAGGGAGATTTGAGCTACAAGTTAACACACCGTAAGCTTCCTGATCCACTGCCATACTTTAAATAAATACTTATTATGTAAAACTATTATTACATCACAGTCTTGATTTGGTGACATAAAATCATGTAACTCAGCTGTCGCCCTTGTGGTTTTATGGTCTGATGGACACTTAAGTAATGTAAGTAGGCTAATATTTCCATGCTGCTGAAAATCTGTTGGCCTGCTACATTGGTATAGATGGTCTATTCATGCATGCCTGTCCTTGCCACAAAGAAACGGAATCATTCATCCGTTTTCTGAACCATGTACTACAGTCTGACTGCGTCTTAATACTGACTGGGACTGCTGGCTGAGCACAATTGCCTGCTAGCCGCCTGTGCCTGCACTCATTCTGGTACCTAGAGCTCTGCCTGTTTGGTCTCAGCTGTGTTTATTCTCAAGGCCGTTGTCGATAAGGACTCAATGTAGTGTAATGTACAGGTATTTCTTCACGATCGATGAGTCTGGAAGACTAGAGTACTAAGAAAAGCGACAGTGGACCATTATGAGTAAAAAGATTAACTTAAATAATAATCACTATTATGGGTCCATAAAACATTTATTCAGCTCTTTTGAATGCATTAATTGTATACACTTTCGGTGATATATTTTCTGCCTATTCGGGCCGAAACTGAATAGGCCGAAAATGCATTTTTAGCCATTTTCTGCCGAATATTTTCTGCGGACGAATATTCAGTGCATCACTAAAAATAACCATAAACTAGAAATATGTCACCATGCATATTGCAATATTGCAACACTTGAAATAATGGCACACTATATACTGTCCATATCTTGCAGCCATGCCCTGAAATGGTGGGCTCAAGTTCTCTCACGGTGTTGCCCAGCAGTTTCATATTTTATTGTTGATGCAGGCAGTTTGAGGTCGAGGCAAGGACGGGCATCTCAGTGTGCGCGTGCGTGCGTGCGTGCGTGCTGCACTTGCGTGCGCGCTGCACTTGCGTGCGCGCTGCACTTGTTATCCCACCCACTCTGTCATCCTGTGCTACTTTTCACCAAAGCATACATTGTAAATGGATACAGCGGATACCATGCCAGCCTTGTTGTTTAACATGAAACGGTTTGGTAGCCAATTATAGCATTATTATCATTGACTCCCATGAAGTGGGTCTAGTGGATCGATGCTTGCTTACTTGTGCATGCTTACTTGTGCACACTGGATATGTTCCCCACAAACTCACTCTCAGACAGGCAGACAGAGAAAAACAGAGCCCCACGACGTACACGCACTCCAGATTCAATTGAGTCTGGTGAAAAGAGGTCACTCGGCAGATTAGAGGGTTGCAACCAGGGTAGTGCGAGAGAGGGAGAGATTGTCTGTTTTGTTCTCCTTCCCAGGGGCCGCTGACATGAGCAGAACTCTAAATGCGTGTGTTTATGGTCCCAGATTAGACCTAGTGGTGGCGTGTGCCAGCATCTGTCTCCCATTACCCTTGGGATGCTGACAGGCCTGCAGCAATTAATTGTGATTGTTGTGATGGCTCCCTGTCTGTCTGCACCATGTAGGCACAGTGCATAGTGAAAGCTATTGGTCACAGGGTCACCTGTTAATGGTAGTTTGATGAGGCATACAAACAAAGGGAAGCCACCTTTCCTGAAATGTAAATACATTGACTTGCTTCAAGCAGAGATAACTGGTCAACTCATCTTGTTGGCCCCGCCTCTCAAGGATGGCCCTTCGGTCCATCCAGTGATCCCCAACTAGCTCGATTGGAGTTTGGCCATGGAGTTTGATGTGCACCTTCATTTGTTGGTTTTGGAGACCCTATGGCCTTTTCCTCTTGTACAGGGGTTTTCAGCTAGTGGTCTGTGGACCACTGGTGGTCCGGTCCGTGAAGGTATTATTTATTTGTATGTTGTCCCTGACCATGCATTCAATAATATAGGAAAGTGGCTTCACTTGAAACTTTGTAATTTGGTATTTGTGTGATATGAAGACGATTACTGGGAAGTCAGAGGTCAATTACCGGTAATTCCACAGAAAAGGGAGTTAGAAAGAATTTCAAGAAGAGAAAGCATACCAGAGTGCCTGGAGTCATCATTAGCATTGCCATTTAATATGTCTGTCTGTCATACATAAGTTTAAAATCAGTATATCGTGAGTTTAATATGGAAGGTTGGATAAAGTGAGAGAACAGATTTCTTTTTTAGATCTGGACCACTATCATATTTAAAACAATCCTCAAGGGCCACACACCCCTACTTTTACTATATCCAGCTTTTGGTGTCTGTCCACAAACTCTGTCCTACACAAACATTAAATTCCCCTTGACAATGAATGGAGAATTGTAAGTCATAGTGTCTGAGCAAATAGACATTAGTGTCTATTTTACCTCATGATGATGATAAGAGCGCCCCTCACTTCACACAGGTGTGATTTTTCTATAAATAGTTAACATTAATGATCTTAAAGCCTGATTTATACTTAGTTATGTGCCACCGAAAATAGCACATCCACAAGCTTACAATGCATTGCAGTGTGATGTGATGTCAAGTTGTCAACTTGTAGATCAGCTGTTTTCGGTGTGCGATACTACGGCAAACAAATTATATCAAGCCCTTAACAGTCTTTTATTAATGCAATATTATTTAGACATATGCATACATTTAACAAAGACATTTGAAAACACTTCCCCATGGACCACGTGTAATTATTAGTTATAAAAGTAGTATGCGTTCTTAACAAAAAATATAACAGCAGTTTATAATGCATTATACGTCTTAGCATATTTATAATGCATTATAGACATGTTGTGATGCATAGCAAGTGTCACAAATATCCATATCCTCACCCATATCCTCAACACAACAGACAACATTGGTCACCAGGTTGATTCTCAAGTCAGGGTGGTACTGTATGTGGACCCTGGTTGGCTGGTTCACAATCAGGTGAAAACCCCAGCTCAAGTAGCACCCATATACCAATGCAATATGTACAATTGCACCAATTATCATCAAGACCAAACATTTTGTACACACTGGCAGCAGCCTAAGGAAGACACCCTCTGAATAGTTTCCCATTCGGTGAACGGTAAATGTTACCCCCGAACACCTGGTCTTTCAGGGATTGGGTCGTGATGTCACAGTTTCATAACGGAATTGTCCCGTGCAGGTTGTCTTTATGCATCCTTGTTGACGAGGCTGTCTCTGAAGTAGTCCTATTAGTGTATGCTTTGAATTGTTTTCAATGGGAGTTCTCACATATTTAGAGTTATGACCCTTGATATGCTCTAAAAGGTTGAAAAAAATTCACTTTAACTTGTCTTTAATGAGCAGCACAGCCTCTAGCGTCTAGAACAGGACTTCTCAAAGCTTTGCTGAAGGTATTTATTAACATCTGAGGCCTTCAGAGGATAACAGGAGGAATGCACAGGAATACAATATGGAGTTAACTAGGACAGTAGACCTCATCTCACAATGGCCTCTTGCCATGGCACAATTCCTTTGTCTGGAAGAAGGTCATTAGGTTGTGCCTTATGGGTGCAACCCATGTAGGTTTTTCTTTTAAATGTATGCATGTCTACAGAGACCAAATTGTAGTATGTACCGATTCACAGAACCATGTCTTCTACTTTGTACTAGACAAGGCTGAGATGATAGATTGCAGAAGCTCACAACGTGTTGCGGAGGCGACGCGTTCCGTGCTTGCAGATCAGCTACTTTCAGCATGCAACACGTCGTACGGCGAAGCATAAGTCAGGCTCAGTCTTCACTTTGTATTTAGCCGAGGCGATGTACACAGACACACATGGCTCCTCGTTGCAAAATAAACAGTACTAACGGCCGATTCATACTGCTATTTTACAGAGTTTTTATCACGTACAGTAAAGTAAGAGGCCTTAAGCCAATGTTGGCGGCAGTGGATCAGAGGTAGAGTGGCCGCATGGCAACCAGAAGGTTCCCAGTTTGATCCCGGGCTCCCCCAGAGTTAGTGTCCTTGAGCAAAACACTGAACCTCTAATTGCTGATTGATTCCATGGTTTCCTCCACCATCTGTATGAATGTGTGTGCGTCTGTGCAAATGGGTTATGGATTGAATGTAATGCACAATCTATGCAAAGCGCCCTGGATAAAGGTGCTATATAAATGCATCATTTACCATTTATTTATATGAGGCAGAGCTGCACCTATTCGCTCTTGTGTCTTACCTCTCTGCTCTGAGTGGGGAAGCAGGTGTATGAGCAATATGGCAAGATGCTCTGATCAGGAAAAAGCTGCATTCTCTGCCCACTCATCCCTTGGACACTGAATCTCCAAATCGCCACAAGGCTGCTAGTAATCTCTGCATGTTGGCATGGCTATTCAGATGGAATCAGCAGGGAGAATTCCTGTTTTTCCTGGCACCCAACGGTGAAATATTGCAAGCTGTTTTTCTCATGCTATCGAGATTGTGTAGTATTTATGTGACACTTATTTGAAACGCGTATTTCTATTTTTTTTTTACATGCCTGAAGAAAATGCATAATTAAATTGTAACAATATACAGTACTTCTGAGAAAAGTATTGTCAAATTTTCAAAATATACAAAAATTATCTTCTTTTTGCTATGTTCCCCAAGGACATTCTGGGCGACTTATCAAATCACTTCGCCTGACAAGAGTTTGACATCCAGCTGATGCTGCATGTGATTGAGCATATGCAGCATCAGTGGCATAAATCCAGCGGGTGCAGAGGATGCAACTGGCTGCACCTGCAGGCTGCAGGAGCCCCACAGCCAATTAGTCTTTTTTGCAACATAGATTATATGTTTCACTGTATTAATGCACAGTTCAAAATGTAATCTTAGTGGCCCAAATTCAGGTAATATTCAGGTGTTTAGAGCATATAGTGCTACATGTCATCTTGTCATTCATTGCAGGCAATGTCTGAGAAGTGTAATAACTTCAATATTTTGCAAATACAAAATGCAGGTATTTTATTTAACATTTTCTATGGTGTTAGTTTTGGGGGTATTTTGTATTTTATGACGCCATACTGCATCCTTATGTATTTCTGCCCACCCCTGCTTGTTGTATCAGACAGCAGGTCACACCAGGGTGTGTTCTAAACAGGCAGAGTACCAGTAGCCCAATTAATAATACTTTCACCCCCAGCACAGAATTCCTGGCCGATCAAGTAAGCTCTGCTCTCCTGCTGCCAAGTTAAATTGTAGCTCAACCCGTCTATGTTGCTTTGGGTTTATCAAGCCTCTGTGATATGGTTTAGTTGTGTATTTGATAAGGCATGTTTGGCTCTCGGCCTGTCTGGCGACATCCTCATGATAACTTGAGGGAAAAAGGAGACTGGTTGCCCTGGTGAGAAATGTATCAAGCCATGGTTTTGGCTGCTGGTGTGAGGACTTGCCTTGGAAATTGTGCCATTGTTTGGATTGAGCCAACTTATGAAATCGTGTAACTTCTGTTCTGTGCTGTGCACAGGACAACCCACTCTCAATGATGCCTCTGCCCATCTGTTAATTTATAAATCTAATATCTGCTTATTGGTAATGAAACTCTTAAGAGCTTCATTATGTTTCTCTTTCCTAACATTCCTAACATATGAAGATAAGCCCATTGTATGATAAAGTCCCATGTTCCAATAACTTAAATTGTATTATAATCTTTTAACAAACTCTACTAGGCAAAACATGAGTAATTTATTTGACTGATGATTATTGATGAACAATAGTTTATTTAAAGGAGCATTCAGTGATTTGAGTGATTTGGAAAACCACCCAGTCCGCCCCGGTAACAAAATGTGCACATGCACGCTCTACAGTGGGGGGAAGTGCAACAGGCCAACAGCATGTGCACCATGGGCCGTCCCCACTCGATCATGATTGGAGGAAGGCCCCTCTCATCCTGATTGGATGAAGGCTTTGCCACCAGCCACCAAAACTGAAACTGAAACTAGGGTTTTTTGACCCCACAGGCTCACTGGGGACAGGGAGGAACTCCTTATATGGTCAGCACACTCTATAGTAGCGAGGATTATCCAGAAAAAAAGAAAAAATAAGTGATATTTAGATTAAGTCAAATCACTGAATATACCTTTAACCTTTGCATACCTGCATCATCATATGGCAATACTGTATATATTTCATCCTACCTACTCTAGGATTGTGTTTGAGCAGGTGTGGATGAGTTAGACTTGGTAATTAGGGTGTGATGCTTTGGAGGCTAGTGTAGAGAAATGCAATGTGATTTAGAGTTATTTGCTGTTGCATTTTATTCAGATTCTCACCATTGATGCTGATGCTACCAGGCTTTACCATTCTATGCATAGTTAAAATAGTGCAATATTGAGGGAAAAAAAAGAAAAGTAAACAATGTTAATATAGGCCTACCGCTAATACAGCTTTTCTGTTCAGACAAATTGCTCTATCATCTATCCTATTCAGTTACTGAAATTACTTTATCCAAGCAACATAAAACATCCACTTCGACTAATATTTATTAGATTCAATTTCACGGGCATAGTGTTCTATTTTAAGTGATGAATGTACATTTCACCATAGAATTATACTTTGACTCATGGGTTTCTGTGAATCTTTTTTGCAGGTTCCTCTCTGGAGAAGACCAAGGGGAGTTTGGAGTCTCTGGGAGAAGCTTTCATCGATATTCAGAACATGAGCACAGCCCCAGCCCAGATGAAAGAGATTGAGCCACCAACGCATCACGGTGACCTGTGACCCCACCATGCCCCCACTGGACCGGCCCTCGAGGGGCACCGCTCACCTGACGTGGGCTCTTATTCAGACATAGATCTGGAGTACCGTATGACCTTGCTTTGGAGACGATACCGGCTTGTTTAGACTATGATGACACACTGTCGGAGCACTGGTGAGGCCAAACAACTACACAACACCCAGAGCAGTGTGAAGACGGTTTAAATCACTAGATGACCTTTCCTCAAGGACAAGACGGCATTGTTTAGCATCCCTTCAGCTTGTCGATGAGGCCGTGCCATGGCTGCTGCTGATCCCTGTATCATCGGATGACAATGTTGGGAGCAGATTGAGCGAGTGGAAGATGCAGCGCAACGGCGGCGGGGTGGGGGCCGGCGGGCAGCCGTGGGTGCTGCGCCGCGTGCGCCTCACCTGGCTCAGCTTCATGCTCTTCTTCATCCTGGTCTTCTTTCCGCTCATCGCCCACTACTACCTCACCACCATCGATGAGGCGGGCGGCCCTGGCGACAAGCGCGTCTTCGGCCCGCGCCCTGGCGGCGAGCTGTGCGAGGCCAAGCACGTGCAGGACCTTTGCCGCATCCGTGAGTCGGTAAGCGAGGAGCTGTTGCAGCTGGAGGCCAAGAGGCAGGAGCTGAACGGCGAGATTGCGCGGCTCAACCTGCGCATCGAGGCCTGCAAGCGCAGCATCGACAGCGCCAAGCAGGACCTACTGCAGCTAAAAAACGTCATCAGCCAGACTGAGCACTCCTACAAGGAGCTGATGGCGCAAAACCAGCCCAAGCTCTCGCTGCCCGTCAGGCTGCTACCAGACAAGGACGACCCTGGGCTGCCCCCGCCCAAGTCTGCCCGCTCCTGCCGTCTTCGCTCCTGCTTTGACTATGCCCGCTGCCCACTGACCTCTGGGTTCCCAGTGTATGTCTATGACACGGCCTCCTATCCCTGGGGGGAACACATTGACCCGCTTGTCAGGCAGGCCTTCACAGCGGCAGTAAAGAGTAACATTTATATAACTGATAACCCCAGTGTTGCATGTCTGTACATGGTGCTGGTTGGGGAGCTACAGGAGTTCCCCTCCACCCCGCTCCCATCTCCTTCTGACCTGGAGAAGCAGCTGAAGGCTCTTCCCTACTGGAGGTCTGATGGCCACAACCATCTGCTGGTGCACCTATCCAGAAAGTCTATGACACAAAACTTCCTGTACAATGTAAGCACGGGACGTGCAGCGGTGGCTCAGTCTACCTTCCTGGAGCAGCAGTACCGTGAGGGCTTTGACCTGGTTGTGTCCCCGTTGGTCCATGCCCTCTCAGAGCCCAATTTCTTGGAGGTGCCCCCACAGGTTCCCGTTAAGAGGAAATACCTGTTCACCTTCCAGGGGGAGAGAGTGGAGTCACTGAGGAGCAGCCTGCAGGAAGCCCCACCTCAGTCGTTTGAGGAGGAGATGGAAGGGGACCCGCCAGCCGACTACGACGACCGCATAATCGGCACCCTAAAGGCGGTGCAGGACAGCCACCTGGACCAGGTGCTGGTGGAGTTCACCTGTAAGAACCCCCGGGCCAGTTTAGCCACAGAGTGGGCCCTGTGCGGGGAGAGAGAGGAGAGGTTGGAGGTTCTCAAGGCTTCCACGTTTGCCTTGGTGATCGCTCCAGGGGATGGACAGCTGGTGGCTTCAGCAGGGTGTGGGATGAGGCTGTTCGAAGCCCTGGAAGTGGGCGCCCTCCCGGTCGTGCTGGGGGACCACTCAAGACTGCCGTACCATCACCTTATACGCTGGAGCGAGGCCGCTATTTTAGTCCCCAAGCCTCGTATCACAGAGCTCCACTTCCTGCTTCGTAGCCTATCAGACAATGACCTGTTGGCCATGAGACGGCAAGGCCGCTTTCTGTGGGAGACTTACTTCTCCACCTCGGAGAACGTCCTCAGCACAATACTGGCCAGCATCAGAACCAGCATCCAAGTTCCAGCCGCTCCCATCAGAGAAGAGCCTGCGCAGGAGATTCCCCACAAGGCCGGGAAGTTGGCAGGAACCGACGCCAACCTGGCTGACAACGGTGACCTGGACCTGGGTCCTGTGGAGACGGAGCCTCCGTATGCCTCACCGCGCTTCCTCCGCAATTTCACATACACAGCCTCAGACACCTACAGAGCGTGGAACCGTGCACCGGGCCCTTTCTACCTTTTCCCCCACACCCCTCTGGACCCGGTCCTGCCCTCCGAGGCCAAGTTTCTGGGCTCTGGTACGGGCTTCAGGCCCATCGGTGGAGGCACGGGAGGCTCAGGGAAGGAGTTCCAGGCGGCTCTGGGAGGGAACGTGCCCCGGGAGCAGTTCACCGTGGTCATGCTGACGTACGAGAGGGAGGAGGTGCTGATGAACTCCCTGGAGAGGCTCAACGGGCTGCCGTACCTCAACAAGGTGGTGGTGGTTTGGAACTCCCCCAAGCCTCCCTCAGAAGACCTGTTGTGGCCAGACATCGGACTGCCTATTGTGGTGAGTGCTGCTGTTGAATACCAATTAGATGAGAACCGTATCTGGGGATCAGCAAGCATCCCCTGTTAATTTACAAGAGATATGTAGCAATTTGTTTTGCTGATGTTGGTGTCTGGGTTCTTCTTCAGCAAGGAATATAATCTTTAAAGCTCTGGCGCTCTCTTTAGCTCTGTCTCCCTGAAAAATGCAAATAGGGTAACAGCTTTATGCTGCCATCTCAGAGGCAGTGCGTAGGTGTATTACATTCAGCTGATTGAATCGCGTTTCTGTTTGAACCTTTCATTTCTATGTCAAATTAAAGCAAGCTAAAAAAAAAGTTGGAACAACTACAAAGCCCAATAAAATGTAAAGCTGTCATTTTAAATTTAGCCCAAGAAATCCAAACTTCAGTGGAGATAATTAGTTGTGACACATGAACTGAGGGGGTTGAGATCATTAATGACATTTTTGTGGATTGTTAACGGTTACATACTATACCTGTGGTGATTTAGCTTTAGCATTCTCACTGCACTTTGTGATCAAGTAAGAAAGAGAAATGTATGTTTCTTGTTTTAAGGACTGATCTCCAATTTGATAGGCATCAGTAATAGTACCACTGCTGCGAACGACTCTGGGATTTTCCTTTTATCCATTTTACATGGTATTTTCACTAAAAGCTAATATTTTGTGTCTCCTATTTTAAGCTGAAAAGAACTTTCTAAAGCATCTTAGGTAAATTTTTGTGAAGATTTTAGCATTTCAGTCAAAAAATTTAAGTGTTGGCAAAGACTCAGAAATGGCTATCTTTAGTATACGTCTTGCTGTGAGACAATGTCATTAACTAAGCACAGTAACAACTTTAGTAGATCATGCATCTAGCTGCTCTGCACCGGTGAAAACCCAGTGACAAGACCACGTGTTCCATCACCTCCCTTGTAGGTTGTACGCACAGAGAAGAACAGCCTGAACAACCGCTTCCTGCCCTGGGATGCTGTGGAGACCGAGGCCATCCTGTCCATCGATGATGACGCTCACCTCCGCCACGATGAGATCATGTTTGGCTTCAGGTCAGTGGTGGGGACAGACCGCTCATAGTGTGAAGGGTGATAGGGCATGCACTGGCATGCAAAGGAAATTGAGGCCCTATGCATTCCAGTGGCGGCGGCGCGCAACGGGAGCGTTCCTCCTCTGCTCTTTGTTGTTGATCAGCACTTTTTCAACACTACGACAAGCAATTACACCATTTTAAGGCAGATTTTCATGAAAAGGATAGTGGTTAATGGAAAAACTAGGCAGTCAAATGGGGATTGCGATGTTTTTATCCCGCAGCCAAACTGTTAAGATCGCATGAACTCCCCCCACCATTTAGCTGTAAGCTGCTGTAAACCAGGCTAATAATGATCATTCCAAATTAGTGTCATTATTGTAAACATCTCAGAGAGGCTAGAAGTATCCATCTCCCAGAGATGGTTGTCCCTGGAAAGCCATTTGTTCCACTAGTGTGGAGAAACATGTCATGAAGTGGGTGTGGTGTGACAGGATGTATGGAACTCCACTAGCCTTTAGAGCCGATCTATCTGTAAAGAAAAGTAAATGGAGGAATGTAATAAATCAAGTTCTGTAAATAGATCCTGAGAGGCAAACATTCCCCAGTGTATGAAAGTCTTTCTCTCCGAGAGACCTGAACAGGATGGTCACCAATCAACAGTCTGGCATTGTTAAATATTGGGGAGCATGGGTTCACTGCAATGAGACAGCCACACTTCTCTGTCACCCTGCATATACAGAAAGCAATTGCGAAACAATGGGGCTAAACCTATTATGATGACACTAGGAAGGAATTGGAGCTCAAGAGAATTATTGGGTCAAATCGTAAAGTCCCAATGATAGTGTTTGAAATTTGAAAAAAAGTGATGCACCATCATGTCAGTTTCCACTAGGGAGTAAACACAGTATTTTAGAACAAAATAGGACCCGAGTCTTGTTTCTCAGACATACAGTAGGGCAGGAAGTTTACTGTACTTCACTGTGAAGTGACGTCAAGAATGGACACACAGGTTAAGAGTTAAGACTTGTTATTCTTCCATTAGAAACGGTGTCTAAAAATAGAATCCAGAAGTCCTTACAGATCTTGCAAATCCTGGAACAAAACCTCTGTGCAGTAGTAAGGCAATCAGACCGTATAATGACTCTGAGACCTATTCTAGAAAGCTTGCATCTAAATTATCATACACCTGTGTATACTTTAACTTGTGAACACAAAGGCCATTACACCATCAAGTCGGCTGGTTGGTGGTGCTGTTGCACCCCCCATCTCTTCGTCTCTTAACTGTCTGAGACTGTTGCAGCAAGTCCAGGCAGGTGGAATGCAGCTCTGTGCGAGCGGGGTCATTTGTCATGAATTATCTCCAACTCCCCCAGAATTATGCAGGAATGTTTCCTCTATCTCCACTCTCACTGCAGAATGGAAATTATACAGTGTCCATCTAAGTGTTGGGCATCAGATCGGCCTGATAAGAGGTCCCGAGGTGTGCGAGTGCTTTTTGAGTCTATTTCATGGGTAGGAATTTCAAGCATCTCATCTGATTAAGAGAGGCTCTTGCCTTTTATTTTGTTCAGCAGCTTTCACAGAGCAGCTCTGCCTACATGTAAATATGCATTAGCAGCTACCAGTATATTTTGCTCTCATAGGTCGTCGCACCGCTAGTTTGAACGACAAATCAAAATTAACAACCAACCAACCAACCCATAAAAAGTCACAGCAAATGACTGTATCCATGGCTTATAGGAAAACGATCATCAATCACCCACTCGGTCCAAAACCAGTGAACGATGTGGACTAGTGCTGACTGCGCTCCTCTCTGTCTCTTGTGTTCCCCAGAGTGTGGCGTGAGGCCAGAGATCGCATCGTGGGTTTCCCGGGAAGGTTCCACGCCTGGGATGTCAACCACCAGTCCTGGTTGTACAACTCCAACTACTCCTGTGAGCTTTCCATGGTGCTGACGGGTGCTGCCTTCTTCCACAAGGTCAGACTCATGACAACCTCCCCCCACCCCCGCACATCATAGCATTTGAGGTTAACCCATTAAGACTCTGAGGCGGATTCTACAAATGCCTGCTATATTATTCCATTTTCGTAGATCAAAATTATTAAACATTTTTCACAAAACACAAAAATAGCAGGTGTATGAGCTCGCAGTGTGGCACAAAGTAGTTAGCTGTGAGCTTGTATATCTGCTATCTTTGAATAGCCAACGCTAAAATCTAAAATGACACCAATGCTTTCCCGCTTTTTAATGGTTTTAAACAAAATTGAGCCCATCGCCTTACCAAGCCTCGTACATCATATTTTTGAGGGCCGCTAACCTAGAGTAGCAACCAAGTCTATGGACTACTTTCTAAGGTTTGTTTAGAGCATTTTATACAAACATTACCAGGTGTTATGGAGTTACAGTTGGAGGCCATCGATATTGTCCTTTTCTTTTTGCTGAGGTTTGCGTGATCTGCGCAAAAGGACAGTTAACCCATTTTGGGCGGGAACCCCTTTTGGTGTTTTAAACATTATGTTATAATTTAGCTATTGAAAAATAGCAGATCTACAAGCTCATAGCGCGCCACCGAGTGGCGCGCTACGAGCTTGTAGGTCTGCTATTTTTGAAAAATTGTGAAAATATTTATTTCAGAAAACTGGAGGATTTAGAAGGATTTTTTTAAATTTTGAGGTCAGGCCTAAATGGGTCAAATGATAAGGGACAATATCGGTGGCACCCAACTGTACAAAGCATTTCTAGGACACTGCTTCACACAAGTGTAATTTTTACTACATTTTTATTACACATAAAGCCTGGCCGGCTTTCCATCTCTTGTGTTGCAACCACTTTCCCGTGGCGATTATTGTGACTCACATTCACCCTCTTCCTCGTCCTGTGCATTTTGCAGTACTACGCCTACCTGTACTCTTACGTGATGCCACAGGCCATCAGGGACATGGTGGACGAGTACATCAACTGCGAGGACATCGCCATGAACTTCCTGGTGTCGCACATCACCCGCAAACCACCCATCAAGGTCAGTGTCGGCAACATCCAGAAGGAGTGTGTGATTCTGGCCTCGCTCACTGCATCGCTAGGCGTTGTATCTCTCTCCCCGAGCTCTCGTGTTTTTAGATTTCTATCCACTTAGCCTCACCATTACTCATACTGACACGTCCTATATTCTGTACAAATTATAAATCAAAACAGAGGATGGAATCGCTATGCCTGCGTTCTCTCCTTATATTTTTATTGGTGGGATGTGCATTACCATAGTGCATATTTATGGCCAGACAAATAATCATACCACTCAAGCCCAGGAAAGCAGCTGCAGTAGAAAGGCAGTTGCTGTTTAAGTATGATCTAGCACGCTGTTAATATTCGGTGGCGTTTCGGGGGAATTAAGGATGTTTGATGGAGTCCGCTGTATGACAGCAGTTCCTTACCAGGAATAAGCCTTTTTAATATTATCCTAACGAGAGAGGAACTTATACTAAATGGTCATTTATGTTATTTGTCAAGTATAGGCTTGGGCGCCACATGACGTCAGGGAGGCCTGCTGATGTTTGGTGGGGCATGTAGATTTTTTCAGATTGTTGTGGCGAGCATGAATAAGACAAACATTAAAAGTCCATAGACTTGGCTGCCCCGTGACGTGATGTTGGAGTGGCCCCATAAACACTGGACTTAGTGTGGTGGGGGTGGAAAGGGGCGACAACAAAATCTTTATTCATCTGTTTATCTGACCAACAAAGGCAAGCTAATACATTAGCTACAGTGCTTATTATTCTTATTATTATTAGGAAATGAATAAATAAGTCTTTCTGACACAGGTCACGTCTCGATGGACCTTCCGCTGTCCTGGCTGCCCCCAAGCCCTCTCACATGACGACTCGCACTTCCACGAGAGACACAAGTGCATCAACTTTTTTGTCAAGGTGTACGGCTACATGCCGCTGCTCTACACGCAGTTTCGCGTGGACTCTGTGCTCTTTAAGACTCGTTTACCCCACGATAAGACCAAGTGCTTCAAGTTCATCTAGTGTCCAGCCTCGGGCTCAGCAGCCCAGCATACTGTGCTGAGTCACGAGGCAGAGCGCATTAAAGGCTGTACAGAGGAGCTCCTACTGATACTGCTGATATCGGTGGGCAGATTGTTAGATGGATGGATGAATGCACCGAATGCTGGGCCGGTTAAATGTGTGTTTGGGTGGGTGGGGTGGGGGGGGGGGGGGGGTTGGGCTCGACCAAGGGATGGACGGACGGACATGTTAGAAGCTGTTGGCTGAGCGTAACTGGAAACCCTGGGTGTGGAAACTGACAGTACGGTTGCCAACAAGGAAGCCTCGCCAGCGGATGCTACCCTACTTTTCCAACCCGTTTCTTGTCCTACAGACATGTTCCATCAGCAACCACTATGGATCTCATTTTCACCACTTAACATGCCTGCTGAGAAGAGAGAGGCGTGCTTGTACACTACTTGGTAGCGACTTTCTAAGCCAGACTCTTGACTGATAACGGTTGCTGTCGGTTACTGGATGAGCGCCGCCACAATGGGTCGGGGCATGGGAGCCGGCCGGGCCGACTTATTGACAAGAACATTTTATCATTGGGAGAACAAAAGTGTCAAAGGCAACTGGTCGCCATTGCACTCTTTTAGTTTTTTTTTTTTTTTTGGGTTGGGGGGGGTCCATTTTACATTTACGATCTTGTACGAATCTTGTATATGAAACATGAGAGAAGCACTGACGGTCAGAAGTATTTTATTGAACAATATCTTTTTTTTATCAATGTTGTTTAAAATTGTAAATCTATGTGGAATGACCATGTTCCAGAAGCTCTGTCTTTGGGAGATCTGACATCAAATCAAGGAAACAGCACACTAGTATATCCACAAGTAGGCCCAAATATAACTTTAATATTAATATTAAGGGATCGAAAGTCACTTAATAGGTTACCATAAGGTCTCAAACCTCACGATGGAAGAAACACTATCAGACGCTTTTGTTTTATGGGCTACACTGTCAAGGAGTAAGTCAGTAAAAATTGTCTTTTCTTTTTTGCTTTACACTATTATGTAATGCATTATGACCAATATGGATGCTTGACTGGAATAATATTGGTCATTGACCAGTTATAGTATTCCCAATTGTAATGATAATGAAATGCTTGTAAATATGGTTGTCACTTTCTGGCCAAGCCACAAAGTCTAAATTGTCTGCATCTTCAAAAGTCTTTAACGTTGTTTTTTTTTAAATCTGTATTTAATGTTCCAGTTAGGCTTCCTGTCAGTTTTAAGACTTAAGGTTTGATTAATAATGTATTTTGTAGGTTACAATTATGAGTAGTTCAGTTTTGTAGCGGGGCCAGAAAGTAATAACCTACAAATAAAAGATCAAGTCTTCAGTGTTGTAGGAACACACCCCCCACCCACCCATCCCCCAGCTGCTATGGTCTTACACTTATTCTTACACGTGTCTGCACAGAACCTGCCAACTTCTAACAGAAAAGCCACCTTACCACTCTGTTGGTTTCACCATATTTCTGTTTTTACCATAATGCTTGATGAATGTTTCTTTGCCAAATACTGTAGGTACGATATCTGCTGATCTGCAGCATAGTTTTGCAAGGCGCTCAATGTGAATTCTTGTTAAAGGGATGCAGTCGGGTGTACTCGCCTCCATTTTGCATGGTACTTGACAAAGTGTCACGTCCGTACGAGTTCCATTTTCCAAGTTCCCCTCTTTAATGTCGTCTGTTGTTCCTTTTTAATTTGACCAGTGAGTGGATTTACTTCAACAAAACAAAAGATACTCAGCTGGTAACCGTGTTATCAGATGATAGGATTATTTTCTTTCCGCTTTTATATAAGGAAATCTCATGAGCCCATGGTTTCTGTATATTTATTAAATATATTGTTAAAAAAAAAGCTGAAGAAGCTCTCTCCTCAAGGAGAGTAACTTTTAAAATGGTAAACACACATGCAATAAAATGAGTTGGGCCTTGGGGTGAATTATTGCAATGAACAGCACCATTGTACCATGACTGACCGTGACAGCACTCATCAATAAATGAAGGTAAACCAGCGTGTGCCACTGAATGTCTGAAAGCCCTGTTATACTTTGTTGCACGCCAGTGTCGCACACCTAAAATAGCCAATCTACAAGCTCACAGCTTGACATGTGAGCTTTTAGATCTGCTATTTTTGGCGCCCAATGTGGCCCCTTGTATGAATTAGGCATATGGACGGTGAAATACTGCTATGGCCATGCAGGGATGGAATCATTCTGTAGGTGGCAGTAAGGCATGGTGTGTCAAATCCATCAATCAAAATGTCACAAATTTGACCCCCTTCTGCAGAAGACTGAAGTGTCCTTGAGCAACCTTCTGAACAGTGCGCTGCCTCTTTATGGCATCCAAGTAGACAAGTCTCAGAGGAGCATTTTTTTTAAACAAATCAATTGCACTGTGCAATTAAGTGCCCCAAACATTTTTAATTTTATTTTCTATTAATAGACGGACATATTCATTGTGTTTGTCACATGAACTCAAAAGCCAGCCAGGGCGTCTGTCGAGTCTAGCCTTGTCGACGTGCAATAACCCACCCTCCTATTTCTGTGCTTTTTATTGGAACTCCAGGGGCCTCATTAATTACCTGCCTGACTACAAACCTGTCCTCGGGGCAGGAATGGGTCAGCTGGTGTCCCAGGCGGCTGTTTGGAATAATATCCTCCAATTCCTCCCCTCCATGTTATTTCCCCCTCCCGGGAACAGTGGCACAGCTGGTTTTCTACGGCTCGGAGCAGGAGAGGCCCCCCAGAGGGGACACCGTCACTCCGCTAGGTATTAAGGAGTTGTGAAACTATGTGCTCCTGGAGTCTGTTCCAGAACTCTGGGAGCAGCTCCAGACACCTGCACAGTACCAGACTGAAAACCGATGACAGCGTCAAACGTACCATTGAAGGCCAGATGAATGGAAATAAACTCTCTACGTTGTTTAAAAACACTTTTGACTGGTGTCCTAATTAGCTTGTCTGTCTGATGTGGGAATGGGAGAGCTGTGGGCCAGTCCCAGAGGGACACTTTAACCATGTTGAGGTAGATGCATGCTTGGTCACAGAAGCCCATGGGTTTTACTAATGCAAAAAAAAAAAGTATCATTGTCCCCATTTCTTTTCTAGAATTGATAGATTTATTAATACCCCCTTAATGAGGAGAAAGTAGATATTGGGTCTTTAAAAAACAAAACAAACAAACGAAGATGAATGTTCCAAAAGTAAATTTCATTGTTCTTTCATAGACTTTGAAGTAATTTGTCAAATATTATGGTTCGCCAATGCTTTCTGGTGTATGGTAGTAGTGTATGTTATTTTTTTCAATTTCATATCTTTATTATTGCAACTTTCTTACAGATTATAACCGCAATGTCTCATCATCTTTTAAATAGGCTAATGTTAAAGCCACCTATTTAAAATTAAAATATGTTAATGAACAAATCTTTAAAAAGCTTATGTCCCTGCTTTTGAAACCAATCCGGGCATGCATCTATCTATATTGACAGTTTGTTACACTGTATGTGGAAACGAGCTAATTCTAATTATTTAATTCAGGTTTTCTCCAGTTTCCAAAGGAATTAATACTCAGACCTAAATATATATATTTTTAGAAAGGCAAATATTTGTTTGATCTTTGAGTACAAAGTAATTTAATTTCTGGGTGATATAAATTGCCTGCAGTCGTCCTGACCCAGAGGCATTAGGTCAACTTGCATCACAGGCAGAGGAATAAAGAATGTATCCCACACCCCTCAGGCGAGGGGAGGGGGGGTTGGGGGGGCTGCTTTCATTCTGCTCTGACAAGGGTGTGGTACTACAGTATGTGATGTGATTTTTGTGGGCCTTTTCAGGACTGGGGTGGTTTGAACATGCAGCTCCTAGTCATGTCTACTGGGAGATTACATGTCAGAGCGTGGCTTTCATTAGCATTGGGAGTGTATGCAGACTCTGTCAACAAAATGACATCTATAATCTCCTCTGCTATCCATTGGACGCAAGCAACTGTGTACACATGCATTGACTTATACTGCTGGGATATTCTATGACGGTATTTTCTAATTTTATTTATTTTTTCTTACCTGAATTTTTGTGTTCCTGATTACATCTCTGCGCTCCTCACTGAATGCTGTACCTGCATTGCACCGGGTAATTTGACAAGCCGACAAGCAACATTACAGTCTGTCATCGCCCCTATACCTCAGAGACAAAAATATGTTCCCTCTCAGCGGAAAGTCATGCATTCTGAAAGTTGTCCGAAGGCTGGGTGGTGAAATAGGCTTAGTCTTGATGGAACACACAGGACACTGAAGGTAGTGTCGGTAGTGCCACACAAGTGCTGTGCTCAGCACAAAAGAAACAGGCCCAGTGACCACTTAAACACGTTATCTTATTTAAAATGATGACAAATGCATAGTGTTTTGTATGATATAAGACCATTATAAAAACAAACTAAATTGAGCTTGCATTTTGTGTAACATGCCCTGCAGACAATAGAAACGGTACACCGTTGGCGTTATGACCTACAGTATAAAGCCCCAAACATAAGAACATTAACCAATGCTGTAGGTAGGTACTGCATAATGCCACATGCATTCATGTAAACAGACTGAGCAAAGCATAGCGTGTCAGCATAATTGCAGCATGTTACAGGCCGTCTTGTTAACAAGTCTTTCAAATAGCTTCCCATTTGCCATTGATGGCTACGTCTTGGTAGAGAAATGTCTGGTATGCTGGTGGAAGTCAGGTGAGGTCCAGGAGATACCGGGAGGAGTATTGCTTCTCCAGGACCTATAGCTCTTCTTTGGTCCGAGATGAAGAAAACCAAAAGCATAAATTCCTGTCACTCAACAGGCTATGAAAGTGTCTATCATCTCCTGTAAACAGTATCATGCAATGCCTCCGTGGGGATAATTATTGGAAAAATACAATAACGGTCCCATTCTGTTCCTACGCATGTCCAACAGATTTCATTTGATGGATCGACCACTCGGATTCAAAGAATGAACCGGTCAGCCTCGTTTTTCTGTCCGTGATGGGCCTTAAATCTGCATGTCACACTTCTTCCACTAATGCAGTCAATCTGCCCTGCCATGGCTGGTTGACGGGTATTAAAAGATATTCAAACAATCTTTGGGGGTGAAGACCAGATATCTTTGCCAGTCCCCCCCCCACTTACTTGACAAACCAACACACAACCACACCACTACCAGCACCGGGCAGGCCGCTCACCGCACACACAAACACACCACCCCCTATCCCTTCTCTGGGGTGATTATCAGCCACGGTGACCCCTATAGGTTAAATAATTTTGAGAATTCAGCATCCTTCCGTCAACTTCCTCTCGCCTCCTCGTTCTACGTGTCTGACAGTGTGTGCCAGTGGCAGACCTGCTGTCCCTCGGCCTCCTTCATCTCAGTCCAGTGGGCCTGCTGGTCCTCGCCCGTGCTGCTGTGCCCTAGGGAGACCCAGCCCAGCCTCTCCCGGGGCTTCATGCTGCTCCGACAGCAGAACACGGACACCACCAGAGAGACCTCAGACAGCTGGAACAGCGCCACCTGGAACACGAAGCTCTCCTTGTAGGTGGGGTTGGGCTGGCCTCGGCACACGGCGGTCTTGCACTTGGACATCTCCTTCCCCTTGGAGTCCAGCATGGTCAGCTTGACGTAGGTGTCTGACCAGAGGTGTGAGAGAGACAGTTTGGTGTGAGTGAGACTGACATCTTGTGGCTGCATATTGGTAATGCAGGAGATAATGCTCTCTGGGAATTTGTGTGGTTTTTTTTAGGGATGATCATTAGTCTAGAAATGTGTGGAGGATGCTTCTGAAACATTGTCAAAACAATACACTTTGACAACTGGGCTAGGTGTTAGACTGTTTTCTGTGATGAACGTTTGCAAATGGAGAGAAGTCGGAGACAATATTTGTTTGTGGAAACAAACTCACAAAGAAAGGCATATTAGTTTCTTTCCAGCATTACCACAGATCATAATAAGTATTTACATGATCCGACATGAAGGTGGCCAAAGGGTCAGTGACAGCTGACTCACCTCTCATGATATAAAGCTGTCCTCCTACGAAGTGTTTTATACAACAAAACAGACCATCTGTGACACACAGCACAGCACACACAGAGATGGAAAGAGGAAAAAGTCAGAGAAGAAACAAGACGTGAAGACAAGACTCAGGTAGAGACAGACAGGAAAAGTTTCCCAAGACTCAGATAGAGACACACAGGAAAAGTTTCCCAAGAAGCTTTGCTGAACTGTATACAGTTGGAGGCCATCGATATTGTCCTTTTCTTTTTGCTGAGTTTTGCGTGATCTGCGCAAAAGGACAGTTAACCCATTTTGTTGTTTTAAACATTATGTTATAATTTAGCTATTGAAAAATAGCAGATCTACAAGCTCATCGCGCGCCACCGAGTGGCGCGCTACGAGCTTGTAGGTCTGCTATTTTTGAAAAATCGTGAAAATATTTTTTTCAGAAAACTGGAGGATTTAGAAGGATTTTTTTAAATGTTGAGGTCAGGCCTAAATGGGTCAAATGATAAGGGACAATATCGGTGGCACCCAACTGTACATAATGTAACATTCCCATATCTACACAGCAACATCCTGAACACTCATCATCTTGCTGTGTAGAACGGCTCACCATCAGTGGTGGAAAAAGTACTTGCATGTTTTACTTAAAGGACCACTTCACCACTTTTTAACATCTCTTCATATAATTGGTTCTCACTAATGTTCATGATAAAACACCACCATTTTTGTCCTACTCAGTCTGTGTCTCATAGGAGGGCTTTGGGCAGTTCGGACACCCGTCCACCAGTGACATCATCATTAGGCAGATTCTTTTTTAAACAAGATTTGTTTTAAAATATATTTAGATTTTTATTATCGTGAGAACGATGGCTTCAACTTTTGCATTGCAACTTTTCAGTAAAAGAAAGCCTGCCGTTTCTATTAGCTTGGATTCACCATCGATGATGTCACTGGTGGACGGGTTTCTGAACTGCCCACAGCCTTCCTATGAGACACAGACTGAGTAGAAAAAAATGGTGGTATTTTATCATGAACATTAGTTAGGACCAATTATAGGAAGAGAAGTTGAAAAGTGGTGAAGTGGTCCTTTAAGAAAAAGTATCAATACTGCAATGTAGAAATACAATTAGTTACAATTAGTAAAATTAATTAGTAAAAAATAAAATGATATTGAGTAAAAGAACAAAGGTATTGGCATCAAAAAGTACTCATCATGTAGAATGTCCAAAGTTAAAGAAAGAAAAGAAAATCGCAGATCTACAAGCTCACAACGTGTCATGGAGTAGAAGTAAAAGTACTGAACATTGTAAATACTTGAGTAAAGTAAAAGTACCTGAAAATTGTACTTAACCCATTCAGGACCCCTTTTGGTGTTTTAAGCATTATGTTGTACTTTAGCTATTGAAAAATAGCAGATCTACAAGCTCGTAGCGCAGCATCGAGTGCTGTGCTACGAGCTTGTAGATCTGCTATTTTTGATGTGGCACAAATCTTTGAATATATATTCTTTCAGAACTAACGTTTTTAAATCAAATCTTTGCTTCTGGGGGGGACCCCAGAACAACATATTTTTAAATTTAATTATTTTTTTAGAATCGACCTCAGGTCTAAATGGGTTAAGTACAGTACTTAGTCACTTTCCACCACTGCTCAGCATCCATTGTAGAAAGATCTTTGTGTTAGAACGAGGAAATAGCCAAAAGCCAAGGAACATCTGCAGAGGGAGCTTTGTACTCACTTGTAGGGCTGTGACGGTATGGAATCTGTATTACCGCATTGAAAAAAGCAACGTATCCCAATTGCTTATCGCTATGATAAGCTGTAACCTGCAGCTATGGATATGCAGCTGGATATGCCATTTTTGGCATATCCAGATTGGAACCAGATTGATTTATTGAGTGTAAACGGCAAGGTGGTTTGAAATGTGATTAAAATCTGGTTTCTAAAGATGTCTCTCAGTCTAGACGCTTTAGCCACTCACAGTGAATAACAAACTGTCCTTTATGTCACTCACTCGCCACATGACATGTGAAGGATTTTGACCTATTCATTAACGTGTGAGTGGTAGCGTTATGGAAGACATTGAGAACAATAGCCCCTGGACAGAAGGAGATATTACCTTTCTGCTAGCACTTGGGGGGATGCCTCAGTATAGGCGAAGCTTGAAGGAATGTACAGGAACAAGACCATATTATATCAAGACATAGAAGGACATGGCTGTAGTGCCAGAGGGGAAAAAAACGAAATATAAGGAGACAAGAGATGGAAACAACAAAAGCGGGGCGGGACGAAATAGTTGCCCATTTTATGAGCTGATGGACATCATGCCATCATTACCACAGCAACCAATGCAGATAGGTCGTCGACGGTGTCAGAATACACATATCCGGTTCGCTTGATCACTTGTAAGTAACAGTGTGAACACAGGACAGTCAGTGCTAAACATCGTATTTGAGAAACAAAACAGATGTGCCTACAGTCTGAACAAAGACCATAGAGAAATGAGTTCTCTATAAGCACTTTCAATCTAATTCCAACTGTTTACTTTGTTGCTTCTGTTTCGCTTCTGCTTCTGAAGTAACGAGCGATACATTTTGTTTCTCCACAAGCCCTTGAACATAGGATTTAAGAAAGTCGATGATAACGATTAACGGTCGGTAAGCTATATGCAAGAAATAATAATGTAAGTATTATGACAGAAATTAACTCAGCCCCTGCACGTTATCCATCACATGACCGCGGTAATGTGGTTACTGTCCCATCCCCACTCACTTGTAGGTTTGTCAGAGGCCGTGGTTCTGAAGTGGCTTCCCTGGATGACCTCAGCAGACAGGCGACCCGTGGACGCGTTGTAGATGAGACCCAGGAAGATCTCTGGTAGGGAGTCTCCACTTGATCTGTAGGACAGTGCTCCTGCACTGCGAGACACGCTCACCAGAGAGCCACAGCCCTGCCAAGACCAAACACCATGGAGGTTACTGTCTGTCATCTGCTTAAAGGATGTCTTCAGCCCTTTTCAACCTATCCTCACTAATGCTCATTATGGTAACAATATGGTCTACTACTCACTGTCTCAGTGGAGTTCATAAACCCACCTACCAGTGATATCATCGATGGGGAATCCATGCAAGCTAATACTGTAGAAACCGCAGACTTTCTATCCCTGGAAAGTTAGCATGCTATACGAAGCCAGTGTTCTCGCATTAACAAAAATCCCAAAGGACCAATTATACGAAAAAGCATGTAAGCATTTAACAAGCATCAGATATGTTTGGATAATAATTAAAGAGTCAGTATTAAAATATGAATACAGATGAATGTCATAACCAATGTTTGACCAAAGCCTCTCACCGTGAGCTCAGAACCTGGCTCCAGGGTGACTGGCAGCGCCATCTTGCCCTGCAAGTTGAGTTTGGTCAGGTAGAAGATCTTCTCCCCCAGGACCTTCTCCTTCTTCATGCGTCGGACACTGTAAAGACGGAAGCGCACAGCGTAGTCCCCCAGGGCCTCCTGCTCCACCCGTGAAAACTTGAAGGTCTCCGTGAAGACGGGACACGGACCCTTCTGGACCCCCGTCTTGGCTCGCTGTTTCTTGGTGGGAAGCAGCACCAGGTGCACCTGCCAGGCGATGTTGCCTGTCTGCTTGAGAGCAGGGATGTCCGTGGCTGCCGTGACGGTGACGGCCAACCATTGCTCGCCCGAGTCATACTCGAAGGCCACGTCCAGCGTGCCATACTTGGCCATGGGCTCCGGCTCGTAGGCGGAGGGAAGCATAGGGCCAGAGCCGTCCTGAGAGAGGGAGAGCAGAGAGAGATGAATTAAAAAGGGATAAATACAGTCACAAAGAGAGTGAGGTTGGAAAGAGTTAGGATTAGCATATTGCTGTGATTAAACAGATGGTCATGAGTCAGAGAGTCCTGCAGGTCAAATGTGTGAGCTCTACATCATTCAAACAGCGTCAGTTAAATCAGTCACAAACATTATGAATTTAGTAACACACTTTCCAGTGATAATCTCTACTTTGTTGCATTTAGCCTATTGTGTGGCCCTGTGTGTCAAGCAAAAGTAAACAAACCACAAGGTTTGCCAATACGTTTTGGCCCTGCCCTGACTTATATAAAGTCATGGGGGAGGAAGTAAAACAGCCAAGGCTTGTTTTATGGGATAATGAGACGCAATAAACGTTAAATGCCCCAACCCAAGAGGGAGTATGAGTGTAAATCAGGCTCCTCTGACCTCTGCTCCCAGCACAGCGGTGCTGTCACTGGGTACGTCCTCGTCATATCCTTTGTTGAGGTAGCTCTCAGTGTCCTGGTCCACACTGGCCTCACTGGAGCCCTTGGAACGCTCTAGAGACCCCCTCCTGACCGCCCGGCCCGATCGGGAGCGTGGGACACGCGCCAAGGTGTCCTCGTCCTGATACGGGGGAGGCTGGAGCTCATTCAGAGAATGATCCCGCTTTATCCGCTGGATATTGTTAACTATCTCAACAAGAGAGAGAGAGAGAGAGAGAGAGAGAGAGAGAGAGAGAGAGAGAGTAACACAATATGGTGGGTGTGGTGTTGTATGTTACTGGAGACTCACAGTATATGTTACATGAGAACTGTACTGGAAGGGTCTGTATACATATACCGGTATATATATATACATACACACAGGTATATATACACAGGTACATATATATATCCCATAATCCCATCGATTCTGCACTATTTAGCAATATCTGGATGGCGCCATAAAAGGCTGCACAATTTACATAGGCAGAGGCTCAAATCACATAGCACGACAACGGGGTGAGAGACGGAGAGACACCATCCTATACCACACTGGATCTGTTATAAAGAATACAATATACATACATACATGTATAAGTCTTCTGACATTTATCTTACCATTCCCACATAAATATACAGAAAAACATGGCATATTTTGGACATAGTTTGGATGATGATTAATCATGATTAATTAATTTTTAAGCTGTGATTAATCTGATTAACATTTGTATCGCCTTATAACATATAACATGTAATAATATACAGGCAATATTGAACATTGCTGTCACTCACCCTGTGCACAGGATGCATCACTGCTGTAGCCCTCTTGCTCAGTACTGTGTTTCTGTCTGTTGTTCCACACAGACCCACTGTTCTTGTGGACTGCTGCCCCTGCGTCTGGTACCTTCTCCTCCTCACTCCCTGATGAACCCCCCTCTGAGCAGGACACAAGGCAGTCCCATTTAATACATCGTATCACGGACAGTTAGAAGTTTTATCAAAGTTTTTTACACATTTTATAACACAGTTGACAGAGGTGAAGAAAGACGGGTCATTGGGTTGATTTTCGCACAACATTCGAGCGAGAACGATCGGGAAAAAGAGTTTTGTTTTTGTTTTTCTACAGACAGTTAAGTCCAGTCTGAAAGGTCAGCTGTTTTAAAGGCAGGGCTGGAAATGAAGAGGTAAAGGAGAGCAGCAGTGAAAGATAAGCATCACACCGCTCTGACCTTTGCTGGATTTCTTCTTTTTGCCGTTCTTGCTCTTCTTTTTTTTGTCTTTCTTCGACTTCTTTTTTTCGGTGTCTTTCTTCGACTTCTTTGCGTTGTCTTTCGCTGCCTTCAAGGTTCAAGGTTCAACTTTATTGTCCCCGAGGGGAGATTTGTCTTGGGCACAAAGCTACACAGTTGCTTCCCATATAACAGCAGTGGTGGAAGAGGTACACGGATTTGTTTTACTCAAGTACAATTAACAATACCATAATAAGTCCTGTACACAAAATGTAGTATTGGCTTCAATATATACTTACAGTACCAAACTTATAGTACTTACTATGTAGAGTGCAGGCCATTTTACAATCATGTGTTATTGGATTATAATTACAGTAGTAATGCTTTAATGTGTTTATCACTTTAACATGGCTGTTGGTACTGATTTGAATTGCTTTATGCGCTGCTGGGTAGCTTAACTTATAATAATAGGTCATCATTTAGCAATTAAAGTATGTGTTGTAGAAATAATCTAAAGTAACTATAGATATCAAATAACTGTTGTGAAGTAAAATGTACAATATTTTCCTCTAGGATGTATAGAGTAGAAGCATAAGGTATCATGAAATAGAAATACTCAAGCAAAGTAAAAGTACCACAAATAAAGAAAATGTTCTTAGTTAATTTCCACCACTGTGAGACATCTTAAACATGCTAATTTGATTATACATTCAACATTGACAACAGGATTGCTTGAAAAAGAAACTGTAAGAATTAAAATGCAAAATTGCTATGTTTTTTTTTTTTACTAATATCTACCGTATTACAGTAAAGTACACTTGACCTTCTTCTTTTCTGGAATTGTCTCCTTCGTTGGCGAGGGTGGCTTGACCTTTCCCTTTTTCTCTGCACTCGCCTCCTCTTTGTCCTTCTCTGGCGCCCCGGCTTTCGCCACGGGCTTGGGCGACGGTGGGGCGTCCTCGTCGCATGCGTCACTCTGCCGCTCCTCGGTGGGCTCCTCCTCCACCTGCGTGTCCTCCTCCCCACCGCCATCGTGTGCCTCCACAGCGCCGTCCTCCGCGCCCTCCTCCTCCGGGTCGTCCTGGCACGTCTCCTTGCGCCTCTGGGTCTCCTGGGCTTCCTTCTCCTGCTGCCTTTCTCTTTTCTCCCTCCTCTTCTCCTCGCGCTTCTCCTCCCACTCCTGCTGCTCCTGCTTCTTCCGCTCCTCCTCCTCCAACTCGGCCTCCGTCCTCTTCACCCTCCAGCCCCCGTTCCTCCACTCCCACTCCTGTTGGCTGGCGGAGCTCTCCGTGGCCTCCGTGGACTCCTCCTGGGCGCTCTCAGCCTCGACTTCCTCCGCCTTGCTAATGATGGTGGTGACCTGTTCAGACACTTGGTCGCTGACCGCCGACGTGGCATCGCTGACGGCACTCGCCAGGTCGCCCACGCCGGTGGTGACCGATTCCAACATGGAGGAGATGTTGACAGAAGGGAGGTTGCTCTGGAAGCTCTTGAAGAACGACATGTCTCTGCCGTCGTCACTCCTCACGCCGCTACAGATTAGCTCAACACAGGCACTGAACACGGATGAATTTGTAATTATGAATGTTTGTCACAGCCGTGTGTGTGTGTGTGTGTGTGTGTGTGTGTGTGTGTGTGTGTGTGTGTGTGTGTGTGTGTGTGTGTGTGTGTGTGTGTGTGTGTGTGTGTGTGTGTGTGTGTGTGTGTGTGTGTGTGTGTGTGTGTGTGTGTGTGTGTGTGTGAGATAGAGAAAGAGAGAAGGGGAGGGCAGCAAACACTGATATACATTTTGAGTGAGTGATTTGAAAATGTGTGTTTCAAATTCAGTGTCCTGTATTCTAACCTTGTAATCTATACATGACATAATAACATTATGTACTGACCTTATATGACCCCACGCATGTATCCCATAGTGTTTGTTGAATATTCAAACTGTGATCAAGATAAACAGGAGTACTGTCTTACTCATAAAATGTAAGCTTGTACAGTGTAGAAACAAGCCTTCACTACAAGCAATGGTGAACTCAGTCAAGTTAAATTATAATAAGATTGAGTGTGATACAAAGTCTATGAAGACTAGAATAATAATATAATGGATTCATGGAACATTCTTGTTGACCATTATGCAAATATAATGATATTCTGACATTTTTACATTTTGGCTACTCATTTGAAACATTAGGGGACAAATCCTTTCGAATCCTTTCATCATTTGGCCTACAGTAACAAAACAAAACAAAAACACATTGTGAGAATTATTAGCTACACTGCATTTTACATTTTAAAACAAAGTAAACATCTTGTGCCAAGATTACAATCTAATTTGTAGCACCCATTAATTTGACTGAGGGCTGCTAACTGAAGGTGGTTTTCAGTCAAAGCTCTAGCGTAGAAATGTTCAGCCCGTACTGTATGTAACAACTGTTTGGTGAAACAATATCTAACGATCTACTCCTTTTAATGTAATTATTATCATATTTTACTTTTATTTATTTTTTATTTTTAACTGAATTTAGCTTAAGGGGCTTCTTAAACTGAGTTTAAACTGAGTCCTATCGTTCCATTGTAAGACGGATATGTGCAAATCTGACATAACACTGTTTTGTGTGTTGGCAGCCCCCAAGCACAGAATTTAGGATTCTTGATATTTGTACTTCAAAAGGCTGTGTGTAAATGTGCCTAGACAAGTCAAATCCCTTGTATGGGTGAAAATACTGGGCCAATAAATGGATTCAGACTAAAATAAACAGATTCTGATTGTGATTGCGTCTTTACCTGGCTGCTCCTTATGGCCATCGAGACGAGACAGAACGCTGGTGCTCTCCACAGACAGTTTGTTGCTGAAGTAAAGAAAACAGAGAGCCATCAGCGCCATGAAGACGGTGAGAGAGGACAGGACACCGAGGAGCTCGGGAGAGACTGAAGAGAAGGATAGAGAGAAGAAGAAGAAGAAGAAGAAGAAGAAGGGAGATGGGGAAGGTTCAGCATTAGAGATGACAGTGAATATGATGGCTTCCATCATAGAAGAGAAAGAAAAAGGAAATCTTTATTGATTGTGTGTGTGTGTGTGTGTGCGTGTGCGTGTGTGCGTGCGTGCGGGCGGTTACTTTATAATTATTTTGCTAATATTGAAATAAAACAATTATCCTATATTTGGGGAATAGAATTAGATAGGCCTATCCTGTAACACAAACATTGCTAGGTTCTTTCCTTCTTGTTCCACTTCAAAGACATAACAGATGTAATCTACAGCCCTCTAAGTAGGCCAGCAATACTTCATGTAAATATGCAGCCCAGCATTGCTGATGATCTATTTTTATTAGAGTCGCAGAGGACCTGTGGGCTATCTTACTGCAATGCAAGACAATGGAATCAGCAAGACCGTGTTAAGATGACAGAGTACAGATCAGAGCAGGTGAACCACACAACAACCACAGGGAAACTTGAAACTACCAGCCACAGTGGTTAGTAGGATACCGTTAAAATGTTACCTCATGCGACATTACTTTGACCAGCCATGCAAGTCCCTAAAATATGGTGTGAAAAAGTAGAGCAACAGCTACAGCTATAAATTAGCAGCATTAATGTTGTTAGGTCGTAATTTTCCCCCATCCTACAAATAGATGTGAACTTAACCGTTATTATAGGTCATTGGTGGACCATTGGTATGTCAGGTTGCAACAAATCCAGAATGGATAATGTACTTTATCTAGCCTGCCCCTGCTGAATATAGCCTGAATTTATTCTTGAGGACAGGCTGTTCTCGCCACATTAACATGTAGAGAAGACCAACAACTAGATCTGTCTGCTGCACAACGATAAAAAAGATGAATGCAGATGTGTAAGGAGAAGCTTACCCAATCTCTGCATGACCATCCTCTTTTATAGATCTCCATTCCCCCAAAAACACACGTGCAGAGAATACACTATTAGAACATTACCAGGTATAACTCCATCATAGGGGAAGAAAAAACAAAAACAAAGTGGTAACTTGGCCTGAAATAAATCCCTTCTGTGCTTAATCCAATCCAGAGGTTCAACAGATACAACTATGGTTATACCTTTCAACTCTCACAGGTGACAGCTCCGATGATTGAGCCAATGGGGGCCTGTAGCCCATAGCCTCCTGTCCAAATAAGTACTGTGTATACCTTATGACCCTGTTTTCCCAAAAGGAGGTGACAACTCATGCAGTGGCCCATGGCCCTGTTCTGTACTTGTCAACTGCACATGAATAATGTAGGTATCTTTGGTAAGTGGATCCCTCCCTCGGTGCACACCATCGAGGGGAACAGCAGCTAGCCTGCCTTTCAGAGCCTATCCTCGCTGCCTAGCAACTCACTGAGGATTAGTGGTGGTGACCCGTGAAGTCACATTGATTCATAACAACCACATTCACATAGGCTCAGTGTCCTAAGATGTGTGTCAAAACTAAAGACTCCAAACAGCAGACCAGGTCAGCTTGTACTATCTCAGTCTTCACTCTCTCTCTCTCTCTCTCTCTCTCTCTCTCACACACACACACACTCTTGGGTCTTTTTTCACTCCTACTACTCTGTGTGTGCATGCATGCTTGTGTGCGTGTGTGTGTGTGTGTGTGTGTGTGTGTGTGTGTGTGTGTGTGTGTGTGTGTGTGTGTGTGTGTATTTATATATAATGCTGACAAATAGGCTGACAAATACAATACAGTAAGAAGCAAAACCAGGTAATAATAACCATGATAAGTTGATCAAACTGACTGCTTGACCACTGACTCTGAAAACAGCATATTAATTATTCACTATGTAAACGTCCTATTTCAAATTAACGTCTCTCCATATATAACCATAGGCCTAGTCATGTTTCAGCCATCTTTCCACTCCAGCCTGCTGGGACACTAATGGGGAGAACACTGTGAACTATGTAGTGATATATTCTATTTAATGACAGCATTCTTTTGACCAAAGTCTATTGAAGTCACCAAGGGTGTCTAAAGCATGTTTAGTTAAAACATAGGTGTGTAATCTTAAAGTCTTGCTTACATATGGCCCTATGGCTTATCTGAAACAAAACCCCATACTCTGAATAAATCATGACCACGCTGCTGCCCTCCTCTTGGCAAAGTGTACTAAAACTTGATATGGCATGCATAATTCACACTCAGACATTGCATTTTCTGAAGTCAATAACCATAGAAACACTGTCTGTGCTCAGTGTGCTGTACTTCAGTGGAGTGGAGCGGCAAGGAACTAAGGATGGGGAATAAAGTGCTCTGGGATGTAACCATGCTTAAGCTTTCAAATGGACAAGTGTACAGCCAAGTAAGTGGTCAGACAGACTAATGAATATGTGTATAACATGCACACATACACACACCTTACCTCGTCTGGCACAGATGAGCTCATTCACGCCACAGCTCCTCCCCCCTCCTGAGGTAAAGGGGTGAAAGGTGAAGGGTCAGATGTAACTCCATTGTTTCCTGTTCCGTGCAAGCATATGTTCTGTCCCCGCAGAAGCCAGGGGATATGACAGATGCCAGCGCTGGCAGATGTCAACCTAATTACCTTGAACCAACTGAGCAAACTGACAATTCAAAAGTTTATTTAATTTCCCAGGCAAGGTAGTGTTACATAATACAGTATTATTTGATGAGACAGGTGCAGAGTAATTGAGTGTAGATTTCATGTGCATTTAGAACAAAACACTATATTTAGCACAAACCACTCTGTCCACACAGAGGTGTAAGATAGCACCATGTGACTGCCCAGTACACATACATTCATAATATACAAATTTCATGACTACAAATCTTTATTAAAAAGATCTGCTATTTTCACTAGCTTGGGTCACAGGCTTAAAGGTTTTGGAACCACGACCAGATCTATACTCTTGCAGGGATCCTGGAGAAGGCCTGGGAGTATGCGTATCCGGTCTGCATGTGTTTTGTGGATTTGGAGAAGGCATATGACCGGGTCCCCCAGGAGGTTCTGTGGGAGGTGCTGCAGGAGTATGGGGTGAGGGGGACCTTGTCGAGGGACATACAATCTGTACTCCCAAAGCGAGAGCTGTGTCCGTGTGCTCGGGAGTAAATCGGATTCGTTTCTGGTGGGGGTTGGCCTCCGCCAGGGCTGCGCATTGTCACCTATCCTGTTTGTGATTTTCATGGACAGGATCTCGAGGCGAAGTCGTGGCGGAGAGGGTATTCGGCTCGGTGAGCTAAGGGTTGCATCACTGCTTTTTGCAGATGATGTGGTCCTGATGGCACCATCGGTCCAAGACCTTCAGCTCTCACTGGACCGGTTCGCAGCCGAGGATGGGATGAGGTAACCTGACTCCGCCAGATGAGGCAGCAGAGAGTACACTGGGTGGGAACCCAGTGTACTCTCTGCTGCCCCATCTGGCGGAGTCAGGTTAGGGATGAGGATCAGTGCTCCAAATCTGAGGCCATGGTTCTCAGCAGGAAACCGGTGGATTGTGCAGTCCGGATAGGGAATGAGGCATTACCCCAGGTGAAGGAGTTCAAGTATCTCTTCAAGGGCTCTTGTTCACGAGTGAGGGGAGGACGGAGAAGGAGATCAGCTGTAGAATCTGAGCGGCAGGGGCGGTATTGCAGTCGCTGTACCGCACTGTTGTGACGAAAAGAGAGTTGAGCCAGAAGGCAAAAATGCTCTCTGTCTACCTAGCAATCTTCGTTCCTACTCTCACCTATGGTCATGAAGTGTATGGGTCATGACCGAAAGAATAAGGTCGCGAATACAAGCGGCCGAAATGAGTTTTTTTCTACGGGTGGCTGGCATCTCCCTTAGAGATAGGGTGAGAAGTAGCCTCGGTCCCAGGCTCACTTAACTGCGAAAAGAAGAGCCTGGTCACAACGTAAGGCAAAGAAGCTATCGGCGGACGTATCCTCCGGAACATCCATCAGATGTATTTCCCCCGGATACGATATTTTCCCGACCAATCACAACACTTGTTTCATTCGCGGAGAATGTGAACTAATTTGTAAAGCATCAACGTCATTTCCTTGTTTCGGTGGGGACTAGTAAACACAGCCGCACCGCGTGACGTAGTTATCTTACACGCAACACTTCCGCCACTTCCGCTGATAGTCTTTTCAGCGTAGGTCTTGCCCAGGGTGGGTGAGAAGAGACTCGGAATAGAGTTCCAATACAGTTCCAACCTCAACATCCTTCTACCGATATACTCACTATCCCTCCTCTGTACGTGTCCAAACCATGCATGGCCTATCTGGCTTTGTCTCCAAAACATCTGACATGCGTTGATGTACTCGTTTGAACTGATAATTCCAAGAATTCCAAGTATTATTGAAGTATTCGGAGGCACCCTCGGCTTGCATCACAGCACCGTACCCACTTTGAGAACTACTGGTCTAAATACACCACTGTCTGATCTGTAAACACGAACCTATATACTTCTTTATCACAGCAGACAAGCGGAGAAAACACTGAGGGTCATACTGAGATACCATTACTAGACAGATGTTCACGCCTAAACAATAATATATATAAAAACAACTCCACAGACACATGTGAATCTATATAGGCCTATACTTACTTATAGTTTAAAAACCACACCCGTGTGAACTGAGTGGTGCAAGGTCTTATATAGTCTGATCAGCTATGTCAGTGACGTCACATACTAACCATAGCAACCATGCTCACCCGTACAGGCACAAACACACACACACACGGGTACCAACAAAGCCAGTTGTTGGAGTGGTTTGCACCACTCAAAAATAGGGGATTATATATGTATGATAGGCCTATAGGATAATTCTTTTGCACCACTCTTTTTGAGTGGTGCAGCCACTCCATTGGCCAGCATTGTGTGTCCCTGGCTGGTTCCGTCCGAGCACGGAAATAGCGTTTGTCACTGTTGCGCAGCCACACACACACACACACACACACACACACACACACACACACACACACACACACACACACAGTACAAATATACAGCACCACTCCGTTCAGACGGGTCTGATTTTATAGTTGTGATTTATGCACATATTTTACTCATGTAAGTTTGTTTCAAGTGTAAAGTGCATTGTAAACATAGTCCATTATTATTATTATTATTAATAATAATAATAATAATAATATTATTATTACTTTACTCCATCCATTTGTTTCTCTGCAGCCAGGGGTTAAAGTCTATACAAGGGAAGATGCAAATAGCCTGGTACTGTAGCACAGAACAGGTTATAAGTAACCTCATTTTAACTCCACCTGCCAGTACAGCTCTTTGGCAGTGTATCTCTCTCGGGCCGTCATCACAGCACCAGCACCAGGCCATTTTTAGCTGCGGGCAGTTGTCGTCTTCCTGCCTGATTTCCTGTCAGGTGTGACGGCATCAGTGACGGTGTCACTACCGAGCAGCGCGCCTGCTGGTTGAAGCTAAACATGTATACCCTGCTACCCTGTAGTACGACGGTGTCGGGTTTCTTCCCTTTTAAAAAAAAACAGATGTATAAGCAAACCAGCGTCGCATCCTTTATGCATGTGGCACGCGACAACCTGCAGGCGAAGGCTCTAAATTAAACACACACGTGACGTGATGCACCGCGTGACAACCTCAAAACACGGGCATGATGCCGTTTCATTCACAAAACCCTTGACAGCCGCAATTGTTACATTTGCATTAATAGGCTATATTAAATATAATATTACCTATTGTATTGAAATGACACACTCTCTCTCTCCCAGGGACCCATATGGTGAAGGCTGACATAATAATCCGCGCGCATGCATGCCACATGAAAGGCACGCTGCTTTAATAGTGTCGCTGTCCACTTCAGCACCACGCGCAGCTGAGAGGAGCACGCGCGCGTCCCGTGGAGGGCACATAAACAACCCCGCACCACCGCACCACCGGTGCAGCTACATTTCACATGTAGGGCAATGTTAAGAAAATATACAAATCAATAAAGTCGAAAACATATTTCTGACCTCATAAATATATATTTTCATAGACTCGGCTTTCTCCAAAGCATATTTTGAGCCATCTTTGGTATATATTATATATTTGTGAAACATTTATTTTCGCTATGGGTATAGCATGCATGCACACTTAAGGATCTACTATCCCAGCACAGCACCGAAACACTGCCGTGTGCATCTAGTAGCCTAGTCACGGAGCTGCCAAATATACGGTGCGTCAAATGAAACACAAGGCTTAAAAGCATTATTTTTCTGTCCTATGCAAGTTACAGAGTCCCACAGAACACATGTGAGCACAGTGTACTTACCATCAATCGCCATGATGTTCTGCTCTGGAATCTACCAATTCGAGGGGAAGACGGTAGGAAGCGAGCATTCCGGTGCCAGGGCAGGGGCGCAGGTATGGGCTCCGATCCAGATTTGGGAATAGTGATTATGTTTTGCTTTTAGTTTAGCTTTTTCTTCCCTGTTTAATTTAATTTAATATTATTTCAAGTTGTACCCATTATGTGAAAATAAACACACAAATTAATACAATATTAAAATCTAAACTTATAGCCATATAGCCTACTTATATAGGCTATACTAATTACTAAATAGACTAAAATAACCATAATAATATCATCATCATCATCATCATCAAATGTGAACCTGTGTACAATAAGATTGCAAGACAGATTAGCGAATTTTGAAATATTGTTTGAGTTTATATATAATATTTTTACTATGAAACCTTTTTGTACCACAATGTGAGTAATGAGCATTAATTAACGGTCTAGGACCCCCAAATTAATGTATTTGGCTGTGGACCTCCATCTGAAAATATTTTGTGCCAGCCTGCCAGGGACCCCCATACAAGATTTGTGTTTCAAAAATATTTCAAATGTGTCACAAGATAGATTTCGATTTTGGGACCCCCTGGACCCCACTGATACATTATGCCTACACTAAAATAACACTATTGTTAATAATCATATACACACTATAGAATTGTATGCACTGGAACCACCGATTATTATACATTATATATGCCTACACTAAAATAACACGATTATGCTATGGACAACTTACAAGACTATAGCCGCCTTTAGCCGGTGTGCATTAAGGGCTCCATTTTCGTCACCTCTAAACCCCTTATCCCTAAACTTCTTTGCCTTTTTTTTTTTTTTACTATTTTGCAAAACATTTTTGAATAGTTAAAATGGCCAGTCTACAAGCTCACAACGTGTCAATGTAGATTGGCTAGTTGAACTATTCAAAAATGTTTTTCAAAATAGTAAAAAAAAAAAGGCAAAGAAGTTCAGGGATAAGGGGTTTAGCGGTGACGAAAATGGAGCCCTATGTGTCATATTTATCAAGCAACTTGAACACATGGAAGACTAACTTAATGCTTCCTATAGGTTCCCGTGACCCAAAAGACATTTTTGATGTCTCCCCGCAGCCCGCTGGGACCCAAACTATAGTGAAAATAGCGCGTTGTGAGCTTGTAGATTGGCTAATTCCACTAGTTACATTTTGTGGAATTTATAGAATTTCTTTTAATTGTTTTAAATTTCATTATGAAATTCTTTTGAAAAAATGGTTTGAATTTCTTTTTATCTTTTGAAATAAAAATAATAATTCATACACGTACAAGCAAAATATTTGGTTGGAATTTCTGCATACATTTTTTACTCAACAAGATAATAAAAGTATTAATGAAGTAGTTTATGAAATGAATACAAGGCTTCTTTACTGTGTCTATTATTGTCTAGACTTGGTATTTTCTCATGGGCCCACAGAGGGGCCATCAAGGCCAAATTCTCCTGACAGTTCACTCTTTCCTCCTCTGTCCATCATCCATCCATCCAAGCAATCATGCCTATTTGTGATGCTCTGGTTGCCTCGCCCATTAGTTGCGTGCGTCATGAGGTCATGACTAGTAGACACGCCCACATACTTTCCCTCTTCACTACATTTCCGCAAAGTTTCCTCGGAGGATTCTCAACTGATTCTTAATTTCTTTCTGAATAGATTTTACGCCGTTTGCTGATCTGAAACTAAGAATGAGTGAAATCAAGATAGAAGCAAATGATGACATCGGGGAGGAAAAAGACTGGGCGGCGGCGAAAGCCTTCTTTGATAACCTCAAAACAAAAACACCGAGACCTGTAAGTAGGCTGTTGTAGCCGAAATAAAGAGCTAGAGCACTCACTTATTGGTTGCATTCTCATGTTTTAAAACAGCACTTGAACGTTTTAGCTTTGCGTCTCATAGTGTTGAAGCTATAACTGCACGCCAAAGTGGGATTGCAATGCGTTGGATTGATTTTTACACTTCCCACAACTCATGCAATACTTCTTTTCTTGACATGGTCATCACGGGCAGCCCAAACCCAAATATGCTGTTACTATAGCCGTCTCCTCCCGTACCTTGTTCAACATGGTGGCAGAGAGGAAGATCTATGAAGAGCAAGGACTGGAGAAGTACGTAGCGCATCAGGTGGAGCACGAAAACGAGCCTCTGATGCCAGGAGTTTCTTTTCCATTTGTCAAGGTAGGTATAAGCACTGCAGCACTGTTAACAAAAATATAATGTCAGTGCACTGTGCATGTGCATCATGCATGCGATTGCGAGCATGACGGGTCCTGTAGTTCGTGCTTGCACAGAACAGAACTGCACTCACCAGTGTCACCACCTATATTGACTCTCACATCACTGTCTGTCTGCTATGAAAAAGTTTAATTAAGCGAGCCTAAAAGCCATTGGAACTGGCAGGGTTGGGTAATTGACTATATTTAACGAACCAGGAGGATTGCATAAAAGGCTAGGCTACTATACCTCTCTTGTATCTTAAACTAATCAGATGATTAATATTATAAACCCATTACATTAGGAAAAACACACTTGTGTGAAGTGAGGGGCGCTCTTATCATACATCATCACATTCTGGCCAATCACAATTGGCGTCTCCCATTTTCTGCCCTCACTTTTTGGGGGGTGATTTTGAGTGTTCGTGTAAACAAACATTGCGTAACACAAACATTGAAGACGAAGGTGAGGACACAAATTCTGATTGGCCGAAATGAGTGATGATGTATGATGATAAGATCGCCGCTCACTTCACACGGGTGTGATTTTTATCCTCAATAGGCCTATATACTTTGCTCAGCCAATCAAATCATCGCTATGAGGTTCACACAAACAAAGATGGGCATAAATGTGTAATTAGATTAGTTACATTGTAATGGAAGATTTATTACATGTTTGTCTTTGAACAATGGCACATTTTAAAGAGTTATGTTTAAAGAGAAAAATAAATCATATTTGTGGACATTGTGGAAATGTCTCAAATGTTTGTAACTGCATACATTTTTTTGTGTGATATTTTCAACGTTTGATTTAACAGTAATCCCAAAGTATTCAGATTGGATTAAAAAGTCATCCAATGTATTACATTACCAATTAGCCTAGAACATATTCTCATATATAACCGACTATAATTCAAATTAATCTGACCCAACCCTGAGAACTTGCATAGACAGCATTCCATATCGCCACATACCATATCAAAAAACGGTTAAGTTCAAGGTACAAGGTTTCATTTTTGCATCTTGTGTAACATTGTAATGGAAGATTTATTACATGTTTGTCTTTGAACAATGGCACATTTTAAAGAGTTATGTTTAAAGAGAAAAATAAATCATATTTGTGGACATTGTGGAAATGTTTCAAATGTCTCAAATGTTTGTAACTGCATACATTTTTTTGTGTGATATTTTCAACGTTTGATTTAACAGTAATCCCAAAGTATTCAGATTGGATTAAAAAGTCATCCAATGTATTACATTACCAATTAGCCTAGAACATATTCTCATATATAACCGACTATAATTCAAATTAATCTGACCCAACCCTGAGAACTTGCATAGACAGCATTCCATATCGCCACATACCATATCAAAAACCGGTTAAGTTCAAGGTACAAGGTTTCATTTTTGCATCTTGTGTACAGTGGAATTATTGAAAGAAAGGCGTGCCCTATTTCAAGTGTGGCAATATATTTGCCAAGAATGGTCGGACTCGGAAATTCAAGTTCTCACTTGTTGCATCATTATTAACAATGTGAACTTCTGTGTTGTTAGGCATTGATGACGGTTAACTCCAGGCTGAGGGAACTCTACCCAGACAGTGAGGAGTTGTTTGACATTGTCCTGATGACTAACAACCATGCCCAAGTTGGAGTCAGACTCATAAACAGCATTAATCATTACAGTAGGTTAAATCACCAAACACTGACAGCTATAGAGGAAATGTTCATTTGTCTATGCAGTATATTTAGTGTTTAATTAACAAATTGTCTTTGTTCCCTCAGATTTGACCATAGAGAGGTTCTGCATGACTGGAGGGCAGAGTCCCATTGGCTATCTGAAGGCTTACATGACCAACCTTTATCTCTCCAAAGACCCTGAGAAAGTCACAGAGGCAATTGAAGAAGGTAGGCAATAATGCTGTTACTGTAGATTTACATCAAGTTTTCTCTCACTCAGACATGTCAGTTGAAGATTGTTTTTGTGCCATTACTTCTATTAGTGAGAACTAATTAACTAACTTTACCAGCTTACCAAGTCGTGGCATAAACTTCAATAAGTAATGCTTAAAGTATTCCTGGTAAAGTGTTGAGAATGTTACCAAATTACACATCTTTGCTTACATCCACAAAAACACCATGGGACAATCCGGATATGTAGTCTTGTAAGTTATCAGTATATGCTGGTTACTTACTAAAAACAATATAAACAGAAACGTCAGAATAACAAGCAGTACAAAATAATAAAAAAGCAATTTCAAAAGGAGTGAGAAGAAGCATAGCTTATTGCTCCCACCCCCTTTCAATCAATACTAAATAGCATTCAATTATCTATTCAATACTTAACTAAATAACTAAATCTGTGATATCTATGTATACAAATGAATATTACATATACACACAAACACCCCCCCCCCCCCACACACACACACACACACACCTAGTGAAATCCTACACCACCTTCATCCCTGTAGCTCATTAAAATCGTGTCTTTGAGCTTAAGTTTAAATGTTTTCATGTTTGCACATATTTTTAACTCCACCGTAAAGCCATTCCATAACCTCACCCCAGAATTTGAAATGCAAAAACTTTTTCTGGTTGAACGCCTAAATTGAACTTTAAAGTTGTTGTTTTTCTTTTTCTTTCCACTCTACTACTCTACATTTACCCTGTCAGGTTTTATGCCATTTACTCTGATCTTGCACGTGTAAGTCGCTCTGGATAAGAGCGTCTACTCTTCTAAATGCCTAAATTGTAAACTAAACAGACTTTTTATGCCATTTACTCTGATCTTGCACGTGTAAGTCGCTCTGGATAAGAGCGTCTACTCTTCTAAATGCCTAAATTGTAAACTAAACAGACTTTTTAACTGACTTGCCAACCCTCCACCTATCAACCCCTGCCCCCCCCCCCCCCCCCCCCCCCCACAGGCATTGCTGCTGCCACCATGTTTACATCCAACAAAGAGGTCGAGTTGTGTGATAACCAGCTGAGAGTGGCATTTGACGGAGATGCTGTGCTCTTCTCGGATGAGTCTGAGATCATTGTGAAACAAGGAGGCTTGGATAAGTTCTTTGAGCATGAGAAGGAATTTGAGAACAAAGCACTTGCAAAGGTAACCAATAGCCTGATTAAATAACGTGAGGGAAGACCTATATTATATACTAAGAAACACCACACTCACAAGACCTAAGTCAGTCCATCAGGGGGTATTTCAGCACAGTCCACGACTGTTGAATCCACTACTGATAAGCCAACAATGTTTTCACAATCATCCTACCTTATATTCAATCTCAATAGTTAGTTACACACAAGCTCTGGCTACATATCATGAACTGTGATTGTGTTTCTCTCTTGTTTACCTCCGCCACTCAGTCTGTCACAATTAAGAAACTGATGAAGAAATGAAAAAAATCTGCACACCATTTTATGCTCCCAATTATATCTTTACTGAAGTGGTAACGTTTCGGGCCGCAGCCCTTCCTCAGACCTTCAAGGAATGAGTAGACAATACATATATATAGTGTGACATACCACACCTCTGTGGCCCATCAACCATCAGTCCCAATCACTGTCACCGATCAGGTGACATTGACACAAGTCTCAAAGTATATCCATTGCATAAGATATAAAAACACCCATATACAATATACAATACATTCATATTTGTCCCAAACATTTACAGACATTGTAACCATACACACAGAGAACTCAGGCTGACAAAGCCATCATACTGCTACCTAAGAGGCGCCTCTTGTCTACTCTAAATGCAAGTAAAAAGTAGGGACAACAAAATACCTTATCATTTAAAAACAGGTCTGTCACAATTATGGAACAAAACAATCGAGGAGAAAATAAAAGTGTAGATCACATGACCGTAGATGTCCATGGAAACGAGAACAAGTCCATGTTCATCTATAGACATGTAAAGCACAGAGAATGTCTATAGATGAACATGGACTTGTTCTCGTTTTCATGGACATCTACGGTCATGGTATCTACACTTTTATCTTCTCCTCGATGGGTCATATCCTGGTTGTTTTGTTCCATAATTGTGACAGACGGACTCTCCTGTTTTTAAATGATAAGGTATTTTGTTGTCCCTACTTTTTACTTGCATTTAGCGTAGACAAGAGGCGCCTCTTAGGTAGCAGTATGATGGCTTTGTCAGCCTGAGTTATCTGTGTGTATGGTTACAATGTCTGTAAATGTTTGGGACAAATATGAATGTATTGTATATGGGTGTTTTTATATCTTATGCAATAGATATACTTTGAGACTTGTACATGTCACTTGTGTCAATGTCAGAGTGTGTGTGTGTGTGTGTGTGTGTGTGTGTGTGTGTGTGTGTGTGTGTGTGTGTGTGTGTGTGTGTGTGTGTGTGTGTGTGTGTGTGTGTATTTTGATCCAGCACCCAGCCTATATAGGTACTGTATATAGATGTGCGTGTCCTTTTTGGCTGTTTGTTCAGCCTCCTCTACAAGAAACTGTTCAGCAAAAGCATTTTAGGCATACGGTTGTGTCGACTCTTTCAGGGTCCCCTGAAGTGTTTTCTGGAGGCCTTGGGGAAACTCCAGAAGAAGTTCTACGCCAAGGATGAGCGCTTGACCTGTCCCATTCGCACTTTCCTGGTCACAGCCCGCAGTGCAGCCAGCTCAGGGGCCCGCGTTCTGAAAACACTAAGGAGCTGGGGCCTGGAGATCGACGAAGCTCTCTTCCTGGCGGGGGCCCCCAAGGGACCCCTCTTAGAGAAGATAAAACCCCACATATTTTTCGACGACCAAATGTTCCACGTTGAGGGGGCCAATGAGCTGGGCACCATCGCTGCACATGTGCCGTATGGGATTGGACAGAAGTACCACAAGGGGAAACTCATTGAGCAGCCACAGAAAGAGAAGTGATCTTACACCTGAACATGTTTTAACCTACACGCATTAGTTCCTTTTTTAAGGGTGGAAGATCATTTATGTTTTACTTTGTTACTTTATTGACTTGAAAGTCACTGCACAGAATCCAGTTTGCATTCCATTTAATGAACAGTTCATTCTTTAAAATTGGGTTTATAACACATAATGACACTGTTACATATTAACATACTTGTGATGACATTTACTAAATGTATAGTGTTCACTTTTTATTCACCGTAAAGCAAAAAGGGAAGTGCTGTTGAAAATACTGATCAAACTAGAAGTAACAAGCCTTATTAGAGTTTTAAATATCAGAAACAAAGTGACCCTTTGTATAATCCTACCAAAAAAATGTTTTTGGATGCAGCTTTCTTCAACACCTTACCTAAAGTTATAAAGAGAGGCAGGCTGCTGTTGTTTCTGTACTGCTGTTTTACTTACCGGCATTTTAGACTAGGAGCTAATACGCACTGTATTTTTATATTAAAGTTTTCTATTTTATTTGTTGAACACAAGACTGAAATTACTACTGAAATGGTCAAAATTCCATAGCCTATTACATTGCATCTGTACAGCACGTACTGTTAAGTATTGTTAGACTCTTCCTTGCAGCTTTCCATAATAAGCTAATGGATTTATTTAAAAAAAAACATTTTTCTATTCTATTTACAAGTGGATTGGTTGAGAGTTGCACATTTCAATGTTGCACCTGTAATAACAAAGGAAATGAATAAAAGATACATTTATGGTATAATTGAAGAGGATTCATATGAATAAACAAAATGTACTTTATGAATTGAACCTCCCCAAGGTGAATCTTGTAGGGTGTTATGTAAATTTAGTTTGAAGCAACAACATTTTGCTTGCTTGATATGACAGTTGTTCATGTGTTTTAAAAGATATTTTAAGATTTTTGAGCAGGACTCAGTAAATGCGCAACAGAACTTTGGCTGTTAGGGCGCAGCCAAAGTTCTGTTGCGCATTTACAATGGAGTGAAATCCATGATGGATGCCAGATTCCGATGGATGCCAGATTTCGAGGATCAAAACACCTTTTTTATTGAAAACAACACAGCATAAACTTTCAAACGCAGAACGTAGGCCAAGCTGAGAAGTGGTGCAGCAACATAAGCACCTTAGACTTTGCATATATGTTAATGATCACTTAGACTCTCGTAGAGAGATGTCAGAATCGAAAAATTCTAAATCTTAGGCTAGAAGTTTCTCAGTGTTTGTAATGTCGTCCACATGAGTCAAGATGGCCTCAGCCACGTTTGTGTTAGTTCATTGATAAGTGTCTGAGTATCACCGCTCCAGTTTTAGGTTTTGTTTTGATTTATAAAATGGCTGGCTCCATGGTTTTGGGGAAATGGTTTTACACCATAAATGTAAATAGGTGAATTGGGTTCTATTACTGTTTGTATGAGTCCTTGTGCTTTTTAGCACCTTTATATAAAAATGCACCTTAAAAGGCAAGTTTACGGTACTATAGTCCAAAAACGGACTTTAAGTAGTAATGCAAATAGGAGTGACACTGTGACATAGAAGTGAAATGGTGATTATTTTGGAATGTATTGCAGAGCAGAGTGACAAAAGAGTTTGTTGTATTTTGTTTTGATTCTGGATGTAATTGGAATGTTCTATGAACAACAAGGAAAATGTGAACAGTAAATATAAATGTGAATATCATGTCTAGACAGATAGTAATTCACAGTGCAGTATTACATGCTGAGTATTATATACAGTATTGTATTGATGCTGGGTAAATAACAACATGGACAATGCAGCAGTATAGTCAGGGAATGTATTGTGTTTATTGTGAATTGTGAATAAATCATAACTGAGAGGAAATGGTGAAAGAACGACACATGTTTCACTGTCTCCACTCTTAAACATCTTTGACCTGTTTTACAGGAAATCTATATCTGCTATTTGGTGTCAGAATCCTGATACCGGTAACAGTTTATTGGGGGCTCGTCCGGGATCGGCGCCACCTGCTGGCTCGGCGTTGATCCAGTGATCCTGATATTCCGGACCAAAAGCAACCTGATGAACGAGGGAGCCCAGAGAGCAACACCTGGTGTAACGGTCCACTGTCTGATGAATCCTCTTCTGATGCAGAGTAAACACATGCTGTGCCAACTACTACTTCTGATGACAAGTGAGAAAGACAGATGGTGTCGACTGCGGAAGTCCAGTACTGTCTATTGCTGGTGAAGATTACAGATGGTGGTATGCCTGTTGCTATGTCTGATGAAGAGTAAGGACTGTGCTGTGTAGAAAGAACAACCCATCACGGTTAGAGACTGTAAAGTGATCCTGGACTGTGAGACCAAGTGCAAGGAATTGGGAAGCAGCCATGGCAGACGAGGAAAGTGTGAGTGCGAGGAAAGGTTTGGTGTGGGACATCAAAAAGAGCCTGCTCACTCTACCTGCTGATGAACTGTTCCGGGTCGCAAGGGCATTGGTTCAAGTGCCAGGGATGGACCAGTCTCGTCTGGAGGATGAAGAGGGTTGTTTCAACTTCAATCAACGACTACCTGTACAGTAAGGCCTTACTAGATTTAGAGGAAGCAGGAATAGAACATTTATTACAAATGCAAGATGTGATTGATATGATCAAGCAGGGTCAAACTTCTGGTTCAAAAGAGTGTAAGGCTCTTTCTCAATTCTATTTTTAACTTAAGAAGCGAGACCGACAATATTGAGACACTTCCGGGAACACGGAAGCATTTCAGGGGTGCCCCCTAGATACATGGTCAATGATCACAACAGCTGAAACGGTCCAGGGCGGTCTCCAATCTTTTCTATTGAGCTCCAAAAACTCCAAAATCCAAACATTCCAATGTATTTAAATTTTCAATCGGCTCTAGGCCGGGCCCTGGATGGAATATAACCGGTGCCATCACATTTTCTAAAAAAAGAATTAAAAAAAGGTCCAATGTCGTCCTTGGTGGTATACGACCATAAATGATGGTCGTCCTATGTCGTCCTAGGCAGGGAAGGCAAGTTTACAGTCCAAAAGCGGATTTAAAATGGTAATGCAAATAGGAGTGACACTGTGACATAGAAGTGAAATGGTGATTCTTTTGGAATGTATTGAAGAACAGAATGAAAAAAGAGAATGTTTATTGTATTTTGTTTTGATTCTGGATGTAATTGGAATGTTCAAGGAAAATGTGAACAGTGAATCTGAATGTGAATGTCTAGACAGACAGTAATTTACAGTGCAGTATTACATGAGTACTATATACAGTATTGTATTGATGCTGGGTAAATAATAACAAAATGGACAATGCAGCAGTATAGTCAGGGAATTTATTGTGTGTTTATTGTGAATTGTGAATAAATCATAACAATGGTGAAAGAACGAAACATGTTTCACTTCTCCATTCTTAATCATCTGTAACTTATTAAGTTATTTGTGATGCTCTGGTTGCCTCGCCCATTAGTTGCGTGCGACATGACTAGAGGACATGCCCACATACTTCCCGTCCTCACTCATTTCTGAAAAGTTTCCTCTGAGGATTCTCAACTGATTCTTAATTTCTCGGCCATTAGTTGCGTGCGACATGACTAGAGGACATGCCCACATACTTCTACATCCTGCCTACATCCTCATAGTTTCCTCTGAGGATTCTCAACTGATTCTTAATTTCTTTCTGAATAGATTTTACGCCGTTTGAGGATCTGCAAGAAGAATGAGTGAAATCAAGACTGATGGCATTGGGGAGGAAAAAGCTGGGGCCGCGGCAAAAGCCCTTGATAACCTCAAAACAAAAACACAGAAAGCTGTAAGTAGGCTGTTGTAGCCCAAATAATTAATTATATAAAGAACGAGAGCGAGAGCACTCACTTGGTTGCAGTCTCATGTTTTAAAACAGCACTTGAATGTTTTAGCCTTGCGTCTCAGTGTTGAAGTTAACTACATGCCAAAGTGAGATTGCAATGCGTTGAATTGATTTTTAAACTGCTCACAACAACTCATGCAATACTTCTCTTCTTGACATGATCATCATGGGCAGCCCAAACCCAAAGATGCTGTTACTATAGCCGTCTCCTCCCGTACCTTGTTCAACATGGTGGCAGAGAGGAAGATCTATGAAGAGCAAGGAGTGGAGAAGTACATAGCGCATCAGGTGGAGCATGAAAACAAGCCTCTGATGCCAGGGGTTTCTTTTCCATTTGTCAAGGTAGGTATAAGCACTGCAGCACTGTTAACAAAAACATAATGTTACTGTCAGTGCATCATGCATGCGAGCATGATGGGCCCTTGCTTGTTCTTGCTTGCACAGTTGCACTCCTATTATGAGCCTCAGGACAGTACACATACAATTTACCCTGGGTGTGCGTGTGTCAACGCTGTGTGGCCATCCAGTACACATACTATTTACCCTGGGTGTGCATGTGTCTATGATGTGTGGCCATCCAGTACACATACTATTTACCCTGGGTGTGCATGTGTCTATGATGTGTGGCCATCCGGTACACATACTATTTACCCTGGGTGTGCATGTGTCTATGATGTGTGGCCATCCAGTACACATACCCTGGGTGTGCGTGTGTCTATGATGTGTAGCCATCCGTTACTACATGTGAAGGGTGCACAACACTGGGTTTAAAAACACAGCTGAAACAACAGCTGATATCAAATCCCACCATTTCCTTCCTCCCATTGTGTTGCAACAGAACTATGGGATGAGCCGCCCGAAGGGCGGCGAAATTCTAGTTATTTACAATGTGAACTTCTGTGTTGTTAGGCATTGATGACGGTTAACTCCAGGCTGAGGGAACTCTACCCAGACACCTATCAACGGTTAACTCCAGGCTGAGGGAACTCTACCCAGACACCTATCAACCCCTGCCCCCCCCCCCCCCCCCCCCCCCCAGGCATTGCTGCTGCCACAATGTTTACACCCAACAAAGAGGTCGAGTTGTGTGATAACCAGCTGAGAGTGGCATTTGACGGAGATGCTGTGCTCTTCTCGGATGAGTCTGAGATCGTTATGAAACAAGAAGGCTTGGATAAGTTCATCGAGCATGAGAAGCAATTTGAGAACAAAGCACTTGCAAAGGTAACCAATAGCCTGATTGAATAACATGAGGGAAGGCCTATATTATATACTAAGAAACACCACACTCACAAGACCTAAATTAGTCCATCAGGGGGTATTTCAGCACACCACCTCTGTCCACGACTGTGTTGAATCCACTACCGATAAGCCAACAATGTTTTCACAATCATCCTACCTTGTATTCAATCTCAATAGTTTGTTACACACAAGCTCTGGCTACATACTGTATCATGAACTCTGATTGTGTTTCTCTCTTGTTTACCGCCGCCACTCAGTCTGTCATAATTAAGAAACTGTTCAGCAAAAGCATTTTAGGCATACGGTTGTGTCGACTCTTTCAGGGTCCCCTGAAGTGTTTTCTGGAGGCCTTGTGGAAACTCCAGAAGAAGTTCTACGCCAAGGATGAGCGTTTGACCTGTCCCATCCGCACTTTCCTGGTCACATCCCGTGGTGCAGCTCAGGGGGTCCGCGTTCTGAAAACACTAAGTAGCTGGGGCCTAGAGATGGACGAAGCTTTCTTCCTGGCGGGGTCCCCCAAGGGACCCCTCTTAGAGAAGATAAAACCCCACATATTTTTTGACGACCAAATGGGCCACGTTGAGGGGGCCATTGAGCTAGGCATCATCGCTGCACATGTGCCGTATGGGATTGGACAGAAGTACCACAAGGGGAAACTCATTGAGCAGCCACAGAAAGAGAAGTGATCTTACACCTGAACATGTTTTGACGTATACTCATTAGTTCCTTTTTTAAGGGTGGAAGATCATTTATGGTTTACTTTGTTACTTTATTGACTTGAAAGTCACTGCACAGAATCCAGTTTGCAGTCCATTTAATGAACAGTTCATACTTTACAATTGGGTTTATAACACATAATGACACTGTAACATATTAACATGTTTACTTCAAATTACTTGTGATGACATTAACTAAATGTATACAGTGTGTTCACTTTTTATTCACCCTAAAGCAAAAAGGGAAGTGCTGTTGAAAATACTGATCAAACTAGAAGTAACAAGCCTTATTAGAGTTTTAAATATCATAAACAAAGTGATCCTTTACTGCAGGCTTGCTAGATACAGTATGAAATCCTACCAAAAAAATGTAATATATATTAAATATGTAATAGCTTTCTTCAACACCTTACCTAAAGTTATAAAGAGAGGCTGTTGCTGTTGTTTCTGTACTGCTGTTTTACTTACCAGCATTTTAGACTAGGAGCTAATACGCACAAACTGTACTTTTTATATTAAAGTTTTCTATTTGTTAAACACAAGACTGACATTACTACTGAAATAGTCAAAGTTCCATATTACATTGCATCTGTACAGCATGTACTGTTTTTGTTTTTTTCAAAGATATTTTTTTTGCGGCTTACGCCTTTTATTGGTTTTTGAAGGGACAGACAGTAGGCTGACAGGAAACGGGAGAGAGATGGGGGAAGACATGCAGTAAAGGCCGTGTCGGGCTCGGGAGTCGAACCCGCGGCACACTGCGACTGGATTACCAGTCGGGTGCCCAGGCGGTTACGCCACCGCCTGGGCCCAGCATGTACTGTTAAGTATTGTTAGACTCTTCCTAGCAGCTTTCCATAATAAGCTAATGGATTTCTAAAACTTTTTTCTATTTCTTCTATTTACAAGTGGATTGGTTGAGAGTTGCATATTTAGTGACTATTGTTATTGTAAATGAGCGATATGCCCCCTCAGCTGGTCTGCTTGAGGTGCCTAAAAAGATGGCGACTAGGAAATACGGTGAGGCAGCTTTCTGCTTCTACGGGCTGACAACCTGGAATAAACTCACTACAGCTACAGCTTGGACAGGCACCCTCTGTACTCTTCAGTCTTGCTTTTAAAACCTCCTTGTGTTCTTATTCATGTACTCATTATTCTGCCTGATTTCCTGATGTTTTTATGCTCTTTGCTATATTTTTATTATGTTAATGTTACTCTGTTTTTGCTTGTTTTAATGCCATCTTGTTTTTCTCTTTTCTGCCCTGTAAAGCATGTTGCGCTGAAGGGGGGCACGGTGGCACATCGTTAGTGCTGTCGCCACACAGCTAGAAGGTCCTGCGTTCGATTCCCGCTGGGGACACTGTGGGCACTGGGGGTGTGTTTTCCTCCTCTGCGTCATCAGTGCCCATACCCGAGGCAAAAGGGCCTTTCTGTGTGGAGTTTGCATGTTCTCCCCGTGTCCCCTAGGTTAGGTACCCTCACAAAAAGCATGTAGTAATCCTGTTCTCTAAACTGCTTCCCCCTGGCCAGCCGGGGCGCCTGGTGGAGGCGAAAGGAACTGGTCGGAATAACGTGTTCCTTCCACATGCTACGTCCGGCCGGGGAAACTCCCCCCTGTCAGGTGAAAAGAAGCAGCTTGGACTCCTCATGCATAGAAGGAAGCATGAGGTCTGTCCGCTGCCCCCCCAGGTTGGCAGAGGAAGTGTAGCGCCTAGGATTACATTAGATAATTGACACTGGGTGAAAAAATGGGTTGCAAAATCGTGGGATAAAAAATATATTTTTTAAAAAGAATGTTGTGCTGCATTTTTATGTCATGAAAGATGCTATATAAATAAAGTTTATTATTATTAATACTAAATCAGTGGTGGATTTCAGCACAACATCTGAGCATGACCAATCATCCTCACATTCATTCCCATATCTTTATCATAATTTCACAATAAAAAGAAAGTAAATACACATATACTCACATTATACTGTAGGGCCTATACTGGCACTGTTATGCACAGTGAAACTGAAACCACAAAATGGAATATATTTCCTGGTCATTGTGTCTTTTTGTCACACTTCCGCACCTGATTGCTCATGTATTTGGCAGTGATTGTGCTTTTCTGCCAGACCTTGACGTACCTGAAGATAGGCAGGTGTTTCTGTGTGAGAACAATTGAGGTAATTTGGTCATTTGCAGTCAAATTCATGCAATCAACTCAGACTTCTTTCATTGCTTTTTACCCCCTTTTCTCCCCAATTTAATCGTTATGCCTCCCCACACATTTCTGTATTGTTACTGCTGCTGTTGTATCCTCCTGACTCACCCGCCAGTGAGGAGCACCCACCGGGAGGACGTAGAGTCTTCGTCCTACTCCTCCTGCCCATTGTGCCCAACGATCTGCATGTGCTGCTGACACAGGTGAATTATCACCTTCCCCGTCTGGGTTCCCTCCAATCCACCGAACACGGGCCAATTGTGTTTGTGTAGAAGATGCTCAACACACACACACACACACACACACACACACACACACACACACACACACACACACACACACACACACACACACACACACACACACACACGCTTTATGTATATTAACCACTTAAACCATATAAGTCACTGTCACAAGTATGTATGTTCAATTGTTCATAGATATTCACCGTTACGTTTTTTTGTGAACATTGAGTGTTGCAGATTTGTAATTGCTGCAAATAAACTTAGTTTTTGCTAGAACTAAATAGTTAATTGCTGTAGTAGGCTATTTCAATAAGATTTCATCAATCTAAATACATTTCTCATTGTAGTATTAACTTTGAATTAAAAATATATATATTATACTTGTCTGCAGCTATTGATGAAATGCATGTCGAAGTACAGTTGGCAATGCATTCACATAAGCAGTCACAATGCAATACTAAACTTGACCACCAGATGTCTCACTTCATCACAGAATCAAGAGGCATTCATTCACAATACCAGTTTTGCTGCAATCAGAAATGGCTGCGTTCTCGCCGTTCTGGTTCATCATAGGCTGCCTGTGCAAGTTGTGCAACTAAACATTTTCCTGCGCATCTAGAGAAACGCTAATAAACTGCTAAAGTATCTTATTACAGCATACCGATGCCGGGCCGGCCACATTCGGAAAATCAGTAAATAAAAGGGGTGTGTCGATGTGTGAAAGCAAACTACGTACGTAACGGACACATGGCATGGCACTCCAGTTTCCTATCTGAAGGGCACGTTTGAGTGCTGCGTAATAATATTATATAAAGCTACCAGCCAGCTCCGCAGGCAGGTCCTTTAACCGCGTACACAATGGCGACTGTAACCTCTAACAGACCGTACCACATCATAATATTCGGTGCCTCTGGGTTTACCGGACAGTTTGTGGTGGAAGAGGTCGCCCGATGCGCTGCAGAGAGTTCCAGTGGCGGGTCGCTCCAATGGGCCGTGGCCGGGAGAAGCCGTGAGCGCCTGGGAGGAGTCCTGAAACAAGCTGCCAGGAGGCTGTGTATGTTGTTGTTTTTCCGTCGGTGTAAATATAATAACCTAATCAATGTTCCTCCGAGGTGGAAAGCCTGGAGACGCGGGGTTAAATCAATTATGTCGGATGTCATTCTCAGCTGGCTTTGATGTGTTTTGAGCGTAGCTTCGTAGTGAAGTTATTACTGTTTTGCTAGGACAGTTCAGTCTTCAGAGCCTGATCTTTGAATGGATAAAAAGCTACTCCATTTCCTGTATTCTTGACCTCAAGTGTGCAGTTTGTGCATGTCTTTCTATGTCCAATTAAATCTTCCATACATGTCTACTAGTAATAAAAATACACACAATTGATCTAGCCTTTGATCAAGACTAGTCTATCATGATGTATTTTATCGATTTTGACATTTGCACATATCTATAATCAAGTCAGACCCCATAAAATTTACACAACACATCTTATATGATAGTCTTGACTCTTGATCCAAGGCTACCATTGTCATGATGACATGCATGTTCCCTCAGTTTAGGGGTAGGGGAGTTGAGGTTAGTTTGAGGAAACATAGCTCTGGTCCATAGCCCTAATGCCCTTTGAAGGCATTAGAGCTATGGATCAGAGGTAGGGGAAACAGGGCTGAGGCCCGAAGGGATTTGTTCTTGCAGACAGTAATGAGACCCAGACTTTAATTCCCCAATAGTTAGCCTAAATAAAATACCCGTATGAATAGTCTACATATAATTTTAGTGATATCCACTGATAGATTAATCAATATTTACCAATCTCTGTTTTGTAGCTATGCCAGAGTTGAGCACAGACGTCAAAATAATTGTTGCCGATGTGTCCAATGAAGAATCACTGGGCATGATGTGTCGTCAAGGACAGGTCATTCTCAACTGTGTGGGACCAGTAAGTATTTAGTCTTTTTGTGGCGATGGGGAGGGATTTTCATCCCGTTCTGTACAGTTCCTGAGTAGAGTGCCTCTCATATAGGTTTTATTATGATTTATTTTATGACATATGAATCAAACTGATTTTCTGGGTTCATACAAATATAGCAGGAATATTAATAATAAACATATTAATAATACATACAACAGCAAGGAAATATTCCTCAGCAGTGATGTAAATAGGTTTTCAATGTAATGAGTCCCGGGATGCAGGGATGGTCTTTTAGATGAGTCCCAGGGACATTTTATGAGTCCCATTTCAACGACGTTAGGAGTTTTGTTTTTTACAAATTGCAGCATTTAACTCCCATTTCATTTTATATGGTTATAATGTGGTTATATTCATGTAGAGAACAGAAGAAGAAATCATTATTATAACTAAAGCTAGCTAAATAAACTAGAAGAAAAAACAGGACAGTACTGCATCCCGTGGATGCAGAGGTTGTTGTTTTATTGCGTCCCTTAACTATAAACTGTGTTTTGGGATGCAAAATGCACCCAAGTTTAATCTCTGCCTCAGTATGTTTGGACAATTTTGGAAGTTTCTGTGTCCCCTCTGTCCCGATTCAGTACAGATTTTATGGAGAGCCTGTGGTGAAAGCCTGTATTGAGAATGGAGCTCATTGCATAGATATCAGCGGGGAGCCTAAGGTAGGTCGTAATTTAAATGCCACCTTTTATGACTGTACCGTTGTTCTTAATGTGCTTTTTATGGTTTGATATTTGTTTTAGTGCTGAGTCACTAAAAGAGACTGCAGCGATGACAGCACAAGTGATGTGTGCATGCGTGCATGTACACTGGAATGCACTTGTTAATTTGTGTGTGTGTGTGTGTGTGTGTGTGTGTGTGTGTGTGTGTGTGTGTGTGTGTGTGTGTGTGTGTGTGTGTGTGTGTGTGTGTGTGTGTGTGTGTGTGTGTGTGTGTGTGTGTGTGTGTGTGTGTGTGTGTGTGTGTGTGTTCATGCATGCAAAAATTGCAAATATTAATGAATGTGTGTGTCCTTTCCTCCACAGTTTCTGGAGCGTATGCAGCTGGAGTATCACAGTAAGGCCTTGGACAAGGGGGTGTATGTGATTGGCAGTTGTGGGTTTGACTCCATCCCAGCAGACATGGGCATTCTCTATACGCAGATGCAATTCAAAGGTAACACAACGCTGAGCTCACCTGGCATAGAAACAACTATGTACATCATTCATGAATCATAGATTATTATTACTGTTTCAGTCCTGTCAGAAATGTGATGAACTGTAAAAGTAAAATAAATAATTTACTTAATTTAAGTGTAGGTACGTACGTATGTTTTCAGGAACACTGACAGCAGTGGAGAGCTTCTTCACGGTTACCACTGGACCTGAGGTAGGCTATCTTATCTTTTCCTAACTTCAAGAATAAAGTGTTTCCATTGGAGGAAAGTGTTAAAAGTTTAAAATGACAAATGGTTTAGTGTTAGGTCTTGGTATGTATGACAGTCCTCTCAAAGAAGAAGTCGTTAATGCTTGGTACATCTCTGTATCATCTTGGTGTCTCAGGCTGCCAGTGACATCAGCCCAGTCCATGACTCATGTTGCATGTCATTCCTGTTATTCTTCACTGTTCTTGTCAGAGAAGAGCAATTGAATTGAATGGGAACTGTTTACTGAGGTGAAGTCAGCACTGGTGTCCTTCCGTTCCTTGCAGGGAGGCGGTGGCCACGATGCCACCTGGGAGTCTGCCATCTACGGCTTCTCAGACAGCCACTCTCTACGCCAACTGAGGAAGAAGTTTGGCCACAAACCCATGCCTGTGGTGGGAGCCAGAGTTAAAAAGAGGTGCTGTAATGGGTCTCAGGGGTCTCAGAGTGCACTTGCATTTGAAGTGATGACATTTTAATTGGTATGTCAAGGCTTGGCAGGTTGGCAGTTGAGGGTTAGGGGTAAAGGGTGTTCGGTTTGTTTCCTGTAGACAAAACGTCCACTTTCAAGTGAGCTACAGTAGTACACCATTTTGCCACAACTGTTTGTGTATTGAACCCTGGTGGGCACTCGGATACAAGTTATTTCTGACCTGCGCTATACTGTACAGTACATTACATTAACACTAAACACACGACTGCCATGGATGGAGATCTTTGCCTTTTCAAATCCATCGGCCAATGGAATCAAATTAATCAAATTAAACTTTATTTATAAAGCACATTTACAAAGACCAAATGTCAACCGAAGTGCTGTACAAGATCAGATAAAAGAAGAAAAAGAAAAAATAGCATAAATGTTTTATATTGATTCAGTTTGAGATCGCGTTATACTGTATCAGAGTCTCCGTGTCTAGGAGAGAAACCGGAAGTGGTTCGTCTGCCAGGCAAAATGAAGGTTCCCTCTTGTTGACGATATAACGATAGCCGAAATCTTAACACCCTTTTATCTCGTATTCTATTCCCAGATTCCGATTCTAATCAAAACAAGCTTTATTTACGGCCGATTCCGGTCGCGTCGCTGGTTAAAGAATCATGCCTCAGGTGGTCCGCGATCCTCCCGCGATAGGATTGCTTATCCGTGAGCTAACCTCTGGATAAGGCCCGGGGTAATTTTTGCCCCTTGCACATTTAGGCACCTCACTTTAAAATACCCTTGGCACATGAATGGACAGAGACTGAAACAACCGTGGCAGTCAATGTGGTAAAATCCCTCTCCCACTTGCAACAGGATTGTACCTACCTGAGTATAACAGAATAGAACTATGAGATAAAGTGTGATACATCACTACATTTACATACAAAGCTCACACCTGTGTGAAGTGAGGGGCGCTCTTATCATCATACATCATCTCTTGGGAGGTTAAATTGCGTCTGCAGCTGCTGAAACAACGTCAGAACACCATCACTAAACAAAGACTTCACTACTGTAACACCGTCTTTACAGGTCTCCCTAAAAATCAATCAGATGGTTGATTCAGAACGAATCCTCAAGTTCTTAACTTCTTACTAATATACTATTACAACTTTGTGTACACAAGGTTTGTTCATCCAATTAGTTTCCGAATGCTGCAGCTTGCCTTTTTACTGGGTTCAAACAATTTGATCATGTTTCCCCCAATTTAGCTTCCCTACACTGGGCTGACTGCCAATCATTTTCAGAATTTTCCCCATATGTGCAAACGTGTAGCCTGAGATCCTTAGGCAACGCACTTTTTAGTATTAGTCACTTTTAGTATTCCAAAGTACAGGTTAAGGAGACCAGGCTTTTGCTATCAGAGCTCCTGCACAGGAATGCCCTAACCTAGAGGGCAGCTAGAGGCGGGATCAAGGCATACACAGTGCTGCCTTGATCCCGCCTCTAGCTGCCGCTGATTGGCCAGGCCGTTTTGTGGCCGGGCATCAAGTCTGCCTGAGAGTTCCCAGATGGGAGCAGGAGGGGGGAACCCAGTATACTCTCTTCTGCCCCATCTGGCGGAGTCAGGTTAGGAATGCCCTGCCCCTGCAGATCATGCTCTTTGAGTTGGTACCTACCTTGTTTTAAATCTGTGCTTAAAACTCACTAATAGATTAGCTTTACTAACTGGCTGCTCCTAATTTCAATGTATCTATCGTGTTTATCTGTCTTTTGTTGTTTCCACATGTGTATCCTGCTTCATGTGTAAAGCACTTTGTAACAAAGGTGCTATACACAACATAAGGTGAAAGGTTTCTGCAGGACGCCAGCAATTTGCAGGCTATTATTGTCTGGTGGACTGGTTCCCATTCAGAGTAATGAGATTTTATTGGAAACTTCTCAGCAGTTGTAGAGCAGATTTAAAAGACTGTCAGTGGGTGAAATGAGCTAGTGCTGAACGGTGCTGTCACTGTGTACACACTGTAAGCCAAGGGGTGGAATTATTAAGTCTAGACGTGTCTCTCTTCTCGTGTGTGTGTGTGTGTGTGTGTGTGTGTGTGTGTGTGTGTGTGTGTGTGTGTGTGTGTGTGTGTGTGTGTGTGTGTGTGTGTGTGTGTGTGTGTGTGTGTGTGTGTGTGTGTGTGTGTGTGTGTGTGTGTGTGTGTGTGTGTGTGCCCCCTCCAGGGGCTCTGTGTTCTTCAGTAAGGAGATTCATCAGTATGCCATCCCTTTCATGGGCTCCGACCCCTCTGTAGTGAAGAGAACCCAGCGGTATCTTTATGAAGAAGAAGACCATTCACCAGTAAGACCCTACAGCTACAACACAGTTTTTGCTATCTGTCTTATTTTGTTGCAGAACAATATCTCAAAGTCAAAGTGAAAGTCGTACGATTAGTTACACATGTTACCGCAGTGAAATTTGTTCTCCGCATTTGACCCATCTCTTGGAGCGGTGAGCCGCAGTGTGCGCCGCGCTCGGGAATCATTAGTTGATTTGACCCCCAATCCATCCCATTGGTGCTGAGTGCCAAGCAGGGAGGCATTGAGTCCCATTTTTATAGTCTTTGGTATGACGCGGCAAAGGTACAAAATACAACTTTACTGACTTTTATACTTTTTTACTACACTGTCCTTATCCAGCTGACAGTCGAGCCTATGCAGCTTTTATTAGAAGAAGTTGTAACTTGCAGAATTTATTAACTGTGGTCATGTCTGTGATCTATTCCTCTCTCTCTCGCACTCACGCACGCACGCGCACGCACGCACGCACGCACGCGCACGCACGCACGCACGCACGCGCACAGCCGCACACACACACACATTACTGTAACTCTCCTCCCTCTTCATCAGCCTATTGTATGTGCGTGCGTGCGTGCGTGCATGCGTGCGTGCGTGCGTGCGTGTGTGTGCGTGCGTGCGTGTCTAGGTCAGCTATTCCAGCTGCTGTCAGTATTTTATTGTCATCCACAGGAAACTGGCCTTAATGAAACCCTGCTGTGATTGCATTGTTTAGACCAGTAGAGTGGAAATATGATGAGTCACATGTAGTGATTCATCACTTCTCCACTGTTCATTATTTAGTTTGACGTCTCATCTCTGCATCTCTGTCCCCTATTTTGTTTTCGTTCTACTATTCCCCTTTCCTGTTTCATCTCCACCCCCCCTCCTTTCTCTTTGCTTCTCTATTTCTTCCCTTACCTCTTTTTCACTTCCCCTATCTTTATTTTCTTTCCCCCTGTGTCCCATCATTGCTTCATCCCATTCCCACTTTCCCCATTTCTCTGAAACCATCCCTCCCTCTGTGGCCTCCCCCATATTTCCCTCCTCTTCCCATACCTCCTCCCTCATCCCCTCCCATCTTCCCCCCTCCCTCCTCCCATCTCCTCCTAATCTTCTCTACAGGTTCAGTACAGTGCCTATGTTGGCGTTGGTGGTCTGTTCGCTCTTGTTAAAATGTTCTGCGGGGGTCTGGTCTTTTGGCTCATGGTCAAATTCAGCCTGGGCAGGAAACTCCTCAAAATGGTAGGCACATAACTCACCAGTAATCCCCTTATCACAGGAATGTCACTACTATTGCCATGAAATACGGTATATTCCAACATGCTGACTAGAATAAGGCATCTCATCTGAAGAGGGAATTGAATTGAATTGAATTGAATTGAATTGAATTGAATTGAATTGAATTGAATTGAATTGAATTGAATTGAATTGAATTGAATTGAATTGAATTGATTCCTGCATGAACGCTAGGGTTACGTGTAGGTTTTTGAGGCGCACTAGCCCCTCCTATGCCCATCTTTGTGTGTTTGTGTGTAGCCCATAGTGATGATTAGATTGGCTGAGCACCCCATAGTGATGATTTGATTGAGCAGCTGAGCAAAGTACATATTGAGGATAAAAGGTCTGGACAGAAAAGTGAGGACGCAAATTGTGATTGACCGGAATGAGACGATGTATGATGATAAGAGCATCCCTCACTTCACACAGATTTTTAGATTATCTTGGCCTATAGGGAAAGAGCGAGGTGACGAGATGGTTGGCATTCGGGCCGACGGCGGCATAACTCGGCCGCCATGTTGTTGGTTACGTCACTCTGTAGTCAAAGCAAGCACTGAATGCACTGAACTCGGGCAGTGTACACGATCTTCCATCAATCCACTATCTATGTTTAGCAAAAAACTACAACTTGAATTGTGTATAGGCCTACCATCTTCCATCTCTTTACTATCTTTGACGTCTCTGTTATGTAGGCGTAAACCTGGAATATATCAGTACTGCAAGTAGCATAATACTTGCTAAAATTACGTTGAAACATGTGCAGTGGCATACCAACATACAACAAACATCTTTCAATTTAAGAAGTAGATTGACATTCAGTTGTGCTGATTTGGTTTGGCTATGTTATAAGCATTGTAACTACGCAATAAGTTACTGTAAGTCGCTGCCTGCACAGTAAGTAAGTGTAATTTTTACTCTGACACCTGTAAGGGTCACTTATTACAGTTAAATGAACACTCAAGATTGTACTGTGTCGTAATGCGTTGTTATTTGGGTCCACAGTTTCCATCGTTCTTCTCCTTTGGCTTGTTCTCCAAGACTGGTCCAACGATGAAGCAGGTCAGAACGCATGCTACTTCAGAGTTTTGTTCGGGTTATATTGTATTTCCTTTGCCTGTTTGAAACTCAGTCACTCATGCAAGCAACAGAGGCACATGTGCAATGCATGAGAACCCTCTCCCTGGTACTAAATGCACGTGTTTCTGTGTCGGACTTGTTCATGTATGATTATCTCCATGTGTGTCTGATGTGTTTTTGTTTGTCTTATCGTTATTTTCTTTTTTCACATTATTCTGCTGTAACACCTCAATTTCCCTTGGGGGATTAATAAGGTATATCTCATCTCATCTCGTCACACACTCATTGGCGGACTCCCTTCCTCACTGAAAGCCTCCCTTCCTTTTGGTCTCCTTCCTTGCTTATCTAATCTCTGTCTCAGATGGAGGACACGTGTTTCAGCATGACGTTTTTTGGGGAGGGCTACTCGGAGGGACAGGACACCTCACAGGGTCACCCCAATGCCAAGATCTGCACTCAGGTCATAGGAGCAGGTAAAAAGAGACACACCCTGCTTATTTGTAGTGTTGCAATATAGATTATTTTATTAGCAATTTTTCTATTGATTACCTTTTTGATTAATCAAATATTCGAGAAGCAATTTACATAATTTGATTATATCTAACCGCTATAGAATTTTGTGCTGCCCGTATTACCAATCTCAAGAACGTGTCTGAAATATATGGCATCCAATGTGGCTTCATTGAAACTCAACCAAATGATGGTATGCTTTGGAAAGTGGTTGGCAGTAATGTCAAGTGTATCGTGAGACATGGGTAATAATGGGCTAAACGAGTGTCTTCTGTAATTCTTGGCTTGTATTGGTCTTTGCTGACAGAGCCTGGTTATGTTGCAACACCAGCGGCTATGGTCCAGGCAGCCGTCACCTTGTTGGATGAAGTGCATTCACTCCCAAAAAGGTTAGATGACGGTCCGTCTGTCTTTCTGTCTCATACTCTTAGCTGCTAGCTTTTCATACTGCACAGTGCACACACTTTACAATACATCAGTACTGTACTGCACACACTTTACAATACATCAGTACTGTACAGTACTGTACAGTGTGCACACTGCACACACTTTACAATACATCAGTACTGTACAGTACATCAGTACATCAGTACAGTACAATACATCAGTACTGTACAGTACATCAGTACATCAGTACAGTACAATACATCAGTACTGTACAGTACATCAGTACATCAGTACAGTACAATACATCAGTACTGTACAGTGCACACACTTTACAATACATCAGTACTGTACAGTACATCAGTACAGTACAATACATCAGTACTGTACAGTGCACACACTTTACAATACATCAGTACTGTACAGTACATCAGTACAGTACAATACATCAGTACTGTACAGTGCACACACTTTACAATACATCAGTACTGTACAGTACATCAGTACAGTACAATACATCAGTACTGTACAGTGCACACACTTTACAATACATCAGTACTGTACAGTACATCAGTACAGTACAATACATCAGTACTGTACAGTGCACACACTTTACAATACATCAGTACTGTACAGTACATCAGTACAGTACAATACATCAGTACTGTACAGTACATCAGTACATCAGTACAGTACAATACATCAGTACTGTACAGTGCACACACTTTACAATACATCAGTACTGTACAGTGCACACACTTTACAATACATCAGTACTGTACAGTACATCAGTACAGTACAATACATCAGTACTGTACAGTGCACACACTTTACAAATAATACATCAGTACTGTACAGTACATCAGTACAGTACAATACATCAGTACTGTACAGTGCACACACTTTACAATACATCAGTACTGTACAGTACATCAGTACAGTACAATACATCAGTACAGTACAATACATCAGTACTGTACAGTGCACACACTTTACAATACATCAGTACTGTACAGTGCACACACTTTACAATACATCAGTACTGTACAGTGCACACACTTTACAATACATCAGTACTGTACAGTACATCAGTACAGTACAATACATCAGTACTGTACAGTGCACACACTTTACAAATAATACATCAGTACTGTACAGTACATCAGTACAGTACAATACATCAGTACTGTACAGTGCACACACTTTACAATACATCAGTACTGTACAGTACATCAGTACAGTACAATACATCAGTACTGTACAGTACACACACTTTACAATACATCAGTACTGTACAGTACAGCATTTGCCATGGATTTGGAGACTGCCTCTCTTCCTGTCTTTCCTGTACTTTTGTATCTTTCTGAAGGCATACAAACAACTTTCTCTCTCTTTCTCTCTCTCTCTCTCTCTCTCTCTCTCTCTCTCTCTCTCTCTCTCTCTCATCATTGACAGGGGAGGAGTGTATACTCCAGGTGCTGCGTTCTGTAAAACCAGCCTCATCGACCGCCTCAATAACCATGGCATTAAGTTCTCAGTCAGGAGCTACCCATAGGCCTCCAGCGGCAGCCATTTGTAGAAGCCACTGTAGAAGTCAACCCAACTCTCTTATTATTTTTTACTGTGTACAGTGGTAGTCATTGTTGAATTGTCCAGATTTTGTATCGATACAATGCCGGTATTGTGTACAGTGGTAACCATTGTAGAAATCCCTCCAACCTGAATTTATCCTACATTATTACATGGCTTGATTGAATGATTGACTGCTATGAATGAACGTCATTCTGATCAACAGGCTGGTTTTTGCTCCCCCGTATCCAACATGGTGCCCGAGTAACGATCACATTTTACATCTAAACGGTACACCACAGTATGCTTCTGGACATATTTGAGGCCAGAAATGGGCAATAACATTATTACTGCCTAGATTGATAGTTGGATCAACGTATGTTTCGGGAGCTGGCCATGTTGCGCTGGACGGATCTCTTTACCAAAAACAATGAAAACCTTATTCAATCAATAAAATTGTTTTTGTTGTGTCTTTTCTGTAAATGTATTGATTTCTAGTAACTATGTAATAAGCGTCCTTTAGGGTGCTTGCCCTCCACTTGGGGTCGTGCATCAGCCAGGGTTAATTTCTCTATAATGACCGCGTCACTGTTCATTATGCCTTACCTCTGGAGACAGACTGTTGACTCAGATTGTGCTTGGCTTAGGGTCGACGACAGAGTACAGCATTTTGCAATGGGTCTGGCCCACAAGATTCGATACACCACCAAGATACACATGTACCTGTCTAGATACTTCCTTAATGTTAACGAAGTCCACACCCACAACACCAGAGGGAGTGCAACGAACCATGTACAACCCAGATTCGGCACAAACAAGGGACTAAATTATTTTCGCTCCTATGCCACCAAAATGTGGAACGCCCTACCAACAGTCATTAAGACATGCGAATCCCTTGACTCCTTCAAAACCGCTCTCAAAGGGCACCTACGGATGGCTGCAATTCAAAACTGGCCCCTGTAAAATCTGAATCCCCCCCCACCACCCCCCCCCCTTTTTTCCCTCACTGTATATGTTTCTTTTCCCTTTTTACCTCTATGAATTCCTGTTCTGTCTATATAGAAGTGTCTATTTGTACGTCTCTAAATGTTTTTGATGAATTGAACAAGGTGGACCCTATTGGAAACAAGTGTAATGCTTAATTGGGTCGTCCACTCACAGTTAACAGCCTTTGTATTGAGTTTGTGCTTGAAATGTACTGTAATTCTGCAAACGGTTAATAAATATTTCAATCAATCAATCAATCAAGCACAGTATCGGGCTTTGGATAATACCCTCCACCTACCTACTGTACATACTGTATTTCTATCCTGCAGCAGAGAGCCTCTGTGCTCTATGACAGGGGTTCTCAACCCGTGGGTCGCGACCCCTCGGGGGGTCGCCAAATTATTTTAGGGGGTCCCCAAATTATTTTCGAAAAAACCCAAAAAAAAGATATTTTTTTTTCACGGTTTAAAAAAAATAGCAGACCTACAAGCTCGTAGCGTGCCACTCGGTGGCGCGCTATGAGCTTGTAGATCTGCTATTTTTCAATAGCTAAATTATAACAATGCTTAAAACACCAAAAGGGGTTCCCGCCCAAAATGGTTTAAGGTTATTGTAGCAGTCAATTTATATTGGGGGTCGGGAGGGGGCGGGGCGGGGGTCCCGAGACATTGCCAAAGCATTTCCGGGGGTCCCCGGCCAAAAACGTTGAGAACCCCTGCTCTATGATACATTCATCATTTCAACAAGTCCTTGTTATGCCTACATATCAAGGCCTATGCCCCCACAGTCAGCCATTTTAGTCTGCTTACAAATTTTAAAACAAAAATCCCCAAAGGTTAGTGACTGTGACAACAACATAATATGGAGATTTCGCAGCAGCAGTATACTTTTGCTGTAACCACTTAAATGCATTTTTACGAGTTCAAAAGTAGTGGTTCTACAACACACATTAATTGTGATGTAATGGTTTTGTCTCCCATCGATTTTTATCACATTATGGCAATTAAACCTTTTTCAGAAGAATAAAACAAAACTGACCTACTACTGAACTGTCCATTTTAGAAGTGAGTGTGTGTGTGTGTGTGTGTGTAAGTGTACACACACACACACACAGTATATTTTGTATTACTATTATATTAACCATGTGAGAATATTCTTGTTGACTATACACAAAATGTAACATTAATCCTAATCGCAGATGGCTTCCCTTAAAGGAGTAGTTCACACAAATACAAAAAGACTTATTTTATATCAATTACGATTCCTAAGCAAATCATTTGATGACCGGTGGAGTGTCCGGTATAGGAGTCATGTCCGGTAGGAGACTCCTAGGTAGGAGACGCCTACCGAAGACTCCAGTCTTTCCACCTCAGAGGAAAGCTTGGTCTGTGTTATAAAATTGCTGTGTGATCCGGTCATTGGGAAAATCGGTTTGAGGGAAAGGAAGTTCCAGATTGATGGTTCCGCCCCGGATGACTACAAAACAATGACTACAACATGACGTAACGATATCATCCGCTCCCGACCGGATCATAATCCCGAAAAGGAATGCTGCCCAGGCAGCTAGCCGGTAGGAGTCTCTTAACGAGTGTCCTATTTGACTCATGACCCGATCATAAAATGGTTAGCTCAGGAATGCATACAAAATCACAAATAATCAAAAAAAATCATGAATTCAAGGCGTCATGGGGTGATTGATAGAAAATAAGTAATTTTTCTGGCGTAAACTACTCTTAACCTTTACATGAACATAGACCTAAACACAGAGCCTGGCTGTCTTTCTACATGAGTGAAAACATATAATGCTACATCATTATCTTTCCACTCAAAGATGTATTATATGTCAATCCAGTTGTATTCCTCTGCGCTGCAGTACTTCATTTCCACCACCATGTGTCACTGTTGACATAGCTGTTTATCCCTGGTAAAATGTTTATGGCACAGATCAGGATGACAGTAGAGGTCATCAGCCTGTAAGAGGCCTTGTTTAAAGCCCTAATTAAAGAACCATCCATACACGTTTCAAGACAGAACAAACAGGCAAGGCAATCGCAGCAAGGTTATCAGCGTTGCCAGACACCGTGGCTCTGTGAATCTGTAAATAGGAGGCCACGGCTAGAAATACCTGGTGGCTATGATTTCTCTTTCCCTCCCTTTTTTCCCTATTGTGACTCAGTCCACTCTTTGTTCTTTTTCTCCTGCCCTCTCTCTCAATCCAGCTTGCATTCTATGTATCTTATTTGTTTCCCCTCCCCCAGTTGTCGCCACCGCTCCAATAAAACAGCTCCCAAGGGGTGAAAATGCCACAATAACACACACATACGTCACATGCACATGCAGACCTGATAGATTATTTTATTCGTCCGTTAGGAAATATATTTCCGCATCCTACGGGCATCAGAAATAATTGCCTCAGTACAATTCCTTAGATTTAAGGGCAACATGGTTCACCTGTGGTAACCAGGTTCAAGCTCAGTGGTTGCGCAACGTGATTACATGAACTGGTTTGTTAAGAGAAAATGTCAGTGGGGAGATAGATGGTGCTGGGATGAAGACAGAGAGACTGAGGAAGAGGAAGGTAGAGATTGCAGTGGTTTCCCTGTGTCTAGGAGAGAGCAGCCCCAACCCTCTCTACTACGGCACTACCCTGCACCTTGTCTTCCCCTGTGTCTAGGAGAGAGCAGCCCCAACCCTCTCTACTACGGCACTACCCTGTGTCTAGGAGAGAGCAGCCCCAACCCTCTCTACTACGGCACTACCCTGTGTCTAGGAGAGAGCAGCCCCAACCCTCTCTACTACGACACTACCCTGCGCCTTGTCTTGAGGAAGAAGAGATAACCAGTCAATTTGATAGAACGAGTGCTCTGTTTCCACCAGTGATCGCAAAGTGACACATACAACCACAGGTCTAGGATCAGTTTGACTTTTGAGACAGACAGACTGTTGACTCACATCAAATTCAAAGGAAAGGGCACATCTCCTGCCTGAGAGAGTGTCGCGGGTTTGAGTCCCGATCCCGACATCCTTTGCTATGCGTGTAACTGTAAAGTGTGTGTTTGATGAGCTGATTGGCTGAGCACAGAATGTGATGTATGATGATGTATGATTATAAGAGCACTGCTCACTTCACACAAGTGTAATTATTTTTGAGTGGTGCAAACCACTCCAACAACCAGCTTTGTCTGTACCCGTGTACCCGTGTATGTACCCGTGTACCTGTACGTGGCCCCACGCACAGGTGAGCATGGTTGCTATGGTTAGTGTGTGACGTCACTGCACCACTCAGTTCAGACGGGTGTGATTTTTTAGTATCATATGATATTTTTCATATCTGCCCTGTGCATTTCTATCAGAATATCATATCATATGTTCGGACATGACATATGACAAGACGGACAACTACCGTGGCATCAGCCTGAGCTCACAAGTCGCCAAGACTGCTAACAGGATGATCCTCAACCATCTTAGACCAATCTTAGACCCTCTACTGAGAAACAGACAGAACGGCTTCCGCCCAGAACTAACAGTCAGGCAGATACTGGCACTGAGGAGGATATTGGAAGGGGTAAGGGAGCGCAACCTGTCAGCGGTGATCACTGATCACCTTCATTGACTCCAAAAGGCTTTCGATACCATCCACCGGGGGAAGCTCATGAGTATTCTACGCCTACGGAGTTCCAGAAAAGTTGGTCCAGATAACGTCACATGGACGGACCGCATCAGAAATGTGGACCTCTATGGGGACCTACCATGGGTCACGGACAAAGTCAGAGAGAGAAGGATGAGGCTGGCAGGGCACTGCGTCAGGCATCCAGAACTTGAGGCAAGTAAATTGACCCTATGGGAGCCAACCCAGGGCAAAGCCAGGAGGGGAAAGAAGCGCACCACCTATGTAGACGTGCTGCGGCGCAACAGCTTGGCTGACAACACTGCAGAGCTCAAGAACCTGATGTTGGATAGGAAATTGTGGAGGGCAGCGATCCAGGAATCCCGAGTTAGTGTTGGCTAGACCTCCCTCTCGCAGCAACTAACTAACTAACTAATATCTTCCAATGTTCAATGCCAAAAACACACAATTATTTGTGTGACAATTAATCGTCAACTTAAATTTGTAATGGTGACAGCCCTTATTTGAGCATGGCTGGGAACCTGCTGCCGCTCTACCTCCTGAGCCACTGCACCTTATCATGAGAATAGCCTACACTCACACACTGCACAAAGGCAGGATAGCAAACACACACACATTTATACAACCCACACGCAAATACACACGTATACTCCCATGCACATGCATAGCCAGTGAGTCATCCTGATCCTGAGTGGTGTGATGTAAGCCGTGGGCTGAGGAGGGAGTATGAATACAGTATGAATGCATTTACAATGGATGTAAGCCTATAGCCTGTTATTAATTATGTGTGAGTGAGAGAGAATTTGTTTTGTTAAATGAGTTTTGTTCATTTGCTTGTGTGTGTGTGTGTGTGTGTGTGTGTGTGTGTGTGTGTGTGTGTGTGTGTGTGTGTGTGTGTGTGTGTGTGTGTGTGTGTGTGTGTGTGTGTGTGTGTGTGTGTGTGTGTGTGTGTGTGTGCGCGCGCGTGTGCGCATGCGTGCGCATGCATGCTTATGGCAGGAGCCAGGAGGGTGTTATTCCTCCAGGCGTCATGTGCTAACTCTTAACAAATTGGCTCCCAGACTGTGTCAGCAATATAGAGAGTCAGACGGCAGACACAAGTAAGCACTAGAGAGAGGTAGAGAGAGCCAGAGAGAGGTAGAGAGAGGGAGAGAGGTAGAGAGAGGTAGAGAGAGGTAGGGAGAGCCAGAATGATAGGACTAGGGAGGGCTGCAGAGTGTGGAGGGAGTGAAAGCAGCAGTGCCTGGAGGATGGATGGGGAGAGCAGACTAATAACAATGGAACCGAGCGCTGGTAAGAGAGCAGACAAGCAGAGAGTGTGGGTTGTAATACAGATAGGGAAAGAAGTAAGAACTGACAAAAGAGTAAAGAAATGAAAGACTAAAGTAGGAGGTGAACACACACACACACACCTGTTGCCATTTCCGCAAATGTCACATTTTCACATTATTCTGATTGAATACTGAACAAACGGGTTAATGTCAAAATATTTTACAATTGGCATAATACACATTTTAAAGAGTTATATGTGAACTGCCACGGTTTGTCTACTCTAAATCTGCACGACCTGAACGTATGCTGCATTGTTTACATTTGGTACTGAGTGGAATAGTAGAGACAGAAAATCCATTTGGTTACACTCTCAGACATATCACTGGTTTCACTCTGCAACTTCCAGCTTTTGATGAGAGAAACTCAAGAACCAAGAAGCATTTTTTTGTCATGCACATACTGCACATACCTGATTATGCTGTGGCATGTTTGGCAAGACAATATACAACAAGATAATAGAGATAATGCTGGATTGTAATGGTTTAAAATGAATACACATAATAAATATCCACTGGGCTTTGTGGACTATTCCTGATTAAATTAAATAGACATTGAAGAGCAGTGAGACAAAGAGACAGTAATTCACATATTGGACGCAATCCACACACGGCATTACCAAGGATTATTAAGACAGGGAATTAAGAAAGTCATTAGCATGTCCATAAATATGCTGATAGTGCAGTAATACTCTGGTGTTCTTCCCCCCCCATTTCCCCTTCTCTGTCTGAGCAATCAAATTGATGCAAATTCACTTCCTTATCTACTGTTCTCAACACATGCATAGATAATTACCTCCAGATGTTATACACATCCTGACAAATACACCCATTTCACAGATATATGTGTGTGTGCGTGCGTGTGTGTGCGTGCGCGTGTCTGCACACGCATGTGTGTGCATGTGAGTATGGAGTCATGTCACCAATCACCACTTCTCTGCAGAATATTATATTAACTGTTTGTGTGTGCATGCGCGTGTTCGAAATGCTTTGGTAACTGTTAACTGATTGTTCTGATTTCATGGCTCTGTTTCGGACAGTTGAGAAGATATAGTGGACAGACAGACCAAACAGATGGCATGAATCTCCACAGACACAAATGAATCTTCACAGACACGAATCTTCACAGACACGAATCTTCACAGACACGGGTTGGAATGAATGGAGATGGATGTGATAACACAGGAGAACAGGATACATCTGTAGTATTCCCATAATATGTTTTCCTCAGCATCAAGGAGTGTTTTTCATTTGTTAGACTTCTGAATAATTTATGAAAGTGTGTGTGTGTGTGTGTGTGTGTGTGTGTGTGTGTGTGTGTGTGTGTGTGTGTGTGTGTGTGTGTGTGTGTGTGTGTGTAGAGTTAAGTAGGGTAGAGCAAGAAAAAATGCGAGCTAGAGAACGATAAATGGGAGAAAGAGAGGGCGATAGGGAGAGATGTTTGGTGATTGCATGGTATTGCAGCACTTGTTTGCACCAATGCCTCCCACGCGCTCTTTGCTACAGTATTGTCTCACTGGTTTCCTCTGAGGTAAGTTGGCTCTAGTTAATCAAAACTGGAAAAATGTTGGAACCCCCCGAAGTACTGAAATTATAATCCAACAGTGATGGCACGATAACACACTATTCCTCTTTTATTCTAAAATATTTTTGTCTTTTAAGATTGTCGTTATTCTGAATGAATACCTTAAATCATAGTTTTAGTTTTTTGTTGATATATAGATAGAGGAAATAGCAGAATGTTTTAATTTACATCCCATAGATACTGTAACAGCATCATGAAAACAGCTTAGCTCCACAGCACAAAAGTGTCGGTTTCAGAAATTCTGATAATAATGATTGAAACATTGCGGTCACAATTCTTAACTGTAGACATAAGAGAGTTGTTCCAATGCTTATTCCAATATCGGAAATGGTTCTGGTTGCGTAACACTGATCCATAATATCACATCATTTATCATGATGATCTTCAATTACACAGACCAGCAACACATACAGATCCATACTTAAGTTGGAAAGATACAGCTGTTGTCTCTAGACGTGATGAATAATGTATAGCAGATCTTTCAGAATGAATTTATGATGTGTAGCCTAGGCTATACAGATAGAGAACATGCTTTATTGTTATTGGACAGGGCAGTGAATACTCACAGAATGTTGTTAGTACATCCAAAGCCTTAATGGAGAATGCCTCCAAACAGTAGCACATTGAGGCCAAATCAGATACTATTGGTATGGATGCAGCATAGTAGATCTACTAGTTCTATGTTGGTCCCAGTGGAGAAGACTGTAGCAGAGGCAGCTTAATACACATGCTAGGCCTGTTCCCTTACACTGCTCAGCATACTGATAAACTATGACAGATTGTGCTTGTAAAAACAATGGCATACTGATAAACTATGATATAGAGAGAGTGTGTGTGTGTGTGTGTGTGTGTGTGTGTGTGTGTGTGTGTGTGCGTGCGTGCGTGCGTGCGCGTGCTGTAGTGTACAGTGCTGCCATCCGTCAACACAATCAGGATTTGAGTCAGTGTGGAGGACAGAAAATGTGTCTCAATTACTTGAGGTCATCCACAGATGTATCTATTTGTATGAAATGTCTTCAGAGGCCCTACACTCCTACAGTGGAGAGATTCCATCAAATGCTAAAGAAGTTTTTCTATTTGAAAGAAAATTCTAAAACAAATCATAATTGTCCCAATGTCTAAAACCTTTTGTAAATATGTACCAAGAGAACTACAATTTTCATTTCAGAGGTCAACTCTAGCTACTCCACTGGCAGGGAATTAGAACTGGGTTGCTGAATAATCTGATGTATATACAGTTGTAATAAATTGAGGTGCTGGAGTCTAGTATGTTAACACTTGGCTGTCAAGCCAGCTTGTCAAAGTTTTGCAGACTCACTCAGGCATTTGTGTCTAAATCTCATTGTGTTGATTGTCCATATAGATGAAAAATGTAATCTCATAATTCAAAGATTGCATTTAGAGCCTTTATTGTTACTCAATGAATCAGATATTTAAGATAGCCTTATCTTAATTCAGTCAGGACAACTCGTGAATGGAATATATATATTTATTGAATATAAAATGAGCAATATATTTATTATGGTTTGGCGATGAATTGGATCTGCTTTTTAGGTACTCTGATCAAGCGCATCAGTCCCAACCATAGGGACCCGTACCTAAACAGCAGATCCAAAACGACAGGTGGTAGCTGGGGTGGAGGAGGGTGAGCAGCAAAGGTTTAAGCAGACAGCAGCGCAGCAGTATCAGTGTGCAGCAGCAAGAAAGCAGGATGAGCAGTGCAAAGTGCAAACTTCCAGTTTAAATAGCCGGTATGAAGATGGAATGAGTGTGTGATTGGATGAGTGAATCATGTGAATGAGAACGCGATGCTGAGGCGGCAACTGCACCGAGTTTCCTGACTGACAGGCGCGATGCTCATACTATTTATTAATCTCTCTTCAATAGTGGGAATGCTTAATCTACTGTATGACTTCATAAGACACAATACACAATCATCTGGTCCTAGTGGGAAACCAGTTGAGAATCAGTGATGCAATCGAGAATAGACCAACCACATTATCCGTGTGAATGAAGTTATAGGCTACCTACAGAATATCATCTGGTGACTCGTCATCAATCAGTTGTCCATAAAAGAACATTTCCCCCCTGCATGCTATCTATGTAGCCGCCTGCAAGTAGCAAAAGTTGGGTTATACTTGTTGACTTTATTTGATTTGGTTTTACATTGCTGAACTGCTACTCTGTACCTGGGATGGATGTCTTGTCTTCTCTGAGCAACAATGAGAGGGATAAAGGAATATTAACTGGGACCCTTTAACTTGGACTCCTTTATGCTTAAGTTCACAAAGTATAAATCAGGCTTTTAGACCACAAAGACAGTTCCCCTGTAAGTAAACTAGTTGGCTTATTTTAAACACTTTTCTTTTATTGATTTCAAACAAATAAGACAACAACTACACCAACAATACAAAACATTACAAAACAATGCAAAAAACAATAATCACAATACAAAAATCACAATACAAAAGACAATTCCAAAACATAAAATAAATAAATAAATAAACAAGGAATGCAAAATTACAATAAAACGGAATAAAAAAAATGCAATACAAAACCAAAAATATTTCTCTTTCATAAGTAAGCTATATAAATAACATCCCCTAGCCAAAGATGTCTGCTCAGAGCTCCTTGGCGGTCCAGAGACCAAAGGCTGTCGGCTGACAGGAGCAAAAAAGACAGACACAGGTGTGACTAGGGTTCATTACTTTTAATCAATTCAGCTAGCTACAAAATGTCCACCACTTTTACACACTGACAGGATACAGAGAGGGAGTCTTTAAATATTACATGCGTTAGAGGACATCAATCTTACAGTTTGACCTATTGTTGTCTTTCTGGATTTTAGATATTCATCTTGTTCTAACTACTCCACATTTTGGCGATTTGGTGTGCATAGCTCTAAAGTTCAGAAGCAAAAAAAGAAAAAAACCTTCATATGTATTTTTTTTTTCTTGTTTCGGAGTCTTATAGTCGTTCATAATTATTTTCATAATTATTGTTGTGTTTTTTTTAACCAATAATAAACCACACGGGGGAGAATAAACCAACAGATAGTCTTTTTTATATAAAAGTAAGGTCTCTCAGAAATATGCGTCTTTGCTTTACATTGCAAACCTTGTTTTTTTTTTTCAGAGCATCCAAAACCTATGTTACAGTACACAACCAGTCTCCATCTTTCAGCACATAATCAACATTTTCATCACTGCGAACTGCATATTTGTTTAGAAAACAGGTCATTGTTTTATTTTTTTATATATTATTTTCTTTTGCAATACAACCCCCAAGTCCTCATTTTTTTCCCCTCATGATCTCATCACCTTTTATTTTTTTTAATCCCTTTTTGCATTACTTTACAACAAGATGGTCACAGTAGATAAATATATAGAGACAGAAAGAGTGGCACTATTGCAAACTTGTAGTAGAGTATGGAACGATCAACTGTGTCCTAATACTGAGCATGCGTTTTTGTCAATTTGCTACTGCCATGTTATCTTTTTTTATATATATTTTTCAGACACGTTTTTTTCATTTATAAGGCTCTAAAATCTACCATTTGTCATGCAGAGAACGGACAAATCACGTTACTTGGAGGAATGCAATGTCTAATACAGCTACAGAGAGATCTAGTTTTGCACATTGTCTAAACAGGAACTCATTATGATTGCGATGAGGGGAAAAAAAGAACAATGAAACCAAAGACTGCCTTTGTTTTTGATTGTTAAGTGCTCTTTGTAAACCCCATCAGCCTGGACCCTCGCTTAGATACATGTTTATTCATGTGTTTTTGTTCTCATCCAATCGCTCTTCTCCCTTTCGTATGACGACACCAAAACAAGGAGCATGACAGTAGCCTAAATGGAACGACACAGTTCTACCAGGACGACACTCGGAAAAGAAAATAACAAAACAAAACAGGAAAAAAAACAGCTTGTAGAGCATTCCTATTATACTTGTCATCTAGCGCAGTGTACTTTTGTATATATATATTATATATGTTATATTATAATATATGATATATATATATACTATATATTTTTCGATAAAGAGAATAAAAACTTCACAGGTGAGCTAGAGAGCCATCGAGTCACTATATACAACCTTTGGAAAGAATGATATACGGAGTATAAATAAATCATCTTTTTACGAGGACAATCATTTTTGAAAAAGCTCGACAAACGACACAGAACGACGTTTACAATGAGGGGCAGGTCGGGGGAGGTGATATGTGCATGTGTGCAAACCTAGAAGGTCAATACCATGATGAAAGCATGTCGGCGCCTGATGGCAGGGGGCGCGCACGGCAGGACAGCGTGGGCTCAGGAGGTCGGGAGGGAGCTTAGCCACTGCCCAACATCTTTGTGGCACGCTGGTTGGCCTCGTCAATCCTGGTCTTGTTGGAATCGGCCTGGATGGAGTGAAGAGATTAATAAAGAGAAGAATGTCAGCAGGATATACGTACCGGTACATTATTGGTGTCTCGACGTAGCTGTCGTAGTAGCTTCACAAGAGGGCAATTGGATCAGTTTTGAACTTGTCTTGTAGCATCCCCCTCATGTTATTGCATTAGGAGTATAACAGAGTAGCCCTGCCTGCAGCCCAGAAGCCTAATATCTCCCTTGCCCGAGGGGGGTTCCCCCTTTGAATGAGGCGGTAGATGTTTAATTTCCCACATGGGCGATATGGTTTTGAATCCAGGTGGTTACATAAGTGGTAAGAGGCGGTTCATTATGGCCCTTATACTATAGGTGTCTTATGGGACCCTATGAAGATCCGGGTTCAATCATTGTCACAAATGCTGAAACGGCAGCTAATAGTTGAGACCGAGCGGGAGTCGCACTTGTGATCATAATCACAATTATACTTTACCTTCTGAGCCACAAATTCTTAACGCATTACTTACTTACTTACTCCTCTTCGTCCCCTATGGGACATAAGGCTTCACAAATTCTTAACGCATGACGCATGTATTATGTAGTGAGCTGCAGATCTTTTCACTTTTTTAGAAATTTCTTGAAAATGTGTGGACATTCTTTCAGGGGCAATAGCCCCTCCTATGTCCAGCTTTTGGTGTGTGTACGCCCATTTTTCTCCTAACGCAAACATTAAATGCCATTGACAATGAATGGACAATTTTGATTGTTTGCGTAAACACACACATTGCGTAACACAAACATTTATGACGAAGGTGAGGGGCGCAAATTGTGATTGGCTGGAATGAGATGATGTATGATGATGTACGATGATGAGAGCGCCCCTCACTAGTATTTTTTTCAAATACATGCAGTCTACATATCTGGCATCTGCCTACTCTATAATAATGGGATGCATGTGGCTATACCTTATCCATGATCCTGTCGATCTGGCGGTTCTGAGTGTCGATCTCGTTGCCCATGTCCAGTGCCATATGGCGCAGGTTACCGATGATACCTCCAACCTGTTCCAGGTTCTCATCCATCTCATTCTCCCGGGCGTCGTCTGTTACCCTACATGCACATACACACACGCAAATACACACACACACACACACACACACACACACACACACACACACACACCAGGATGTATTTAGAGAGAGTAATGAGTGTACGTACACGCACACACACACACACACACACACACACACCACTGTTGCCATGTCCATAGATTTCACTTGAGGTTCATTTATGTAAAATAAAACGTTTCTAAGTGAAGAAATAGGTGTGATGTTTTTAGCTAGTCTTCCTTCTCTGGGCCTCCCATGGCACCTCCTCTCTGCTCCGCACCGTCAGATGGTCATCTCTGATCTCTGACCTCTCTGTCTCTTTCTCCTCCCTCGCCGGTCCCACCAGGGTTCCCTTACATCCCACATTCTCACTTCACCAGATGGACAATTTATTTCCTCTCAGTTTAAGCTGTGTGTGTGTGTGTGTGTGCGCGTGTGTGTGTGTGTGTGTGTGTGTGTGTGTGTGTGTGTGTGTGTGTGTGTGTGTGTGTGTGTGTGTGTGTGTGTGTGTGTGTGTGTGTGTGTACACGCGCGCGAGCGTGCACGTAGATAAACACACATCTTCCCTCTCTCTCATTTTTCTTCTACCTACACAGTAAAATTGTTCATTTAAAGCTTAACTCTGTATGGTACCGTATGTACTGTATGGTAGAGTATGTTATTACAATAAATAACTAGTACTTCTGCTACGGTTGGATGTGGTCTCTATTCTTCTAGGATAGGCTATCAGTGTTTCAATGTAATTACGTTTCAATTAATGTGAATTATTGCACATTTTAACAACCTTTTGTCTGCTTTGCAGTGATAGAGAGCTTTATGCTAAAAAATAAAATTTGTCATGTACTGTATGCTACTATGCTTATGCTTTACTTCAGCCTGACATGAACACATTTATCTTGTGTGTAAATATAGAGGATAATGTAATTTTGAAACGTTAAGGAACTATTAAAAGCCCAGACCACTGTGTGTCTCTGTCTGTGGTGCTGAAATGTCCAAATCCTGCACCCATTCCTGTCTCTTATTGTCTGTCTGGCCAGGCAGCAGATGGGAGCAGTCAAAAATAAACTGCAGGTGGGACGTGTTGAACTTGAAACCATTGCGGCAATCAGGGCCGGATTTAGCCAGCCCCACTCAGGTGGGCAGACAGAATTGTAAGGGGGGCGACTCCGCGGGTGGGGTGTCAAACCCACATTGGGTGGGCAGGACGCACGTTTGGGTGGGCTATGCCCACCCCTGCCCCCCCCTAGAACCGGCCCTGGCGGCAATCAATGGTAATGGTCAAAAAGCCAGCTGGAGAGCGCATGATTACGAAACCAGTCCTGTGCAAGGCAATACCCTGTTGGGCAGGACACATACAGGCTGAAACCAGTCCTGTGCAAGGCAATACCCTGTTGGGCAGGACACATACAGGCTGAAACCAGTCCTGTGCAAGGCAATACCCTGTTGGGCAGGACACATACAGGCTGAAAATGGCAAAGTTCTTGGAGGTAGTTCGGACATTGTTGCAATGTACCCCTCTCCATTGGCAGAGGGAGACAATGCACTTAAAAGCTATGGATTGTAGTTGTACCTCTAACTCCATGAGTGTAAAAACTAAAAAGGGACTTAAATGGATTTTCTTTTACACTCTCCGAGTTAAAATAACAATGAGGATTTAGCTGTGTATACCACACACCCTCCAGTCTCATCATCCCTGTGTATACCACACACCCTCCAGTCTCATCAGGGTGTGTATACCACACACCCTCCAGTCTCATCATCCCTGTGTATACCACACACCCTCCAGTCTCATCAGGGTGTGTATACCACACACCCTCCAGTCTCATCATCCCTGTGTATACCACACACCCTCCAGTCTCATCATCCCTGTGTATACCACACACCCTCCAGTCTCATCATCCCTGTGTATACCACACACCCTCCACGTCTCATCATCCCTCTCACCTGCGGATGAAGCCACCACTAATGGCCATCTGTTCGCGTTCGTCCACCACGCGGGCGGGCTGGCTGGCCACCACGCCATCCTGATTTTTGCCCCAGGCCTTGCTGCCACCGCCCTTCATCCTGGACACGGGGCGATGATGAAGAGCAGCAGGAGGAAAGTGACGATGACGATGGGGAAGAGGAGGAGGAACAGTTATTCATCAACTCAACATTCGCCGCTTAAATTGCACACTCACTGAGATATCTATGAAGAGAGCCTAGGATTTGAGGCAATGCAGCAGCACGTAAATAGCACTTGGCTAATTCATACTCCATCATGCGACCCTTTCGCTCACCAAAAATGTTTCGATTGTAAGGGCTTTTACAAATGAAAATGGTGTAGTTCGACGAAAGGGTCGTGCAACGAAGTCTAAATCAGATGTAAGTCTACAGCGTGATCAGCTGACATACAGACGTGCTATTTGATAATCATGCATCCAGCACAGAAATATATATCTAAAGCCCAACCCAATACTTCACCGTGCGACTCTGCCACTCGCCGTAAATGTGTCTTATTTCTGGCGAGCGGTACGGCCGTACGACCAAGCACAAAGTGGGCTCAACACGGGAATAGATTAGGTCAAGCAGAGCATAGCAGGCGTGGATAGGCTGGTAGATCGGTGGGGAGGTACGTTTGGTTTGGCTGTGTGCGGTTTCTGTCATCATACAGCAGTGCTGTACTGTATGTGGCATCATCACAGTCACTATCTCCACGATGTTATATCTGTTATATAACATACTGCTGGAAAACAGCAGCCTTGTATGCTGAGTTACATACCTTCACTCAAGCTGGAATCAAATCAGCGTCTATGTAACACAGGCATGCGTGCTGACTGCTGCAACACTTGAGATGACTCGGTATCGGGACCCCCGACCAAGACCCCCCGCACCCTCCCAACACTCCACCTGCTGGTTTCTTCTTTAAACCCCACCCTATGCTGTCACATTGGTATACACCTCCTCCCCGTACACACACACACACCCTACCCTCCCCCACCCTACATTCCACAGTTACATGTCCCTGTGTGACAGAGAACAGAGAAGAGACAAAAGCTTTTGGCAGACACACAACATAGGACGCGTTACATCATCAGGAGGAGACGACGACAACAATTAGTGTGAAGAACAAACTGCAAAAAAAAGGTAACAAGGGGTAAAAAATAACTGAATTAAAAACAAGGAACTGGAGGGAGTCAATGAGAAAAAAAACACTTTGGTTAATTATTAATCATTAATTTATTATATTAGTCACGTCGGGCTGCTCTCGATAAGACTTCATATCACGTAGAATTTATGTAGAGTGAAGAATAATATGACGAGGTTCTGACTGCAGGATGATTGGGTCCTCAACTAGCAGTTTCTGTTCAATGGGCTAGCAAGTTACTTCTGTGCTAATGTAACAATCTGTAGTCCATGTGTTCCATCACATTATTTTGTAAAACAAAAACACTACAATAAGACTGCATGGGCCAAAAACTATATCTATATGGCTTGATCGTGTATACGAAACGATTTTAATTTGAACAACAACGAATACAGGAACATGGACGGCGATAATCGATCATTGCTGTACAGGTACAGTAGCACCAGCGTCGTCAAATGAAGCACGCTTAGACAGAACATCCCGTAGCCAGGAGGGATCATTGGACAGAACATCCCATAGCCAGGAGGGATCATTGCTCTATGATTAGCTGGTCTGTTAAGCCCACCGACCGACCAATGGTGTAACTTCATCAGTCACTCAGTAAGTCAGTCAGTCAGTCAGCAAGAGACCTTTGCATTTATAGGGTCCCACTGTTGCAGTCCAGCCATCCAGAGGTTGCATGGGAACAAGTAATACACAAGCTGGTTGGCTTTCGGAAGATGGAGCATTAAACTGTATTGACAACGTGAATGCATTCACGTTGGTTTGTTATATGAAGCGGCAGATCGGTCAAGGGCTACATCAACATATATCATTATGTCAGCTTCTGTTTATCATCAACACTCCTCCGTTTATTCTTCTGTTCAAACTGCAAAACATCAACCTTCTCTCTCTCTCTCTCTCTGCCCTTTCTCTGCTTGTACTGATGGTTTTGTTGAGGATGCATTGTGGTTGTTTCAGATGGAGATGTGCTTAGCCTCCTACATTAGATGTATTAATAGAAAATGGACTGAGGCAAATATTCCAGCCCTCTCCCTGCTGCCACAGAGCAGAGTGGTAAACACACACTCCCTGTAGTAATCCTCTGCTCTTCTTGTCATATATTCTTTTCATTGTCTTCTACTCTCTTCCTCTGTGCCGTACTTTTTTATCCCTCGTTGTGTCTCCTCTCCATTCCTCTCCTCCAGGTTGTTACCCTGTGCTGTCTTGGAATAGATATAGGGCTCCATCTTGCGCCACCCTTATCCCTAAACGTATTTGCCATCTTTGACTATTTTGAAAATAATTTTAAGATTTTATTTTTTGTTTGGCTTCGCCTTTTTTTCTTTTTTATTGATAGAGGCATAGATGAAAGTAGGCTGACAGGAAATGGGGAGAGAGATGGGGGGGTGACACGCAGCAAAGGCCGTCGGGATCGGGAGTCGAACCCGCGGCACACTGCCAGAACTATTTTAAACGGTTTTTTTAAATAGTAAAAAATGGCAAATACGTTTAGGGTTAAGGGGTGGCGCAAGATATAGCCCTATAGTCTGTTTCCCTAATCAGTTTCCCTGTAAGAGATGATCTGATTAGATCATGCATGTCTGCAGATCCCTGGGTGAAACTGAAGTCGTTCCATCTAACTCATTCCCAGAGAGACCTGCAAGTTGATCTATACACCGATCAAACTCTTCTAAAGCTGGCATGCAGACAGCCTGGATTCAAAGGCATTAGCCCCAAAATTGTCTGGAGTCAGCTAAATCTAAAAGACAGCTGGGATTTCAAAGGCATTAGTGCACAGTACCGTCTGTGTATATGCAACAATAACTCACGTACCGGAAAAAAAGAAGAAAAAATAACTTCCAACAGAATTGATTCTCTTTGTTCTCGCAGGCATCTCTGCATCTATCTTTGCCTTTTCAGTGAACTTCCCAGCATGGTATTATGGCGATATCTGATGGGGTTGACCTACATGTATATGAATGAACTCCCCCCCCCCCCCAAGGCGCAAAAGAGAGAGCTACGCTAACAGTAGTGTGGAACACAGAGCTCCACAGGAGAGGTGACACTGCAGGGAAAATGCACTGGGTTGTGCCATGTTCTCTCTCGGTGGTCAAGTCTCGGGTCTGATCAGGAACTGTACGTTTCTCACCATCTTTGACATCCCAATTGTGGGCCACAGCCGCACATGCAAAAATAGTGGAAATTGCCGATCCACAAGCTCACCGCGTTGCCTAACAACAGTATAAATTAGGGTTTAAGTGGTTGAACAGTTAATTTGTGAGACTACAGTTTACTCAATATAGAGTATATTCCACGGCCAATTTTTATTTTGTTTCTGATGTAAAAATGTACTGCCTAAGTCTAACGTTGTTCCGTTTGTCACTTTAAAACAGTAAGTCTTTTTTCTGTCCTCGATCCTGTTTATCCGTTGTTCATCTCCAACCTCTCCATTCCACAGTTGTTTGTTATCCAGCTAACTATAAGACATCCCCCAGGCCTGCTCATGTTAAATGAAACATAGAAGGATTTGATCAGCATCAACCAGCAACCCCTTCACTGTCTCAGCATCGCAGCCTTAGCGTAGAGGTCATCACCGCGTGTGGCGTTGTCGTTATGTGGTGCATCAGCAGCAACACTGTCATCATCATCATCATTATCACCATCACCATCATTGCATGCATGAGCATTCAACAGGGGCAGGCATTGGCACTGGCAGTGGTTTTAAAGAATGTCTGAAAGGGTGCGTTCAGAGAGGGTGAGGGTGGGGATGTGGGACAGAAAGGTTTAGTAGCCTGTACTTGGGTCTAGTAGTTGATGTTAAGCGGCGTGGTAGTAGTGATAAGTAGTAGAAGGTCATGCATGAGGAGAAGTGTCGAGACAGCATCGGGCTTCCCAGAGGCCTTTCAGGACCAGGATCAGTGCATTGTTATTGGTAGCTGATGCATTAAAGGGGCACTTCACCACAGTTGAGCTCAACTCTATTTTGGTCACAGCCTTATAGTCTAGTAGCCAGAATGTGAACCCGGACATGTTGAGTACACCAACGTTTTACGTTATAAATGTTGAGTATGGGTCCCCAGCATGTGGAAACTGCCGGATGCTAACTTGCATACAGTATGTTGAGCAATTTTCATAATTGGCATAATATGTGACCATACCATTAACAACCAATAGAAGGCAAAATATTCAAAATTTCATCATGCTTTATGTAACATGTGACGTGTCAAACTAGGGGGTTTTCATGATGCTGAATCCATTCCAAGCATTAGTTTTGCAAAAAATCACTAATTATCACTAATCACTAAAATCACTAATTACACACACTAAAATCACATGTTACATAAAGCATGATGACATTTTGAATATTTTGCCTTCTATAGGTTGTTAATGGTATGGTCACAGATTATGCCAATTATGAAAATTGCTCAACATGTGCAAGTTAGCATCCGGCAGTTTCTACATGCTGAGGACCCATACACAACATTTCTAACATAAAACGTTGGTGTACTCAACATGTCCGGGTTCACAATGGGGCTTTATGGACTGGCTACTAGAATATTAGGCAAACATCTATGTATGAAACATCTTTTCACAGATATTTGAATTTAATTATTTGCTTAATCCCGAGAATTAAATCACATTATGTGTATCAAATTTGGAATTTTGGTCTCACATAACAGTACAGCACAGTAGCGCAGCAGAGATATAAAATGGGACTTCCATGATGGCTGCACATGTATGCAGATGATTCCCTATTGCGTGATAATAGGTTTTAGCTCAAAAGAACATGGCACGTATAAAAGGGCACTTGATAGAAGAGTACTCAAAGAGGCACTTGAAAAGATGAAAAGCTGAGTGGAGCAGATCTTAGGTTGATCGAACATTTGGTGCTCGTTTTGCACAGGTCTAGTTAGTTTCAGCCTGAGTAAAGGCAAGGTCAATTGAAATGATATGTCTGAGTTATATGTTTTTGCATGTTACAGTATATGAGCACAGAAATCAATGTTCCGCTTTTGCAGCATCCATGCACTTTTCATAATCCAGACATTAATGATGGCTCTGAGCAATGGACTCAAGGGAAGCTGTAGCCTGTGACATGGAGCTGTGGATTCAAGATTGTCTGGAGGCCAGTCCAATGCAGCAAATGAAATGGGGGCCGCTGGCACTCAGACATTTTGTCTGTGTGCCCACATTCTTCTATGCATGTGCTTGTATATTGTCTGAGTGTGTGGAGGCATTTTGGTAGTATAAAATGCCAGTGAGCGAGTATGTGAGCGAACGTGTGTGTGTGTGTGTGTGTGTGTGTGTGTGTGTGTGTGTGTGTGTGTGTGTGTGTGTGTGTGTGTGTGTGTGTGTGTGTGTGTGTGTGTGTGTGTGTGTGTGTGTGTGTGTGTGTGTGTGTGTGTGTGTGTGTGTGTGTGTGTGTGCCGCGCGCATGTGCGTGAGAGAGAGAGCAGTTCAGATAGAACCCAGGAGTTAGTAGGTTGGAGGCGCAGCTAGAGCTGGAGCAGTTGATTTTTGGCTGATTCCCACTATGCTGTCAGTTCTACCTCATTCTCAGTGTTTCTATTCGTTTTAATGGCAGGCAGGCAGGCAGGCAGGCAAGCAGCACCTACTTGTTACATGGACAGGAGCAAAGACCACAGAATTTCCCTAGATCGTTCAAATTCTTTTCTGCGTCCTTCATGTCCTTATTGATTTGGTCCATTCCCTCCTCGATGCGCTCCAGTTGCTCTGATTAAACACAAGTCATTTATCCCCCACAGAATGAAGGACAAGAAAAAGGAGAAGGCAGGAAAGAGGAGAGGGAAAGGAGAGACAAAAAGAGAAGACAAAGGGAGAGAAGACAACAACTTTAGACTCACGGTGACGAAAGAAAGTACGAACAAAACTAAAAAAATAAAATAAAAAGAGGGAAAAACTGGACGCCACCACATATTGAAAGAACCTTCCGGGCATATTGTCAGTATACCTACTTGTTACACGGACATATGAAACAGCATTTCCCTAAATCTTTTAAAGTTTTCTCGGCTTCCTTCATGTCTTTGTTGATATGGTTCATGCCATCTTCAACACGATCGAGTTGCTCTGGTTAAGACAAAGGAATGACAGTAGTGGAATGAAGTTTATTGAGCGGTTGACAGAAATATATGAGTTATGAAGAGTACTGTAGCAACTGCGGCTGTTTGACTGCATGCGTGTGAGATGGTGTGTGTTGGCCCTATAGTAGTGTGCATACACGTGTGTATATGGGGAAGAAAGGGAGGCTTCCTACTGTATGACTGAACTAAAATAAATTTCTATCGAGTGCCGGCATTGATTTGCTGTGCCAGAATACAATTATTGTGTGCACTCTCTGGATCTTTAGGCCTGAGAACGGTATACAGTATAAGCAACACACATTTTACTGTGACAATGATTGTGTCATTTGTCAATAACCTCAGTGATTTCAGCTTATAGAAATATTTCACTGGTGACATTTATGGATTTCACTCATGTATCTCCTTGTGACATGTTCTGGGCATCCAAGGCATGGAGAAGCAATCACTGAATTCTGTCATGTGAAGAATCTGATTTAGTAATATATATTACTAAATCGTAATCGTAAAAGTTGAATTAAAACAAACAAAAAAGTAATGTAAGTAAAGTAATGCTCGATGTATGACTACACAGTGTTCACCATTGTTCAATCTCTATTAAGTGGTGTAAACCTTTAACCTTATAGTCTATAATAATTAGGTATTTGATTCAAACCACTACAGTTGAGAACGGCAGATGAACTTGTAGGTGCGTTGGGTCAAGGTTATGGACATGGTAAATGTTCCTTGTTTGAGTCAAGAGAGTAGTTTCTAGTGGTGGATTGATGGAAAGGCAAACCAATGTTATGCACAGGGACTTCACTCTTGTATTGTTGAAGAGTGTTGCGCAAGAGCAGTGTGAAAGGTGAGGAACAGTAATATATGGAGCCGATTCAAAAACTAGTCCATTGACACTGTCAGATTTGTACAATTCCCGGCAGGCAGGCATGCATTTACTCAAATCTATTTAACTAAGAAATGATCTTTGTTTCAGAATCAAAAACATGATTCTATACAAGAATCAGCTAAAGTGAGATCAACAGATTTAAGACTTATTAAAAATGTAAATATGTAAGGTATATATTTCTCAGATGCTTCCATTATTTAATCTGAACTAATCAGAACCATAGTTAGCTCAGCTTAATGACACCTGTTTTCAATTGACTTTTGGGCGCTGATCCTAGGCTATAGACAGGGACAGGGATTAGGAATTGATGAATGACTAGAGGATGGGGGGATACAGAGGTTTTGTCCCTCAGTCAGTGTCGGTGTACAGTAATTAACAGAATGTATTTTGCCTCACGGGGATTTTTGGACGGTTTTATGGCCTCTCGAGCCAATTGGACAGCTGGGTTAGAGCTGAAGACAACCAATCACATCATCAGTCTGTCTAAACACAAACCAACTGCGAACTGCACTGCAGCACAGACTTCAGATGTAAACTGCCATAGAACATAATTTGCATAAAACAGTAGTCGAACCCACTTTTTTCTGCATAACAACTGTGTTAATTTTGTAATACAATCAGAGGTCTACATGCAAGAACATGGCATATAGGCCCGGTCGGCCTAGCAGTCCGGGCACCTAGGCTCCTAATGCCTGGCAGTGCACCGCAGGTTCAAATCCCGTTCCCAACAAAGTTTGTTGTATGCCACTACCTGTCTCTCTCTTCCCCAAAAAAATATCTTTAAAAAAAAGGAACATGGCACATGCCCATCAAGAAAATGGACAGACTGCATTGAACCAGGGATTGTACAAAAGTAACTGATGGATTCATTGAATTGAATATGTTGTCGTTACCAGCTAAATCGATCGTTTGTTTTTACCTCTATTTATCATTGTTATACACAAGGCACGTCAATCAGGTGGTGGTGCCCTATATACAGTAGCTGTTCTCAGACCTGTTATGGCCATTAAAACTACCAGAGACAGCCACAGCAGATTAAGACTTTGAACAGGTTATACTATATATACTATATTTTTCACAGAATAAAAAAAAAGCTGAACTGGGACTTATCCAAGTCTAATTAGCTACAGCTAGCTATGATCTCTTGGGTAAAAAAAAACAATACAATGAACAGCTATGGAGTATGTCTGCTGCACCAGAATGGCTGCAACTAAAAAGTTAAAGTCAAAACTCTCTTTTAATCAAAGAGACTGGAGTATGTGGCATAAAAGGATCTGAGATCAAACTAGAAGTCACCCGACCACTAGCTGCCAAAGAGACAAACAAGTTGAACCCAACCAGGTTATGGAGAAGAAATATATTGTATCCTGCTGGGGTGTGGCACTGGGGAGTGCATGGATGGTGTGACACAGTATGCAGTGGGAACCTGTAAATAGGTTTGGCACTTCCATGTGTCAAGATTTTATTTTCATTGGCACGAAAAGCAAAACCTGCGTGCAAATCAAGAAAGAAAAAAAAAAGCTGCACATTTTTTTTAAAGAAAGAAAATTAGGCAGTAGTAAAAATGAAAATGTTAGCAAAACAGGAAATAAAGTTTAAGATAAATATTTAAATGTGTTTGTATGAGAGTGGAAAGTTTTTTTTTAAAAAGCATCTTCAGTGTGAGGTGAAGTGGCGCCCGTGACCAAAGGAAAAATCGAATAAATATAGCCTATTAAATAAGAAATAATGAAAACAGGCAATTGCACATGAAACAATCAAACCATTCACAAATGCATATTCTCTCCACTAAAGCTATTCAAACACTAAACTCTGCCTCTGTACACTGTACATGTGAATGTCATCTGAACCATTATTGTACGTATGCTAATATGTCATTGTTGTATGTGGTGTTGTATATGGTCATGCCATATATGGTCATGCTACTGTATACAGTATATGGTCATGCCATATTATTAGTCAATCAGTAGATGGAGCTGTGGTTACTGTTTTCCTATGGTCTGGTAAAATGGTTCACTTCCTCTTTTGAGGCAGATGTTGATGAATTCCACAGTGTTCTGTGTAAAGAATCAAAGATAAAGACTCGGCATGTTCCTTTCTTGACCTGAAGTTACCACGGTAACATTCTAAAGTATATGGATAGTATATAGACATATCCCTCCAACTTATCTATGACTTCTACTCATTGACATTTTGCTTTAGGTCAAACTTCCCATCTCCTCTCTGGACGACTTACCTCCCTGCTCGTCCAGCATAACCAGTGTCCTGATGCCAGCATCTTTGCTCTGAAAGCCAGATAGAAAGGAGAAGGTGGGGTGGAGAAAAAAGAGACATCAATAAAGAGAATGGTGACAACTGACAGAATCAGTCTTTGGTAAGTGTCAACTTCAGCCTAATACAACCTTATCTCTCCACTCGTTCACTGAGCAAATCCGATAGGCGTACTTGTGGGTTAAGTGCAAGGGAACTCTGATGGCAGTGAGATTGTTATCTGGGATAGTCTGGATAGAGGTGGTTCTTGGACACTTTCCACAGGGATTCTGGCAATTGTATTCATTGTAAACCTCTTGGTGACATAAGGTGGCAGTCCACATAATGCCTTGTTTGAGCAACACTTTCTGTAAACGGTAACATTTCCATGTCATCTCCAACATGTATTAAATAATACAAATTGTAAATCATAGCATGATCCTCTGAATATCCCACATTGATTGCAGTACTGGCTCTAGTCTACAGTCCAACCCAATTCATTCATCCCGATCCCTGAAATCCATTTTATCATTTCCCTTCAGTGCTTAACATGAACAAACGAGACTTCACCCCCCTCACTTGAGGATGAGGGCTGGTATTGATTAGAAGATCAAAGGTCATTTGGCCTCTAAGCCTAAATGCAAGAAACATGGAAAATGGCCGCTGCAGGCGTAACAAAATTACACCATCGAATCACATTGTACAAATGACACAATAACATCCCGATAAGAAAGTATCTCATTTTATCTCTTGAATGTCTGCTTTTTTTTTTTATATATATAATTTTTATCCCACGATTTTGCAACCCAGTTTTTTCACCCAGTGCCAATTATCTAATGTAATCCTGGGCGCTACACTTCCTCTGCCAACCTTGAATGTCTGCTTAACACTGCACACGACTCAAGAACTTTCTCAGAATTTGTTAAACATCTTAATTTGTAAAATTCAGATTAGAAAACTGCAACTGCTCCTTAGCCGACTGCTGTCAGTGTGTGAATGGGTGAATGTTAAAACGCTTTGGGTAAAGGCACTATAGAAAGACAGACCATTTCTAGAAATATATACCATTTATTTGACATAGTATACAGTAGTATGTTTTAAGAGCCAATTCCCTTGGCAAGGTTTAAAATACATTTGGATCTCCTTGAGATTGGCTCTGTAAGTGGCTCAGTGGGTTCAGCTGTGGCCTGGAGGCACTCAGGCCAGAGTGTGTTGTTCAAGCTCATTTACTCAGAGCCCATGTCCCAGGAGAAAGATTAAAACACTCGTAGAGAACCAACTGACATTGTCACAGGCTCAGTGGTGTGTAGTGGTCAGTACAGCAACGGGTTGGGGGTGTTCAGGCTGGGTGTTCAAAGCCATTCATCTCAAGTTAAAGTCACACCTGTGTGAAGTGAGGGCGCTCTTATCATCATACATCATCATACAGTCACATTCCGTGCTCAGCCAATCAGCTGAGCAGTGAGCACATTCCGTGCTCATGCACACAAACACACAAAGCTGTGCATAGGAGGGGCTATAGCGCCCCTCAAAAATACATTTTGAAAGTTTATGTCCCATGGGAAAGATGAATATAATATTTTTTTAATAATAATTGCAGGCATTGTTTAAAGCTAAATAATATTGGTGAGTATACTGCAGAGATTATTAATTATTCAGTATACATCATGATGTCAAAGACTATTTACAAAGGAAAGCTTGAAATACTCTTGGGAGAACTCGTAGATTATCTTAGAAGCTCTGTGGGCTCAGCACTTGGTTGAAGATGTTAGGTTATCTGTTCAAGCCCCATTACTCTTAACAGAAAAGTGTCTTTTTGGAGCTAATGTTGCATGAAATGTTGGAAGGCTCCTGAAGAAGAAGCATATATTGCTGCTGCCTCAGTGGCTCAGTGGGTTCTGAGCTTACCTGAAGATGCTTAACCCATTAAAACCAGGAAAGCATCTGTGTCAAATAGCTATAGCAAGAAACATGCGTTTTTCAGAAAACTCTTAGGATTTAGAAGGCATTTTGTCAGGCAGAAACCTCTTACTATTCTAACTATTCTAACTGTCTTTGTTATGAATAAAAAAAACAATTGATAACAAAAAAGAAATACTGTATACTGTTATCAGAAAATTCTTTATACTGTAGTCAGAAATATATATATTATATAGCCTACTACTGTACTACAGTACATTATCAAATACTATATCATCAAGTACAAAGATTTTACTCTAGAGCACCACTACCGATAATATACAAATTTCCATGCCATTTTCATGCTAAAGGAATGCGGTGGAAACATAATCCCTGGCAGAGGTGGAAATAATTCATACGTTATGTCCATACATTACTTGTGTTATTATACTGGCTCAGTGGCCTTGTGGTTAGAGTGTCCGCCCTGAGATTGGGAGGTCAAGGGTTCAATCCCCAGCCGAGTCACACCAAAGACTATAAAAAATAATGGGATCCAATGCCTTTCTGCTTGGCACTCCATATCAACGGATGGATTGTGTGTGAGTCCCTGTGACATACTAGCGTCATGTTCAGGGGTGTACAGCACTTGTACATCATGGCTGGGGCATGTACTGTGGGGCCTCACACTACAGAAAACCAGGAGATACGCTTCTGAACTATGAGGCTACTTATTATATTATGTGGCTAAAATTAACCACAATGTCCTCAAAGGCTCAAACCTATTTTGTGTCGTCAAAATAACACCATCAAATACAGTATGCACGGCACGCACGCATGCGCACGCTCGCATGCTCGCACACACACACACACACACACACACACACACACACACACATACACACACGTCACACCTCTGCATCTTCAGCAAGGAGTCTTTCATAGTGTGTGAATGATCCACCACATTCCAAGAGGAATTCCCAAGTAGGCCTACTTCCAAATCTCTCCCTGGGGGGACCTCCCAGTAACAATCAGCCCGACATCCCATGCAGGACCAGTGAAGCAGGGCCTCACACAGCTCCATTCTGCTTCCTTATTCAAATCACAAATTGGTATTCCTGACTCTATTAGGCACTGCAGGAGCTGGATAGCTTTTGCAGCTTGTGCCTGTTTATCTCAGAGGTTAGTTTAAAACTTCATGAACCCTAGCATCCCTATATTCTGGGGCGAACATTCTGCATTTGAAAATAGCAGGCAAGTATATGGAGCCCAGGGAGAGGGAGACCCCGGTCAACATTCTAGTTCCTCAGTAAGTAATCATGTAACTTCCAAAGCAAATCTGGGTAGACACTAGACACCTATCACCTACTACAGTGTCTGCCTAACAGTGCATTTAGATAGGCCCTTAATGTGGATACTTACTTACTGTGAGACTTTTTCAAATGTATATAATATGTTATATTTACTTTTTAATTATCACATAGAACCCCAATTCTGATGAAAACTAAACCAGGTTCCGGCCAATTAAGTCAAACATATCTCTCTCTCCCCCTTCTTTATTTAATTCATACCATCGTCCATTTCCTCCTTCCCTCCACACCCTCCCATTTTTGTCTCACCCAAGGGTGTTGTAATTCTCCTCTTCGTATTTTTCCACCCCATCTCTCTTTCTCTCACTCATGTCTTTTCAAACCTCTTGTCCCATCGGTGTGGCAGTAAAACCATCTCATTTCCCTCTCTCTTTCTCTCCCCCTATCCCTTCCATCTGTGGTCCCTTCCCGGCCTGTGGTATTGTAGTACCAGGGAGGTGCTGTGCAGTCAGACGATCAATATGACCTTGAGATATGCACTGGGATGCACGGCATGGCACGGTGTGGCGCGCCAGGGCGCGGCACGGCACAATGTGGCTGCTTTCTTCCTCATTTCTTGTTTCATTGCTCCTCTTTGATTAGATAGATCTAATAGATAGAAGGATATATATACACTGTAGATCTATACTTCTGTCTGTTTGTTTTTCATTCGTTTATTTGTATTTATTTTCTCTCGTCTCTGTCTGTCTGTCTGTCTGTCTGTCTGTCTGTCTGTCTGTCTGTCTGTCTGTCTGTCTGTCTGATTTCTACCCGAATGTGTCTGGTTCTCTGTCTGCCCCCCAACCACCCCCCCATCTCTCTCTCTCTCTCTCTCTCTCTCTCTCTCTCTCTCTACTTTTCTGTTTCTATCCATTTCTCTCTTTCTCTGTCTCTCTTCCTTTGCTTTCCATTTTCTCTCATATTGTCTCTCCACTCTCTCACTCTCTCCACCCAATACTGTATTAACAGTACAGTCATGGACTGCTTGATTATTCCAGCTTGATTTCAGCACTCATGCCTCACCTGTCTTTATTTTGTACGACTACAGCATACTAATGATGTGACTTTAAAGAACTTTTTTATACTTCGTCGTATGACAGTGAAAATAGCCCATCTACAAGCTTACAACGCATTGCATTGCAATGTGTCGTGAGTACTGTATGCTATTTCAGTATTTTGGCTATTTTTTGTTTCGTTTTTGAAAGAAACGAACAGATTTTCAAGCTTGTTACAGTAGCTTGAAAACCAGCACCACTCAAAGAGAAAATAAATCCTGTAATTACCATACATATCATGTATTCATAATTCAAAATTCTGAATTGACAAGGCAATCATTTGTCCTGTCCTTCTGCGCTGAAAGAGTAGCCCTGAGAATGTGATCATGTTTACTTCAGAAGATACCCCACATCAGACCATCCAAGTCTGCTTCATTGTTGTTGAGTCAAAACTCAGGAGTGGTGCTTTTCCTAAGCATCTTCCATATAAGGTCAGAGCATGACACCTCAGGTAACTACATCTCCCAGAGTGCACCAGCAAGATGGCTGCTCGTTTGCCTGAGTTGGAACACCTGAAAAGGCTGGAGGGAGCATTCTCTCAAACAAAACACCAGAGACAAGAAGCAAACTTTACTCCTGTGTTCCAAGTCCAAAGATACCAATGGTCCGTGATATTGTTTTGTCATGATATTTGCAATGCTGCTTAATGTACAATCTGGCTTCAATGGACTAATGCATTTAGTATGTTTAACTGCTATAGTTTGAATTGGGGAAGGAACACATTGCAGTATTGCTTTCATTTTGTGTTTGAAAGTTGCATCATTTGTGTTTAAAGTCTATCATACATGGCTCAGTTAACGTGTGCTGTTTGCGTGCTGTTTGCGCTATGTGCATTCATCTTTGAAACTTCATTACCGAGCCACTTTGTGAGCGTGTATGTTAGGTCTGCTATTTACAATAGAATATCTAACCAGCGAGTGACTAATTCTCGTGCCAGTTGCCGTGGGCTTCCCCACGCTCACCCGCCTCCCCGCTCCTCTGGCCTCTGGACTGTATCATATATGAGTGACTGACTATCGTAAACGATACAGAGACACCTCCCCAGCAATATCGCAGAGACAGTTTTGTTTATTGTTAAAAACTGCCGTGAACCAGGGGATGAGCGAGTGAAGTCCGGACTTCGTTGCTCTATTAATAAATACTACCTAGTATAACGCTTTACAAACGCATCAACCAGTACTGGACCTATATCTATATTCTATATTATTTAGTGCTTGTTGTGCCGCTTGGCTTCAGCTGCGCCTGCCTGTCATGCTGCAGATTCCTTTTCTTCTCACTCCACTCGCACCTAAATGCACAACGGACGGACACGCGCTTCATGTTTATCATCCTATCCTTGCTCATATAACGCCATTTACGACATCATGGTATAACTTCATGTTGTGATAATAATATAGCAGCAGCAGTCTACTATACCAGGGGTTCTCAACCCGTGGGTCGCGACCCCTCGGGTTGAGAACCTTTAGGGGGTCCCCAAATTATTTTCAAAAAAATATATATATATTTTTTAAAATCTATTTTCACGATTTTTCAAAAATAGCAGACCTACAAGCTCGTAGCGCGCCACTCGGTGGCGCGCTATGAGCTTGTAGATCTGCTATTTTTCAATAGCTAAATTATAACAATGCTTAAAACACAAAGGGGTTCCCGCCCAAAATGGTTTAAGGTTATTGTAGCAGTCAATTTATATTGGGGGTCGGGAGGGGGCGGGGCGGGGGTCCCGAGACGTTGCCAAAGCATTTCCGGGGGTCCCCGGCCAAAAAGGTTGAGAACCCCTGTACTATACTATGCTACAAGCAAAGTACAACTTCATCATCCTATCCTTGTTTAAACATTGATTTAACTGGGAAATGTTCTGCTGTTACAATCATGACAGAATCACGACGGCTTGACATTGTTCAAGCCGTTTTCTGTGCGCAACAGAGACAACTCACTTGCTGTGATGTGAGCGCTGAGCGGCCAGGCCACACATCCCCCACCTGTGTACCCAGGCCTGTGGAATTCATAAGCAGTCATAGTAGCTAATTTGAATGGAATCTGATCAAACTGACTGATACTGATTCAGAACAATATCTTGCTGTCAGGTGGAAACCTTGTATGACCAAAACCATTCCTTTACAAAATATATAAATAAAATAGTTAAAATAGCCTATATTCATATCTCGACACGTTAGGAGCTTGTAGATCTGTGGACCACCACCGCGCAAATATAAAAGCAGCTCGTAATAATATGACTGTCATCATTTCTTGTTTTATATATTCATGTATTTACAACTTATGGGTCCGGACTGTACAGCAGAACCATGTATTCTAAAATAACAAGGGACTTGCATTGTTCTGTCTGTACCAGGCCATCCTCTGTACTGTTCTGAACGGAACAGCAAATCTACAGCAGTGCCCTCGTATGTTTCATACATGTACGTGCTCTGCTGCCCAGCTCTGAAGCAGCTACTGTATTGTCTGGTTCTACTTTGCATGGCTTTCTTTGTTGATAGTGTGGGGACATGGGGATTAGTGCAGGCCACTGCACTACTGTGTACGGTACGGTAATGTCTCTCATTGCTGCCTCATTTCCACACTGTAACTCTTCAACAGATTGATGACTACAGTACAATGTTCTAATCTACTGTATAGCCGTCTTAGGAAAAACAAAGCTTGCATGAGGAATGTTCATCCCAAGTTTATTATTAAATATGTAAGTAGCCTTGCCGAGCCATGAGGCCCATAGGGCAGGAGCCTATCTCCTGTTTCTGTAGCGTGAGGCAGCTTGATGTACAAGTACACCCCCTGGACATGACGCTAGTATGTCGCAGGGACTTACCCACAATCCAACCCTTGATGCTGAGTGTCAAGCAGGGAGGCACTGGGTACCATTTTTACAGTCTTTGGTATGACCCGGCCGGGGATTGAACCCCGACCTCCCAGTCTCCGGGCGGACACTCTAACCACAAGGCCACTGAGTTGGTATTTTTTATTAAATATGTATACACATTAAAGAAGATTCAGCTATCCTTTTTTCCAAGACATTTGAAAGAATCTGCTAAAATGATGTGAAAGGGATTCTTCTGTGTTGTGGATCCATAAGGGTCCATTTGTATTTTACACTGTACAGATATTCATATAACTTAATATAAAGTGTTGTGGGATTTTCTTACCTCTTCCACCAGTTGTAGCATACGGCGAGTGCTCTCCAGTGACTGTGGAGAAAGCAGACAAGATAACAGATGAGAACCATGCAGTACACACAAGTAGTAAGTACACACATTGTTGTAAAAAAATGTTTTGAAAATCATGCAGAACTAATGCAGGGCAGTTGCAGTACATAAAGTGGATTTAAAAGACTTATCAGTGGATGAAATGAGCTAGTGCTGAACAGTCCTGTGTTCACGCTGTAAGCTAAGCGGTAGAATTAAGTCTAGACTTTCTAGACTCTATAATTAATTGTTAACACACACACACACACTCATGTGTGAACACAAACATGCAAAATATGTTTATGTGGACTTGAAGGGGCCATGAAAGGAGTGTCCACGTTGCAGCCCTAGAGTATTAATGAGATCAATGAGATTCTGCAAATCCTATCACCACCACAAGCAGCTCAGAAATGATTAATTATTCAGATTAATGTTCTTGCTATCAATTCCCTAATTATTGAATATTAATTAAGATATAAGATAATTGACTTCAAAGATAAAATGAACCTCTTTTGACTTGAATTATTGCCTAGCCATAAGCGCTACCATGAAATAATCACTTTCTGTTTAGGTTAATGAATTGTGCACACTGGATTTTAGCGGGGGGGGTCAAAGGGCAATGGACAGCGGAGGAATTGACAGCCTGAATTATACCTGCTTGCGCATCATGTGACATACCGAAAATCGCCCATCTACAGCTAGCTTACAATGTGTCACAGTGTGACATGTTGTAAGCTTCTAGAAGATCGTCTATATTCTGTGTGCGACACCAGAGTATAAATCGGGCATAAGATGTATAGCACACAGCCTTTAAATCAATAATGTCCTCGGTTCAATCTCTCTTATTCTCTATTCACCACCTGCTATTCCTCCTTCTCGCCTCTCGTTTCCCTCCTTCCTCTCCCGCCACACTTCTCCCCACCTCCTTATCGTCTCATATACTGTACACTGTTATTTCTTGTATCCCCTTGAAGCTGAGTGACCAGCCTTTCACCCCACTGACATTGCAGTTGCAGCTCGATGCACTTCCATCCCAGACGTGCCGTTGCTGTGTGACTTGCAGCGCTTTGCCTCGCTACGCTTTGTTCACCATGTCTGTTCAGCTAAATCAGTAGCGCACAAAGGAAACTGGTATTGTGATGCCGCCATTTTATGCCTGCCCCATGTTTGCATGGCTGCCAGCGTACCGCGCACGCTTCTGCGTGTAAGTGTGTGTTTAATATTCTGCTCAGCTGTGTCAAGTGTGAGTCATTTATGTGATTCCAGAGGGTGTGAACTGATCTGCTCCAGGCTAGCAATGAGTCTGTCTGTATATCTGTCTCTCGCTCTTTGTCTCTCTCTCTCTCCGGCTATTTGTTTTTCCCTTTCACCCTCTCAGACATACAGTACATGCACACAGCAAGTATTGTATATTGCAGTACAGTTATATAAGTTAAGATACAGGTAGACTCTCTCCATCTAACACGCACACACACGCATGCACGCATGCACGCATCCACACACACGCACACATGCATGGATATACTGTATACATGCGCATGCATGCACACGTACACGCACACATGCTGGCTAATAGCCATAACTGTTATTCAGAGGCAGCAGCTAATGCAATGATGTTGTATAATTTCCATTGTTATGCAGGCCAGAATTCAAAAGCTGAATGCTCATTGTCCAAATAGACAAGAACTGGCCTCTTTTTTGGTGTCACAGTCCACTCCTCAGCCCTTGGAATTTGGCTTAGTTTATCCTCATATTTTATCAGTGTCACTTTTTGACTGCTTTATTACAATGACGGACAGACATGCATTTGAGGTGTTGAATATGGAGGATGCCACTATCTTTATTTACTGTAGATGTAGAAAACCATGGTATTAGACATCCTACAAGCTCACAACGTCTCATGGTCTCATCATGTTGTGAGCTTGTTTCCACCCAACATTTTCACAGTACAGTGATGCCCTGTCATTTTTAATCTGTAGCATTATCTGCGATGAATTAAATTAAAAATGCTGTGTCACGCAAAAGTAGTGAAAATGGCGTCACTCTCGCATTGCAACTTGTTGTGTTGTGTGCTGCTATCTAGAAAGTGTTAAATCTGTGTGTGTTTTATGAATATTGAACCAATGAAAAGTATTGTGTGACTAAATTGTAAGATTGGATCCATACCGTTTTGGTGAGATCAAGTGAACATGATGTTCTCACCTCATCACCCAGCTGGTCGGCGCGTTGCTGCATATCCGACAGCTCATTGCGCATGTCCAAATCTTCTGCCATGGCTGCTGGATGTGGGGGGTGGAGCTGGTCTCCAACAGGGACGAGAAGATCCTAGTGGGAATCCGGGGAGGACTGGAGGGGGGAGAAAAAAACAAATATTTTTAGCTCACGCTGGCCAAATAATTGATGGGTGACATACATTCAAGGTTCAAGGTTAGCTTTATTGTCCCTTGCGGGAAATTGGTTTGCAGCCAGATCATAGTAAAAAATACACACAACAACAACATTCAATACAAGACTGAGATCTAAGGACAGGGCACTAGAGACAGAGAATTCATGACATTCAAAGTAGCAAAGTCAGAAAAAGTGCATTAGTGGGCAGTATGTGCAAAGAGGCAAGAATAAAGTGCTATCTGCTGTTCAGCAGTTGAATAGCAGCCGGGACAAAGGATAGTTTGAACCGATTAGTCTATATTCATTACATGAGGTAATGAATATAGTAATGTCCAGTTTATTGTTACAAAGGGATGTGTGAAGACCCTGTGTTAGGATCCGAGTACTTCTTCAGAGTTTTTATGGAACCACAATGACATGCAACAAGGGCCTTGAGCTGTGTTCAACTCCCAATCCCAAAGCTCCTCATTGCTAATACAGTGGGGGTGTAAGAATGTGCGAGTGAATGGGGAGAGAGCAGGCGCTTGATGTTTGCAGAGAAATGCCAGTCTCATACGACAAGAGTGACTGGGATTTTGGAGGATTTGTGACAGAGACATAAACAGTCTGTTGGCCCTGTAGCCACAATCCTCTCCCCTCATAGGCAGCCTTATTAAAGTAGCCATGTGTCACCTGTTTCAATCGAAAACGTCCCTGCTCCGGCCCCCCGCAGAAGGCATCCACCTGTCATAACTTAGCCACTTTAGTCACAAGCTGTGGTTACTACAATATGCTACTGTATGTACATAAAACACTGACACTGGACATCACATCGTAGCTAACCACCAGCTTTAACCTCATGGACAGACGGAATCAGGCCTCTAGTGACGTCTGAGTGAGAATACTGATTTGACATGTTACAGAAACTATTCATTGGGTATCACCTTGGTGACAGAATGTGTTGTCAGCCTGTCTCGTTGATTTTCTGTTCATATCTGTAGACACACAGCAACATATGCTGGCCACATCCTCATTGCATATGCACAAGATATGAGGCCATTTAATTTTACTGCCAAGGAATTATGACTAGCATGTCACGGTTTGAATGGTAAATGCGGTTGTGCATGTATGAAACCATCTGTTTTTTGTTGACGTGTGTGTGCGTGTGTGCGTGCGTGCGTGCGTGCGTTTTTTAAATTAAATGCAAAGTCAGTAAGCCATGGCCTTGAAGCACTACGGCTGACTTTAAAGATTTAAGGCCACATGAGGATTCTGAATTAATTCGGTGAAACGGTGTGAAGGTTGTGGCAGTTGCAATTGAGTCATTAGTTGGAATCAGAATCAACTTTATTGTCACATCACAGGTTCACAGGGGTGAAGAAGTGTGTGTGGAATCATTTTTCGTGCAAAAAAGGAAAAAAAGCATGGCCGTCCAGAGAGAGAGAGAGAGAGAGCAAGGACAAAGCAGGAATGAAACCGGTCTATCTGAGATATGTACATTTATATAACATGAGAAAGTAGCAGGTTAAATCTAAGGTGCAGGTTAAAAAAGAAAGCAGCAGGTGCTGTAAATGAGTTACTATATAGTTTTGCTAGTGGCGTATCCACATGAGTAAAAACTAAACACACAGGGAAAACACAAAGATATCATACACAGTCAAAACCTTAATTTGCACACACTGGTGTCACTGTAAATGATTCGGTCAAACAAACAAAATCCCTACTCTGACATGCTGTTTCTCAGAGATGATGTATGACGGAACAACAGTGAAACCACAACGGTTCTCTTTGTTTCACTGGAACTTAACCACTTTCAACTCTGTGTCCTGATCGACGCATGTCTTTATAGGTCAAATGTCCAAAAATAGCAGTTCTACAAGCTCACAATTCGTCACATTACTACGAGATGTGAGCGTGTAGCTATTTTCGCTATTCATTGTGCAACAAAGTAGGGTCTAAGTGGTTAAGAGACTGCTATGTTCATGTACAGAACTGCAGAATGTATTTTGTCCCTGCAGCCCATATTGAGATATGTCTCTGATCTCTCTCTCTCTCGCTGTCTCTCTCTCTCGCTGTCTCTCTCTCTCTCTCTCCCCCGTCTCTCTCTCTCTCTCTCTCTCTCGCTGTCTCGCTGTGTCTCTCTCTCTCCCCCGTCTCTCTCTCTCGCAGTCTCGCTGTGTCTCTCTCTCTCTCTCTCTCTCTCTCCCCCGTCTCTCTCTCTCTCTCTCTCCCATCTTTCTGTGCTCTTTCTCTCTCTCTCGCTGTCTTGCTGTCTCTCTCTCTCTCTCTCTCTCTCTCTCTCTCTCTCTCTCTGCTGTCTTGCTGTCTCTCTCTCTCTCTCTCTCTCTCTCTCTCGCTGTCTTGCTGTCTCTCTCTCGCTCTCTCTCGCTCTCTCTCGCTCTCTCTCTCTCTCTCTCGCTGTCTCGCTGTCTCTCTCTCCCCCTCTCCCCCGTCTCTCTCTCTCTCTCCCATCTTTCTGTGCTCTTTCTCTCTCTTCTCGCCGATCTTTCAGTCCCTATTCCTCTCGCTCCCCTGCATCATTTCAAATCGGCACAGACATGAAGGGTTATATAAATCTTCCAGAGAACAGTCCAAACAAACTTCAAAACGAGTTACTAAAGCAAGACAAAGCCCACCCCGTCCAATTACATAACCAAATACAGGCAATTAATGTTTAACACACATTGACTGCTTTTTTTCTTCTTCTTTCAAACATCTCATTTACATTTTAAGCATTTGCATCTTAGCTACTCTAAAGACTGCCTTTATTAAAATCCTCCAGTTTAAGCTCTTAGAAGAGTTCATTGCCGGGTTATTCAATGTGTGTGTGTGTGTGTGTGTGTGTGTGTGTGTGTGTGTGTGTGTGTGTGTGTGTGTGTGTGTGTGCATCGCACACACACACACACACACACACTCAGGAATGAAAATGAGGATGGGACAAAAATTAAGACTTACATAAATTAATCAATCAGTGAACGTTTTAGCACATTTCATGATTCTTTCATATCTTGATAGGGTTCGGGTTAGGGTTGGAATTTGGTTTAGAGTTACAGTTTGTGGATTATTTTAAACATTATGCACCATGGTACAATACATCATGTACGTTCAACATTAAGATATATATGTGAGATTCATTCAACAGTGTCTCAGGTAGAACGGTTACCATGACGATTCTGCCATTGCAGAAACAAATTGCCCTCGGCAGATTTTCTCTTGGTAGGATCCACCCCAAAGGGCAGGTTGGAATTTGCCTTTTGTGTTGGGCTCAGGCTAGCAAGCAGACAACACCCAGGGAGAGCTGGCAGGGCCCTTTGCGGAAATGTTTAGCCTGCTACAAGTCTTGAGTGTTTCTGGCCAAAAAACTAAACAAAACACTGTACAGATTTCTGGAGGTAAATACAAATTCCTTGATTCTGTCCTGTTCTTGGAGACTTGACTGTTTGGCCAAATCCAACGAAAATGTTTTGAAAACATATACAATAGTGTTGCACAATAGTGTCACAAACATTTTTCCAAAAATAGACGAGCTACTGTACAAGCTCACAACGTATCGTGAACCATAGTGAGCCTGCAGACCGGCAAGTTCGTTTTACTATTTTGGATGTTATAAATAGAATCTAGATTATTTTGTATGATTAAATTGCTTCGTTAAATTAACTGCTGCACCCTTATATGCAATGTACAATGACATTGGTTGTCGTAATCTTTGAATATTTACTGACATATGGTTGACTTCAACCCACAGCAAATTACCATGACAGAGTGAGTAAGGCTGCTTCTTGTCTTTGCTCAATAGCATTTCCATAATATAATTAAGACGTGTCGACTAAAGAAGTGCCTACGACTCTACCAGAAGCATACTGTACCTGACACATCTAAGCCAAATACTTAACCACTTTCCACCATGCTTTTCCTATTTAGAACATTACCACTAATATAATATCACAGTTTCCGATTCTGAAATATTGTCTCAAGATTGGCTTTTGTTTACTGTCATTACAATGGGATACTCATCTTTAAGGATAATGTACATTATATCCATGAGAATGAGAGGTAGTCTGCACTGACACAATATGTTGCCTTGTAAAACTGGTCAGACAGAATGAATACTTGTTTGTTTGCTTCTGACATCTGCCTCACAGCTGTCTTCCTGCGGCCCTGTTAGAATCATGCACGATTATGCGCCAGCTTACACACACACACGCACACACACACACACACGCATGCACAGTTTGCACACACACACGCACGTACAGCAAATTACAATACATTTTACAAGGAAACAAATACAACAGGGTTGACAGTTCATGTTTACTTAAGGATACACATGGCACCTCCTCCTCCACACAGACAAACTGCCTATAACAGCCGAAACAGAACAGTATTTGACAAGTTGTTTGGCTTTGCTCTTTGTCATGCCAGCTATTCTTAGGCCACTCATGGTCAGTTTATGCACAGGCTTCCGAATATCAGTATGGCAAAACTACAGCGATACCCCAGGTTTTGTTATACTTCCAAGTAATGGTTGGTACTTAGAATGTTTATCTTGGAATGCCTGGTCCATGTACAAATCAAAGACACAGCTCACCTCCAGAATCAGGACCTCCTTGTGACTGGTGTCAACAAAGACAACATCAGGTGTATTTGGGATGTTAGCAAAGACATCGCATGCACAGCTAAACCAATCTGGTAACACTCTTGAATGTTTATACATTGCTGCACTAGATGGCACATACGCACGCACGCACGCACACATCCCTCCACTGCTCCTGTATTTACTGTATATCACCATATCATCAGCCTACTTTACAATACAGCAGGGGATGGAATCCATTGTGACAGACATATATCTGCATGAGTAGCACAGACCTGAAACCAAGTAGTATCAGAGATGCTCAGAGGACACACACACACACACACACACACACACACACACACACACACACACACACACACACACACACACACACATAAAGATCCACGCTTTCTTTATTGCATCCGTTTCGTGCCAAGGACCACTGGAGAATGAGGTTTGTAGAGCGGCCTCTTGACTTAATTTATAGCGCTAGAAAACATGTTGTAAACTGTAGTTTATAGCTTACATGGCAGTTATTACAGCTTCCAATGCAATTAACAGGAGAAAGAGCCAACACGGCACACTCCTGAGGTGAATTTGGAGGAGCACATTTGGCCTTATAAGGTGAAAGATGGCAGTTAATAGTATTGCCATGGAATTTCACTCTGCAAATTAGTTCTACGGTATCCATCCGCCCATCTTCCCGTAATGAATCGAATCAGCCTCCTTCTATCTATCCTCCAGCCCGTTCACCCATCCATCATCCATCCATCCATCCATCCATCCATCCATCCATCCATCCATCAGTCCTTCTAGTGCCTCCAGAGTCCTATGACAGATCAATCTCCAGCAGCACAGTAAAACATTTCGTCTCTGCCGGGAGGAAACCTTGTATGTTCAAAGCTGTTACTTTTCCAGAAATTGGGGGCAATTAAGCTCTTTTCATATTACTTTTCATTCGTTCATTATTTATAAAAACCCATCAACATCATCCTCGGGTCGCCCACTCGATGACAGGGCCAGCGACAGGCCCTTTTGGTGATAGGTCCCTGGTGATGGCATCAATGCAACGAGTTCTGGGGGGCACCGCGGGGGCTTGTCCAGCCCCACAGATTTATAAAACTGACAGACACACTTTAAATTTCAATTCACAGAATTTGAGCTAACATAGCCGCTCTACGAGCTAACAACACGGATGCGACGCATTGTTGAGCTTCTAGATTGGCTATTATAGTCATTACTTTTGTTACACAACACTGTCGCACAACAAAGTCGTGCATTCATTTGTGAAATAACAAAAGGTTGAAATATGAAATATGGAGATAAAAGGTTTCCGCCTGACAGCAACGATATGAACACATTTCTCATTTCCATTTGCCTCTCATTCCCCTGAAGGCTGGCATACAGTATATCATGCTACATCCATGAGGTTTTACCACCCCCACCTTTCCTCCTCTCTATTTTTTCATCCTTTCTTTCCCTCTCCCTCCCCCCTCTCTCTCTTCCTCTTTCTTGGCCATCCATCCAGCCATCTTTCCATATCTATCCATCCATCCATCCATACATCCATCCATGCATGGAGGGTTGGATTGGGTTTTATTTGCTTTGGGGGATCCACGCCTCTACCTTTGACATCCCCCCTCTGGCCATTCATTTTTATTGCCAGGGGGAATATGTTTCATCCCTGCTTTTTTATGTATGAAGATTGTATATAGTATGGTTATGAAAATGTTTACAAATCCATCCATCCATCCATCCATCCATCCATCCATCCATCCATCCATCCATCCCCATCTGACACACATACCCTCACAGGGAGAACAACCAGCAAACAAATGACAAAATGAAATCAGTGATGAGACTTTGATGCAGTGAAGTTCTAAATTGATCATGTTTTGGCTGCCTTAGACGTTAGCTTCTCTATACACTATTGTATAATGTCAGATCATTCTACAATCTACACCACAGCTCGGGTTCATACATACACATCTGGTGAGCTACCCCGGGTAGCTCACCAGATGTGTATGTATGATCAGATTTGTCAACCTGAGGTGACGACACTGGAACCAGCAACACAATCCCACCGTTTTTAACGACTATACCGCAATTTATTTTCTAAAATGCTGAGAATAGCCAATTTCAATTTCTGTAAAGTTTCAGAGTATGGTTCTGGGGAAGTAGCCGATCTAAGAGCTCACAAACCAGAGTGCTAAGAAAACCATCAAGTGCTACAAATTAACTACTGTAGGACAGCAAGCGAACACCAAACTTAGAATCTACAGCAAATAACATCCTATCTAATACCATAGTCAGCATCTGGGAACACCCAGTGCGCCCCCTCCATTTCAGTAGATTCCCTCTGACACACTGACCGCCCACGCTAACCACCACCACTCACAAATGCACATTGCACGCACGCGCACACACACACACACACACACACACACACCAACCAGCAGGAACCCCAGTGAGGCAGGATAATAATGTAACAACACCACATTACACAACACAAATCAACACATCGCAGCTCAAACGGTGTGTGTGTCTCTCCCTCAGTAGAAGAGCTAACATTAACTGCATCCCAGTGGTCCACTCCTCGGAGAATGCAGTGTATTATTGACCGTGAGATGCTGTGAACTCCATCACTTATTCATCTGGCTTCACTGTAACCACCCATGCATGACTTACTGTAACACGTGGACAACCAGAGGATCATACTGTAAGTGTGGTTGCAACCTGTCTACTTCAAATAAGACGATGACACATGAAAGGCTCCCGTGTCCCAGGCCTAGTCAAAACAGTTAACCTGAACCTTAGTTCTGATGACCTTTTTGTTGCATTCCTCTCCTCATCCACAGGGGCTATTCAGCAGGGCAATGAAAGGGAATGGTGATGTATCCCTGACCCCCCCCCCCCCCCCCCCCCCCTCTCTCTCTCTCTCCATTTACTGTACACTTATATCCCCTGACCCAAGTTGCTGTTAAAGATGAATCCCTTTAATTATGGATGTCCCGATCACATTTTTTGCTCCCGAACCGATTCCGATCATTTAGATGTATCTGCCTATACCTATACATATTTATATATTTTTTATAGAACACTTATGCCATATCACAATAGTACAATATCCAAAATCACAGACAATATCCAGTTTAATCTCATGATATGGATATAATATTGATACACTGTACAAGAATGTCCTGATCACGTTTCATTTTTTGCTCCCGACCGATTCCGATCATTTGAAACTGACGTGATCGGCCCTGATTTCAGATCATGTGATCAGATCGGGACGACCCTACCTTTAACCCTGGCGTACCTATTTTAGGCATATAATTATAGGTAAACCTTTACAAAAAAGGTTTTCCAAATTTTGTGTTACATTACCTATCTTGTGTCACATACCTACCTATATCCACATGACATGACCTATGACACACACACACACTTAACTAACCACACACCATGTCCACCAACACACTCTTTAAGCTGGACCTGGATACATGGAAATGGATTGTTTCTGGACCAAGCATCTAGACACAACAACGCTTATACTGTAGGTGTTGCGTTGTAGGTGTTGAAGTACTTGGCAGCAACTACAGCTACTGCTGCCAAGTAGTCCATGAAAAATGTACTGTCCTTATTTGGCCCTTCAGTGATGCTTACACAACTCGGTCCTGACCGCATCACTGTCAAGCCAATAGTGATGGTGATGCACATCTTGTAATATTGCTTTAATGAATAGTTTAATCGTTATGTGGAAAAATGCCAAACAAAATATCTTTGTACGTGAAGAAGAAGTCAATGACAAAAGGCCAGCAAAGGGGAGATACTCTACAGCTCCACCATTCATATTCTGCTGCACCAGTGGTAAAGACCAAACCTGCAAGTGTGGGTCAACATTCAGCTCCGTGCCCTTGTGGTTAGAGTGTCTTCCCTGAGACTGGGGGGTCGGGGTTCAATCCCTGGCCGAGTCATACCAAAGATTATAAAAATGCTACTCAACTCAGCTTCATGGCCATGGGTTGGATTGAGGGTTAATCTCTGTGACATACTAGTGTCATGTCCAGGGAGAGTGCTTGTACTGTACTGTACAGTACATCAAGCTGCCTCATGCTACCATATGGTTTGCTACTTATTCAGCTGTGATAATGTTGTAGAAATCACTATGCTATCGCTCTCAATGCCAGGACTGCCACTCAAAAGCATTATTATCAGAAGGGTTAAAGAGTTTGTTCTAAATTGCTACAAGATACAGAATAAAAAAATAATGTACTTGTCACTTGTAAGATGAACTAATAATGACTTTCTCCTGAAAGTCTATGAATTACACTATTTAGGTTTGGATCAGAAACCATTCATATTTTTCTAAAGGGGTGGCATTACAAAAATCTGGGTGTTACAAAAACACAGTATATAAAACAAGTGCTTTTGTGTCTCAGCATTCATCCGTTTCTGGAGTAGCATACAGACATATCTATCTTAGAAACAGGCTAGGAGCTTATGTATTATATTGTTTAATGTGACAGATATGATATCTTATAATTGTTTTTTACATAGTAAAGGGAATTTGGCGAGGATACAGAACAGCGTTCAAATTGTTGAGTGGATCGTTTTAAAGCTATATGGGTCAGCCAGCCCAAGCATGTTTGTATATACAATTGTCCTAGATCTGCTGAGCATGTGGATCATGGTACATGATACATGGTTAAGGGCTCCCATTTGTTAGTGATAGCAGTTTCTGAACTGCTGAGCAGACTGAAGGCACAAGGGTCAGTGGCCCCTATCATTGCCTCTGGGCCTGGGCGTGCATGGAGATTATTAGTTTTTGCCCATTTGTGTGTGGCTGTGTGTGCGCTGCTAATCGCAGATTCTTGTGTGCCATACTAGGCTGCATGCTTTACAAGTTTACATGTTGGCCTATAACTGTTGAACTGCACGTCATGCAAAAAAAAAAAAAAAAGCCAATATGACTAAATTCCTCCTGTAAATGCTGATGGCCAACCAGAGAAACTGAAGGCCACCTTAAGGAAAAGCCTGAACATTTACTGATGAACCTCCCCCACCCCCTTCCCACCCACACTGGACTATGAAACATCTGGGGCAAAAGGATCTTTGCTGCAGATGTGGGCACTGCCCTCCATGCTCAAGCATGATAGCTTGGGGGAACATAATCTATATATTTTTTATGTGCTATCTGCGATCTGCCATCTGTCAGTGTGTTAATTTGGTCATGTTTGTGTCCTGTCCACGTAAAAAGACAGACGGTCACAGTGCTGAAGATGTAAGCAAGTTAAGATTGGGCCTTAACTTTCTTTTTAAGATTCATGAAATGTGGGTCCTTGCAACTTGTCTTAGCATCAAAGTAGCTTTGCAGTAGCAGTTTAATTTCTACTTGTTGAAAATGATGTTTTTGTTTTTGTTTTCAGTATAACACATGTATATTTGTCTATCTTTAAATGAACAATGAATTTGTGTACAAATGTACACAAATTCATTGTGTAAAGATGAATTGTGTGCAAAGAGACCCCAATGGAAACAAGCCAATAGGCTTTCTTCAATAAATCATTTTATACTTATACTGTATTTGTACTTCATTTGTACTTCTTTGTGCTTGTCCATACAAAGTATTCAATCAATCAATCAATCAATCAGCAGACAAGACAAAACAACAAATCCCAGAAGAGAGCGTTTAGCCCTCACATTTGGACCCCCATAATCCCCGCCATAATGCAGTATAACAAGGCAGGCTGAGCTAAACATGGACCCTGCCAACGCCCTTCATCCTCTCACTGCCCGTCACCTCTGTGCTCTCCTTCATGCTTAAAGAGGGTGTTCTGGCTATAGTACATTGGCCCGACCCTTGGGAGTGACCCAGGGACACATTTATTAACGGTGCAACTGTTATAGCCGACACTCTTGCCGCTGAGAGGTTACAAGGATATGAGGAGTGACAAGCAACACACGACAATATGAGCCACTCAGGGGGCGATGCTGGCAGTCTGGGATGGGGGGGGGGGGGTTGGATGGGGCAGAGAAAGAAAGAGAGCGAGAGAGTGAACAAGAGTAGGTGAGATGATGAGAGCACTGGGATGGATGGTGGGGACAACGCAGCAGAGAACATGACCAGCAATCAACCTGGTGATTTCCAGTAAGGGCTCTACAGCCTGTGTTTTGAATTCTGCACATCCTTTCCGTTTTTTTGAGGGACAACAACAAATTCTGGAGCTCTTTGGAAAAACAAACAAACGAAACAAAGAAAACTAGGGAGTGTGTGTGCAAAGTTTGGCATCGACCGGGTTAACGGTGCCGGAGCTTAGCTGTTAACGGACGGACGGACGGACGGACGGACGGACGGACGGACACACACACACACACGGACGGAGGGCAAAACATACTCTCTCCCCATGCCTTCGGCCTGGTGGAGACAACAAAAGGATTTGTTTTTTACAGTATGGGGATTTGTTGGAAATCCCAGGCAGGAGACATTGGAGTGGAGGATCCCCTTGAGCGTGTACCCTTTCTGATGTTGCAGAGATTCTACGCTAATAGGCCATCAAGCTGTTAATGTCCTAATCATTATTGATGTGTTTCATCATTAGCCCTTTGGTCACGGACTCACGGCCCTTTCAGCATGGGCTATATTTGTACAATGCATTCCATTTCTTCATTACTGTGCTTCTACCAAGAAGCACCTTTGACTTCTGTTATTCTATTTCTGTTTCTGTTTCCATTGTGTCATTTCACTGCTAGAAGGAATCATTTAATTGATTAACAAGAAAAAAACAAAACAATGTTCTCTGTTTTATTTGTGGACCCGAGCCTCAGAAGCCAGGCCACTTAGTGTCACATTAGAGGTTGTTAAATATACTGTAAGTCATAAAAAAGAGACGTTAAAAAGTAATTAGGTGGACCGTAGAGCCAAGAAATACTTTCTGGCTGAATCTGTAGTCACTCGTAAAAAAAAATTCCTTTTTCCATTATAACCTCTATATATCTATTCTTGTATATGCTCCCTTATAGAACTGTCAACAAAAGTAATTAATTAGCAATGAATTTATTTTTATTATCAAATAATAATAGTAATAGTGTGATAATGAAATATGCCCTAACGCCTAACAAGAAATACTGCTTCTTTTTTTTTTAATACATCCATATTAATATTACATTCATTCAGCTTTTCACCCAATTTCCTTTTTTTAAACATATTTTATTCAATTCAACCAATTTCAACAGAATTGAAATAAAAATGTAAATGTGTGTCCTCCTTAAATGAAGGATTCATCCCACACATTTGGGATAAGGAATATGTTTTATGTCAAAATACGGAGGTACTGTAAGTGGAGCTTGTTTGTTACCTACAGTTGCGTCTAATTGACTACACACTCCCATGTAGCCTTGGCTCAACTTCATAGAAGTTCATACCAAGAACACATGAGATCAAAGCCAAACCTCTCAGGCAGAAACATGCATACAGTAATGTACAGAATCATTAGTATGTCTTTGTTCTGTGTTAACATTATAGAACCGTTTTACTCAAGGGTGTGTGTACATGTGTACTGTATGGGTACGTGTGTGCTGTGTAGCCTATTATGCAAATTGTCTGTGGCAAAGGGGACCAGTGTACAACATGCAGAGATTAGGCGACAGTGCTCTGGGATTTGCCTGCAGCCTAGTATACGTTCATAGTTTACAGCATGGAGTCAAACATTCATACTCGTCCAAAGGTAAGATATAAAAACTTGTATTTTATAACGAGGTCAATACATCAACCACATATCGTATGTGTTCATAACAGAGGTATCCTGGTATACAGAGTATATTTTTTATATCAAAGCTATAGATGTGTCCAGTAGGTACTACTTAGGACCTTTATCAGACTTGTATAATGAATAATAAGTAATTATACTGTATATTATTGTATGCTTTGCTCACACAGGATTATGGTAATATAAAGTCTTTAGCACATCAGAAAGCTACAGTATGATCTGTGGCATCTGTATCACATACCAATCTCATAACACATATCAGATTCATAATTTATATTAAAGCATAAAGTTGCAAGCAATTTTCTGAATTGATTGTAAGACTAAACCTCAACTTCAAACTTGTTTTCAGTTAACACTCTGCACACCAAGGTGTGTACTACGGCATGGAAGGTATGTACTCTGTGGGCTGGGCGTTATGACTTCAAATAAATATCGCAGTAATTTGAAACTTTTGCCTTGCTCGGTTACAATTAATAAATGGGTTTTTTTTAAAGCTCACAACACATTGTGACATGTTGAGCAGAAATAGTCAATGTACTGTAACATTGACTATTTCTGCTACTTTTGTATGCCACCAATGTATAGCCACTGTTGTGGTCTATACCATAAAGGTTTATGTAAAAGCACTGCGGAGGGCTAACCTGCATTACCAATCCTGGCCCACTGCACTGCAGCACCATAAATTACCCAACCAGCAACATGGTTCAACAACATTATCGCCACAAAATACACACACACAGCTTCACGAAAAGCTGGTGGTGGAATGTACTGCACGTTTCAATACATTACTAAGATTGTACTTTTTACTCCGCTGCAATTATTTGAACATATAAACCCGCTATATGCCGTGCCTTACGGGTTTAGACTCTTCCATTATCCTGAGTTGGAGCTGCACAACAGCAGAACATGATAGTAAAAACAAAACACAAAACAAAGGCAGCGACGCACGTTTGGGCCATACAGTGTAAGGCAAGATATCACTGGGCATAATGTCTTCTCTTAAAGGCAATGGCTTGTGGCACGGTGATTATTGTAACACCCAGACCACACCTATGCATAATCTAACGGGTAGCGGAGGTGTTTTAGAGATTTAGGCTGGGGTACAAGATAGCAATTTTTACAGATGAACGCCTCTTATAGGCTAAATTCCCAAATTACAGATTTAGTGACTCTGATGCAAGATAGGGCCCTTAAAATATATTACAAAATACAGTAACCAATTAAACCCTATTGTATACTGTACTCACAATGTGTTGCATCAAGACCCGTTGTGGGCTTGTAAAACTGCGAGCTTAGCTTGTAAATCTACATTTTTGAAAATGAATGTAATCCCATTTCATTCTACAATGTGGTGCTGCTACTGCTACTGTCACTTAAGTAATACATCTTTGTACTTCTTATACCCCTGGCTGGCATAGTGGTTCCAGAGAGCAGCGTTGCACCTGAGCCCACAGCACAATAGCACGTAATGGAGGATGTGGACGTATACATTCATGTTGACTCAAGCAGATGAATCTCTTGCTTTATGTTTCACTGAAGCAGGGATAATATGCCTTTACTCTAGGCTGTAGTACATGCTTTTATCCTAACCATGAAAGCTTTGGCCGACCCAGGGAAGGCTTACAGTATGTTCTGCATTCAATATGCTCGTCTCCAGCAATAATGTGGTGAAAATGATACGATTGGGGGTGTGGTTCGGTGTGAAATTGTATCAGGCACCCCAAATATACTTCCGGAGGATAGTGCCTGGGTTGCATGTGCGTGCTTTGTACACAAACACTACGAATTAACATAAACACTGAATTGATGTTGTGCAAGCAGCCAACATTCATTTACAGTTACAGTTTTATTTTTATTGAAGTTTCACAGAGGTCCCCAAACGGCATTGGGAATAAGTACCATAACTAAAATATTTGTCCTGGTTTAGCCAAACTTTTCAATATCAGCTTCCATTTTTTGTGTGTGTTTCTAGCAGGCAGAGCAACCCACACTCATTGGGCGCAGAAAGAGGGCTTCATTTGACCATTACTACTGTAAGTGAACAGTTTTACATTTCAATCTTCTCTTATCGGTATTCTCTTTCCCTCTCTCTTGCTTCACTCTAATCACTTTCACCTTCTCTCTATAAATTTCTCTCATTAATCAAAAAGACAGAGCAGTCTAGCCTTGTGTGTGTGTGTGTGTGTGTGTGCGTGTGTGCGTGCGCATGTGCGTGTGCGTGCGTGTGTGCGCGCGCGGGAGAGGAAGGGCGGCAGAAAGACGAGACCGTGTCAGACAGCACAGTAATGGCTTGCAGACATACGTCTCTTTCAGTATGGTTTCAAATGTTTGAGCTAATGGAGGAATGCTTGATTTCACCCTCCCGTTCAAAAAGTATCACTTGTGAGATAAAATTAGCACTCTATAGAGCACCACTGCTCTATGGAGTCAGTTGTAGAAACGGTCGTTTGAGAGAAAACAAACAAGACTAAATTTAGATATAAATCAATGTACCGGTATGTGTGTTTCAAGTACTGGCGTTGTCACCCCCAGCATCTCTACAGCCATTATGATGTTTTTGGTCCTGAAAGATGAACATTTACTTTAGCTTTAAGAATAAAAATCACACCCGTGTGAACTGAGTGGTGTAAGGTTTTATATAGCATGATCAGCTGTGGTCTGACGTAATGAAATAAGGTAAGGTATTATGTAGCCTGATCAGCTCTGATCTGACGTAATGAAATCACACCCGGATGTGATTTCACAACTGGCCTTTTCTGTGCAGAGAAAATGACCATGGTTGCTACGGTCATCCAGTTCACCCGGGTGTGATTTAATTACGTCAGAAATTATTTTGAACATAGCAACCATGCTCATTTTTTTCTGCACACAAAAGCCAGTTGTAGGAGTGGTTTACACCACTCAAAAAAGATACTTGCCTTGATTCTTTGTACTCATGCTAACAAATATTGCAATATTATGATATTAAAAAGATTTCTCCCATCATACCTGTAATCAAACTGGTTTGTTCTGAATATTACATTTACACTTTAGCATTTCTCAAAGGAGAGTGACTCTTCCTCCTCTTTCTATCATCACAACAGCCTCCGAGGTAGCCATTTTGTATGACTATGTATTTGTTTACATGCAGAGTGTCTCGTGGAGAGTGATGGGTGCCCCCCTGGGGGCTGACTGAACACTAAACAAATACACTCTGCTTCACTCTGACTTTCCACTTCCCATGAAGATAAATAGCTGGTAAAGACACTGCCTATACCGTGCAGTGTTATTGAAAAGGTCTCAAAGACAGGATATACACAGTTAATCAAGTCGTATGCCATTCATGCTTTGCCTTTTTAGCCTACATAGTCTTCAACACGTTCAGGGAGTCTACTGAAGATTTACAAATGTATAATGTCCATAACATTTCAGTAGAAATGTAATTTTCATTTTAATTAGTCTGTTTGCAATAGCTTTTTAACGACTGCAAAGTGTCCGTCGTAATTGTGAGTGCAGACTGTCAGCCCGAAATAAACTAACAAACGATATTTGAATCCTTTCCAGGTCTGGAACAAATGGATCACATGAGAGATTTGGAATACAATGAAAGTAAAGACTCTGAAAACGGAAGAATAGCCCCATTGTGCTATCTCCAAGAACCAGATATAATCCCTTGTCATAATACCAGACAGAATAGCCATGTCTGAATCACTTCTGGATGGTCTGTGAACCAAGAATATATAGGCGTCATGGCTCAGAGAGAGAGAGAGGGAGAGAGAGATACAAAGACAGAATGAGAGCCAGTTAGAGATAAAGAGAGAAAACGAGAGAAGGCCAGAGAGAGAGAGAGAGATACGGATACGGATACAGAGATGACAGCACCACGGGATAATTCAACATAACAATATCTCATTAAGGACATGTCATCTCCTTGTCTGCCCTGACTTACTTCCAATGTGACAGGAACAGAAAAACACCCTGATAAAATCAGTTCAGGACAGTTCTGCAGCAACATCCTCACTTTTTATTGAATTCTAGTGTCCATTTTCTCCCTCTGTGTTAATTTAAGTTTAAATTACTTTGAGCTAAATGCAATCTTCCGTGTGAACTATGTATGATCGAGTAGGACTGTTATTCTTATCAATATATGATACAAATGTACCTGACTTGGTGACCTAACAGCTATAGTAAAAGTATGCCACAGTGAGACATTGATCCTGTTTGCCTCAGCACAACAAAACACGAGTATATACCTACACCAAAATGCCCACTGTACAGCCAGCCAGCCATCCAACCAGCCAGCCATCCAACCAGTCAGCCAGCCAGCCAACCAGTCAGCCAGCAATCCAGCCAGTCAGGTGTTCAAAACCATTGATCTCCAGCGTGTTGGCATCATTTCAAAGCAGGACAATGTACAGATGTACATGTAAAACTGCCCGAATGAAAAGAATGACGGTCAAGCTGTTGCCGAGAAACAATCAACGGAGGGTGATGGTATCGTGAGTCACTGCGTATCCAGAGAGCAGCCCCTTCTCCGCCTCCCACACGCACCCCCACCCCCCTCCTTTTCTGCAGTCACAACTGTGGAATATAAAGGCGATATTGGTCGTGGCAGCCGAAGTGTGCGTGTGACTGTCTGCTCTCCCCGTCGGGGGAGGAGGGGGTGCTGGGGGACTGAGTCAGAGCTCCAAACATAGACCACAGATCATCCCTGATGCCTGTCCTTATTAATATGTATGCTGCCAATAGATAACATGATCTATACGCCTTTATTACCAGAAGCCCCAACATACACATTCTGGAGGGATCATTAGCAAATCTACAAGCTCACAACGCTTGTAGATCTCCTATATGCTTGGCAAATACATTTTGTAGAGGGGAAAAACTTAAACCACTTAAACCATGATGTAACCATGTTTACTAATGTTTACTAATGGTAAAGAGCACCCACATTCAGCCAACATTTACCAGTAAGAGAGGCTATATCTCATAATCTCACTCTGCGATGAACAGGTGGACAGGACAGCATTTCAATGGATGGAGTCGGCCTGGTGGTGATGGCCGTGC
>NC_136798.1:10377871-10497871 GCF_951216825.1 Electrona antarctica | reverse complement strand
TATTTTGTCGTAATCGAGTACGTGTCTCTTGGTTACCTCTGTTGCAACTGTTACCTGTCTTGTCTAACCAGTAACCAGACTGTGATTTTGCCAGCAGTTTCCACCTGTGTCCTCTTAAGTCCTCCAGCCTTTCCCAGTGTTGATTGTCAGTTGTGTTCACCTGTGTCCAGTTAGCCCTTGTCTATTTATATGCCCTTGTGTTTTCAGTTCTCCGTTGGTTCATTGTCACTGTGAGTTTATGTTAGTATTTGTTCTTGACTCCTCGTTGCCTTGTATTTAGACCTATGGCCCTCATTTATCAATCGAGTGTAAAATCTGCCCCAAATTCGAGTGTAGGATTCGTAGTACACCCACGTCGGGTCGGCATTTACAAAGTGATCGCAGACAGCTGTTTCTTCCTTAATTTCGTTCCGACGTTAATAAATGTGACGGCTGAAATCTATCTGGCACGCCCTATAAAATCTAGCCTCGCCCTCGTTTTTGCGACATGAACAACTGCAATACGACCTGGAAACCATGGTTACAGGGGAAAAAAAGTTTCACCTGTCAAACGAAGTGCACTTTCTGACAATGCGCAGGATTCGTTTGAATCACAGCAAAGCTTTCTGGTGTGAATGTCACCTAAGTTGCCTTGCTGCCCCCTCCCATACACACACACAGACGCACGCAACTTGTTGTATCTTAAATAAATAAACCTGCATGAATTAAATAAAGCTGTAGGACTACCCTGTCTGTTTCTCCTCTCGCTTCGCTTCCCTTGCTTCCGCCTCACCGCACGCACGCATGCACGCACATATCGCAATTTGCAAGCAACTGTCACTGTGTTGTTAGTTGTATATTAAATTATTAAAGTCTTTATTCATTTAATATACAACAAGATATATTAGTGAACGAAAACCTGAACCTGTGAACCATGAATTATATAACAAATAGGCACGCACACACGCTGCAGTTTTGCAAGGTGCATCTCCTGTCCTGTAGTCTGTCTCTCTCTATCACGGTGGTCCGTCCGTGACACCGTGACCAATTGACCATGCACGTTCGACGACAGTCTATTTAAATTGCCTCGCTGTCAACTGTCAATTATATGAATATTGCAGCCAAAAACCATAGCCTCATGTGGCACTGGACAGTGGTGGGCTGCAGGCTGGCTTAGCCTATACTATCTCCGATGCGTTCCCACTTGCGCTGGCACGGCACATTTGGCATTCGAGCGACGCGAGGAGGAGATTGCGCATACTGTAACTCCAGAAAGACATCGGCCTGCTGTAGATTAGGCTACAGTAGGCTACCCATGTTGGGACTCTCCGCGCTGCAGCAGTGCACTATAGGCTACTCTCCAACGTCCCGTCATGGAAATATTTCAGCACAGACAGCCCAAATCCTCACATGTATGCGCTCATGCAAAACACTGTTTAAATGGCTTACGCATCTAACTTGCAACATTGTTTTTAAATGCGCGATTTTAATTGCTTGCTTGTAAAGTTGGAAATCTCCTACTAATTTCATATGACACAAAGACACATCTTATATGTATTTAGCCCATATATACCTATACAGTTTTATATAAACATTTTAGGAGTGAATACATATGTTTAGATGCCTGTGACAGCCTCTCAGCTGGTCAAACAATGACAGAAAAACAGGTGAGGACAAAGCGTACGACAGCTCCCGACCAGACGTGGTTTTTGTCTTGGCTCAAGTTCAAAATCAAACGTTGGCGCAAATGGTAAATGCCGAAAATTGCGGTAATTTCGGCGTACACCCATATTTTGGCGTACGCACGGTTGATAAATGAGCTAGTATTTTCCCTTTGTTTTTGTTTTTTTCCTTCGTTGTGTTCTTTCTGACTGCCTATAAGTGTTTTGACTTTTGCAGCTGTACCTGGACTTTGATTGCTGCCTACTCCTCTTGGTTGGTGAAATAAATACTTTAATTTGAACTGTCTGTCTGTCTTGACTCCAACCGTGACACTCCAAATATTGTAGGCTACTTTTACTCCACTACATTTATTTGAAGACTTTAGTTACTAGTTACTTAGATTTTGATTAATACAAAACATTAACCACTTCATTTAACCGTTGAGTTTGTAGATGTGCTATTTTCAAAAGATTTTTGAGTGGTGCAACCACTCCATTATGGAGCTTTGTGTGTCCCTGGCTGGGTCTGCCCTAGCACGAAAATAGCGTTTGGTTGGTTTTCACAACCAAGTGTCACACGCGCACACACACACACTTTTGGGTCTGACTGTACAGTACAGTGACGGTACAGTACAGGGACCCCCTGGGGACCCCCACACGGTAACTCTGTAATTTCTTGACCGTTTGGGACGCGGGGCAGCTCGCCGGAATCGGGCCGGCGCCCTGGGAGCGTTCCTGTGGGTCTGGAAGTTCCGGGGACCCCCCGGGGACACCCACCCTGAGCACCACTCACTTCAAACGGGTGTGATTTTATACATTTGAAAACTTGAAACAGGACATTCTGCATAATGAGTAGCCTACTTTTGGAAGTACATTTTGATACCAATACTTTACTCAAGCACTTATTTTTACTCAAGTACATTTTTGAATTCTGGGCTTTTACTTGTAAGTATTTCTATATTGCAGTATTGATACTTTTACCTAAGTAAAGAATTTGAGTACTTTTTCCACCACTGATTACAAGGTATACGTTGACTAGGCTAGACTGGATAGAATATACTGTAAAGACTATTACAGTATAATATACTGTATAAATATTATTTTATTTGTCATGTCTCCCGTCCCCTTAAAAAGGTTTTTTGTTTCATGCTTTTTACAGATATGCATTCAGTGCAGATACTGTCAGTTTATGCATTTTCGGTCAATAAAAACCTCAATCAACGATCCAAATAATATAATGGAGGGCTCCCAAGATGCTATAATTACCCACAATTTTAACAGTAGGCTATAGCCGCCCACGTTGTAGGCCTATCTGCTTTAGCCCAGTGGTTCTCAAATGTATTCATGTCAAGGATCCCCAAAATGATATGTATTTGGCTGCAGACCCCCATCTAAAAAACATTATAAATATACATTTTCAAGATTTTTCAGAAATAGCTCATCGCTGCACAAAGTGACGTATGATCTTCTAGATCTGCTATTTTTTAATAGCCAAAGTATAAAATATGGTTAGAGTGGTTAAAATGATTATATTAGCTCATTTCGCTGGGGACCCCCAAGGTTTGAGAACCATTTCTTACTGACTCTGTCCAACAGTGACTCTGCAAAATGTGTCCTGAATACAGCCAGAGGTTCTCATTGTGCTCGACTCCACATTTAATCTACAGCTACATCATCTCTACGTTTTCTCTACTGTCACATAATGCAGACAACGTTATGTCTAAGATGGCACGTCCTGTTTTTTGAAGGCTTCTATCGATTTATTCAAATATAGGTCGATGGAGGGACACAGGAAAGCAAAGTCACAGAGGAGGAGCAGACAACCAACACGGGGGACTCTACTGACGACGTTGCACTCCGGTAAGCCCCTTCTCAAATGTTCTCTATTTGTATTGCTAGCGTGCAACAATTGCCAACAAACGTGTGTGAACCCATGCCCCCTCAAAACAATGTGAGTACCATTATGCTCAAAAGAAGTGCTGGCTAAATCAACTCTGTTGATGGGAAACAGCTAGGAGATCGTGCTCAACAAGTCAATCTAAACTTTCCTTCCTTTTTTTTAAGCCAGTAAAGCTTGTTCTCCTATTCAGAGAGATGAAAGACACGTCAAACTGTTCAAAAGGGCCTTTTAAGTTGGAGCATTAGCCTATACCCGTGCGTGCGTGCGTGCGAGCGCTCGCACATTCACGCGTGTGTGCGCCTGGGTGTATTTTGAGTCTGTCTGGCTGTGCAGTGTGCATGCATGAAGACATCCGTTCATGCATTAACGTGCGCGCAGGCGTGCACATATCACCTTGACAAAGAGTGCGTGCAAGAGAGAGAGAGAGCTTCTCGCCTGGCGGTCAAGGAGACAAAAAATCTCAGCGAGTGGAGGAGATTAGACACATGCATTATCAAGTCTGGATGAGACAAGCCGTGCACCCACTGATCTCTCTTCACTTCACTCCTAATTAACTACACAGGGCTGGCAGAGCAGACAGGCTGAGGGGAACAGGGGAGGGAGGGTTTGACAGGCTGACGCGTGAAAGAATGACGAAGCAGACAGAGGGGAAAAGGTGGGAAAGACTGAGAGTGAAGGGGAGGGTGTCTACCGTCTAGGGAATACTCAGATCTACAGAGAGAGGGGGCTACTGGCTGGAGAGAGCAAGAGTGTCTGTGTAGGTGGTCGGATGCGTGCATGCGTGTGGAGGGGGTAGAGAGACAGAGTGGGGACACAAAACAGAAACGACGAGAAATATGGCGCGAGAGAGGGTGAGACATATGGAGACAGAAAGATGGAGAGCGAGAAAGAGACATAGACAGAGAGGGAGGGAGAGAGATGGAAACGGGGACAGGAGTGATATATGTGGACGTTTAATTTGTCATGGGGGAGGGTGTCGCCAGTTGGTGTGACTCAGCATAAAAATCTCAGTTTCTCTCTTTCCCTCCATCTCTCTCTCTCCCTGTCTTTTCTCAACCTTCTAATAAGTCTTAACTCTTAAGTCATCCTACCAAACACGTGACGCACGCTATTAGAATGTTTTGTCGTTGCTCTGAAATCTTGTCATGACACAGCGCTAGTCTGTATCATTAGCCTGTTATCGGCAATGAACGTGTGATTGAATATACAGTCTCATAAGATAAGTTATCCTCAATAGGAATTAGTCATGATTATCTGTTCATAGATCTGTAAAGAAAAACGTGAACTCATCATCATGTACTGTAAAACGACAGACATGACAAGGCCATTCACAAATAGCACAACTTCTTCTGTAGCTTGCCCTTAACATTCTGGGTTCGTTTCATCCCACTCTGGTCATGTTCACGTACGGCACCGGGCCGTTGTTTGTCTGTGTTCAGGGGCAAGCCCTGTGGAAAGAGTCATATCCAATCTGTTGAGGTATTGATTGATTGGAAGCTGTGGCGACATGAATAAGCGTCGTGCCGAAGGTTTTGTGTCCAGGGATGAAGGTGGCTGTCGGAGGCAACATCGATCCACATTGATCCAGAATACTCAATGGACTCTGATTGCTCTTCTTCTGTCTTAGCTTTATTTGAATCTTTTTAATACGTTGTTAAGCCACAGAGAGACAAAGATCATTTCAGGAATACAGGAGGATTGTTGGACACACGTGAACACAATATACAGGTCCGAATATACACTTCTATATAGCCAAAAATAGGAAATCATCATTTCCTCAATCAATCAGGTAAAAAGGGAGAAAAGAAATACAGTGAGGGGGAAAAGGGGTGGGTGGGGCATTCAGATTTTACGGGGGCCAGTTTCGAATTGCAGCCGTCCCTAAGTGCCCTTTGAGAGCAGTTTTGAAGGAGTCAAGGGATTTGCATGTCTTAATGACTGTTGGTAGGGCGTTCCACATTTTGGTGGCAAAGGAGCGAAATTAATTTTGTCCCTTGTTTATGCAACACTTTTTAATACTTGTGAGTCATCCTCCTCCCCAAGCCCCGCAGCTCCCTGTATTTACACTCTGTTGTTTGGAATATCAGAGTGTCAGGGCAGTTGCAGCAGAGCCAGATGGTGAAGAGAAGGGGGGAAATAAAAGATGTAAAATGTAGTAAATATTTAACAGGCTGGCCGGGGGGTAATTGCAATTATAAGACATATGGTGCAAATATTCACATTTGTGAGCAGAGCGCTTGTAGGCCGGCCAACATATGATTCCAATTTGATTGAAATGATTGGACGTTTCGTACTTGATATATGCTGTTTTTCTGTCATAGTTCTAGTCGGCGAAATCAACACTGCTTGGGATCACTGGAACAGAATCCAAATTGCCTCCTGGCTATAGCTGTACTGGAGCAACACACAACAACCTGAACAACAAAATCTGAATATTTTGTTTTGTGCGCACTCTTGGCTGTTTGCCCTGCTGCATGACTACCTCTAATGTGCCTGGTGAGCAGAGAAATGCAAAGAGATCTCATTCAAAACAGGAAAGGGAAACACGCTTTTAATGACAATTCCAGGGGCTAATCTATCAGACTACATACATGTATTGGACTATAAGAAGAACAAGTGATGGTTAATATAAAATGTTCAATTAGATAGATAGATAGATAGATAGATAGATAGATAGATAGATGGATGGACGTACGGATGGCTATAAGATACAGTAGATGGTGTAGTTTGATAGTACTGTACGAAGCCCCCTTTCTCTGCTCCCATGCTCTGTCCTGTATAGCACCCTTTTTTCTCCCCTGTCCTCCACTCCTTCTCCTCATCAGAATGTGTGTCAGACTCTGTGTTGTCCTATGAGATGAGGTTATAGCCAGGTCAGGGTTGGCCAATCAAGTCTGCTACATAACTAATGACAGCCCTTTCGCTCCTCGGTGTGCGTGTGCCTGTGTGTGTGTGTGTGTGTGTGTGTGTGTGTGTGTGTGTGTGTCCCAATATCTTTGTTTTGGGTGTCTGTGTTCAAACATGTGTGCGCAGGTGCCTGTGCACACCAGCGCGCGTGTGCACATGTATCAGTGTTGGTCACAGTAGAGTAATCTGTCTTTGTCTTTGTGGTAGCTCATTTACGTGTGTGTGTGTGAGTGCATGACGGTGCATGTGCGTGAGTGTGTGTGTGTGCGCGTGTGCATGCAAATGTTTCATCTCAGCAGATCGAACACTAGATTAGCTGCCAGTATCTTGCACCTGCCTGTTGCTATGGAAACTGGGTATCCTCTGTGCGTCACCTGTGTCCATGTTTGGTCTGTCTTCCTGCTACTACCCCCCGTCTTTCTCTCTCTCCTCCTCCCCCTCACTCTTTTTTACTCCATCCCTTCCTCTCTCTCTCTCACTCACTCTCTCTCTCTCTCTCTCTCTCTCTCTCTCTCTCTCTCTCTCTCTCTCTCTCTCTTTACACCTCGTTGCTAACAGACACACACAGTTGCAGCACAATTTATTGTACTTAATAGAGCATACATGCAATTATATTGTGCACGCACGCACGCACACTCTGAGGGAAAAAGTGAGATACTGTAATGACCATGTATAGGATGTGAAGGGTAATTAGGGTGGTTAGCAGGGCGGACGTGAGGGGTTGGACATCAGGTACTGTAGCCTTTATATTTCCAGTGCTTGGGGGGATCTTTGTTCGTCTGCATCTGCTGAGAGAGGTGGTTGGAATACTGCTCTTCTCTGTATAGTTAATATAGTTAAAGCCTGTACTATAGGTTATGTCCAGTAAGAGCATGTCCAGTAAGAGCAATAACATGTTATTGTCATTGTTGACTCGTTACTGGTGCAAACGCGGCAATACTACGATACTAGTAAGCTTTGACTTTTTACTGGGACCAGTTTTGAATTGCAGCCACCTGTAAGTGCTCTTTTAGAGCACTTACAGAGATTAAGAATTCATACTTCTTTATGACTGTTGGTATGGGTATTCCACATATTTGTGGAATGTGTGTGGAATGCATAAAGTGGACACGATTCCCACCATGTGAATGTGAATTTAATTTAATTAGGTAAGCTTTGATGAGAGGTTGTCTGTGATTCAAAAAACAAATGTGTTGTCAGCCATGATTATGCACCATCGTCTCTGGGGCTTTAGAACACGACAAAGCCAGCAATCGTGACACGGTGCAATTTGTGGCTGGCTGGTGCATAGCCCAAAAATGTGCATGCACAACACACTCACTCAGGGATGCCTGCAGGACAGATTCGTTTGGGACAATAGGGCGCCGGCTATCCCAGATCAGAGACACTGTCTGGGAGTGAAGTAAGGAGAGAGGGGTTGTGGGTGGTACGCAGAGAAAGAGAGAGGAGAGGAGAAGAGACAGACAGACAGACAGACAGAGAACAGTAGACAGAAATTTATACCGGTATACAAAAAAGACAATTAGAGACAAGGAGAGTGAAAGACAATTTTCTAAATGTGATGATTGCGCGCGCACGCACGCACGCATGCACGCACACCAGTTACAAAGACTGCAATAAGATGGGTATAGTTCTCCTCTCCTCTATCCCCTCATTTCATTGATTTAGTGGTGCAGCACTTCAACAGGCAACTCTGGCAAAAACAACTCCACCTCTGCAGTGGCAGGCTGGTTTTGGGAAATACCCTCCCACACGGCGTGCTCCCAACGACCCCGCCCACCCCCTCCTTACTTCCCTTACATCTCATCTGAACATCCTTCCCCTCTAGCTCACTCTCTCTCTGACTCGCTCGCTTTTGATGCACATGAAACCATATGCCTGTCACTTCTACACTTCTCCGTGGAGCATTGGACGTGACATCTATATCATAGATTCTATGATGTGTTCTAGGGCTGCAACTATCTATGATCTTATTAGCGATTATTACATCGATTTTTAAAAATAAAAATGGCCAACATACAAAATTTTATCGATAATGAATCGGTTATTTATAGATTAGCTTTAATTGTTTTATAATCGATTTGGTAGATTAGTTTGTGTGTGTGTGTGTGTGTGTGTGTGTGTGTGTGTGTGTGTGTGTGTGTGTGTGTGTGTGTGTGTGTGTGTGTGTGTGTGTGTGTGTGTGTGTGTGTGTGTGTGTGTGTGTGTGTGTGTGTGTGTGTGTGTGTGTGTGTGTGTGTGTGTGTGTGTGTGTGTGTGTGTGTGTGTGTGTGTGAGAGAGTGTGTGTGCATCTCTTCTCCACTCACCTTTAAGCTCTTTCTTTGCCCTTCATCATTAACAACTTGCAATACAATGCTACCACCTCCCACCCACCCACCCCATGCTGCTCTCTCCCTCATGATGTGTGCTCCTCCTCTCTCCTCCCCCGCTCTCCTCCTCCTCTCTCCTCCCCCTCTCTCCTCCCCCTCCTCTCTCCTCCCCCTCTCTCCTCCCCCTCTCTCCTCCTCCTCTCTTCCCCTCCTCTCTTTCCTCTAGTTGCACATTTAGGCTCCTTCACCTTCCTTACAACAGTGATGTGATACTATAGGTACATGTGTATGAATATTGGGCAGGATTAGGATACTGTAATGCACTGTGTTGTTTGGTTCTGTGCAGTGCAGGGCAGGCTATACTGTTGTATACTATATTATTCATTATTGATGCTGCTTTTTGTGATGTTATTCTTTGTCTGTCAAGGCAGAATATAGCTGTGCCATTCCACTGAACACTCTGACACTGAAATCACAAAGGAAACATTTGCTGTAAGAAAGCAAGAGTGTAACGACAGAAATATGCCCCAAATTCTGAGTCCTCATCTGAGCCCTTGATTATCTTTATTTGATTATCTTTATTCTATATTCTCAATAGTACATGATCGAAATAATGGGGTGGCAGTGGCTCAGGGGTAGACTGGCCGGTAAAGTGTCCGAATGGGAGGTTCCCAGTTCGATCCCGGCTCACCCAGAGTTAGTGTTGAATTGTCCTTGAGCATCTGAACAGTGAACACTCGGTTACAATAATACGGTAAAATGTCCCTTGTTCATTTGCTGTCACTCCTTGATGATTGAAATGTGGCGTGATGATTCAAACAGCCAATTACTCTCTCTCCCTCTCTCCGTCACTCTACCTCTTTTACATAACATTCATCTGTATTATTTATAGGCTTATCAGAAAGCTTCCACAGTTGCACACATAGCGTTTATATTTTATGACTGTGTTTTCTACTTGAAGTTTGATTAAAAGTGTCTGTCTCGCTCTAGGGTCCAACTACCATTGAGATATTGGCTACACGACTGAGGGTGAAAGAGTGCATGCAAGCATACGTGCGGGTGTGCGTTCATGTTTGTTCCCGCGCGCACATGCGCGCGCGCGCGCGCGTGTGTGCGTGTGTGTGTGTGTGTGTGTGTGTGTGTGTGTGTATTTGCTTGTAGTGTGTTGTGTGACTGTGTCTCTTATGTCTCATCTTCAGATACAAGTATTGTTTAGGTAGTTTAAAGCTGACACTGCAGTAAACAGCCAAATTCAAATTGGGAACAAAAGCTGGAGCAAAAAACATATTTTTCCACTGTCAGTGGTCTCATCATTATTATAAAAGGATCTGCCTTTGCAATGCAAATTGCCTCAGACATATATTAGTATGGCTATGTGAGGCTAGTAAATGGATATACCATAGCATTTTCAATCAAAAATAAACAACTTGTGCCACTGTTGAAGATACACTGGCATTTGGAACATCTTTCTGTTATCTTGTGCTTGGCATTTTGGTTAGAAGGAAAGTGTCTGTTTTGGCTTTCCAGGCTTTCCAGGCACCGCTCGGTTGGACTGGACTCTTGATATGGCTTTCTTCCACCGGGAACGTTCCATGACCACCTTGTGGTCGATGCGCTTTCATGTCAGCCAACATCTCGTCTGCCAGGTATTCTTAGGCCGGCCACTGGGTCTTGTCCCCTCTAAGTTAATCCACATACAGTATACTTTCTTCACCCAATCTACGTGTCCGTACCATCGCAGTCTGCCTCTCCTCACCACTATGGCCTATGGCTATCTACTGTATAAGACACTGTAAGACGTTTACTGGGCATACTGTACAAACACAGATGATGATTTTTCACAATTAAAGTCCCTTTGTACTCCATTTGTAATGAAAAACAACACTTCAATTTTCTCTTTTGTGCGGACAAAATAGTCAATGAAATGCCTGATTTATACTTGGTAGCACAGCACCGAAAATAGTAGATCTACAAGCTCACAACGCGCTGCATTGTGACACTTTATGGTCTTGTCAATAAACTATTGGCGCGCAACTAAGTAAAAAATCATTCTAAAAGGCGCAGTTGCAACCAAACCTGTAGAATACTTTTTTTTGGGTAAGTATTGGCAGGGGTGGAAAAAGTACTCACATTTCTTACTCAAGTAAAAGTATCATTACTGAAATGTAGAAATACTCTGTTACAAATGAAAAGTCTAGAATTCAACTCGCTATGCAGAATGTCCCATTCCACAAGTTTTCAAATGTATATTTTTTTTGTGTGAAAATAGCAGATATAGGGTAGATAAGGTAGTTAATGTACTGTATGTTTTGTAATAATAATCAAAATCTACAATGTAACTATAGTTATAAAGTTTTCAAATAATTGTATTTGTGTGTGTGTGTGTGTGTGTGTGTGTGTGTGTGTGTGTGTGTGTGTGTGTGTGTGTGTGTGTGTGTGTGTGTGTGTGTGTGTGTGTGTGTGTGTGTGTGTGTGTGTGTGTGTGTGTGTGTGTGTGTGTGTGTGTGTGTGTGTGTGTGTGTGTGTGTGTGTGTTAGGCTGCGCAACAGTGACACTTGGTGGTGAAAAGAACGCTATTTCCGTGCTCGGACAGACCAGCCAGGGACACACATTGCAATGGAGTGGCTGCACCACTCAAAAACCATACCTTAAAACTGTATTTAGGTACAGTACTTGAGTAAATTAACTTAGTTACTTTACAGTTTACACCACCGAGTATTGGTCTGTTTTTCTGAGCCAAGTTCCAACTATTCTATTCTGCCTCTGACTGTGAAATTCAAATCAATATCCTCATAATAAAAGTCTCAGGCCTGCAGCAAATTGGAATCTATAGCTAAGGAGATCTATGACACTGCCAGGGCTGCACTAATGAATGATGAATCACAGCAATGCACAGTAACTCCTCAGACACAAACACCCTCAAATGACCACACACACATAGTATAATATCACCACTGTCGGGCAGAAACTTTGTATCTACATATATATCTTTATGTTTTTTTTTTTCATGAATGAATGGCCTAATTTGTGTAGTATGACATTTTCACCCATAATGACATGCCCAAAATAGGTTGTTGAAAGTGGTTAAATATGTCTGAAATGAAAGCATTAACAAAAGCTTGTGAAAATTGAATGAGGAAAAAATAATAATAATAATGATTTAATCATTCGGTCTATTTTTCAATTTCCCGTTTTTTTTTTTTTAGCAACACACACATGTGCACAAATACATTCGAACGCACATGCGCATAGATTTGAAGAACATCGTATCTTACTCGACCCAAGCACACGTGCATGCACATGCACACGTTTGCATGATATACAGTTTGTGAAAAAGCTTGTGAAAATAATAATAATAATAATAATGATTTAATCATTCGGTCTATTTTTCAATTTCCCGTTTTCTTTTTTTTAGCAACACACACGTGCACAAATACATTCGAACGCACATGCGCATAGATTTGAAGAACATCGTATCTTACTCGACCAAAGCACACGTGCATGCACATGCACACGTTTGCATGATATACAGTTGGGTGCCACCGATAGTGTCCCTTATCATTTGACCCATTTAGGCCTGACCGCAACATTTTAAAAAATCCTTCTAAATCCTCCAGTTTTCTGAAATAAATATTTTCACGATTTAAAAAAAATAAAGACCTACAAGCTCGTAGCGCGCCACTCGGTGGCGCGCTTTGAGCTTGTAGATCTGCTATTTTTCAATAGCTAAATTATAACAATGTTTAAAACACCAAAAGGGGTTCCCGCCCAAAATGGGTTAACTGTCCTTTTGCGCAGATCACGCAAACCTCAGCAAAAAGAAAAGGACAATATCGATGGCCTCCAACTGTACATTCAGTCAGTCATGCCAGCCATTCATCTACCCCGATGCAGCACTACCATATCCTGCCTACTGTATTTAATGACATTGCCCCTTTGAGGCAATTATACACTGGAAACGCATGCAATTAACTTGCATTGCGAGTGGATTTCCTTCAAAAGACTGAAGATAAAGAAACTTTGCAATACTTGACCTGACATTCAGCCATGAGATCATTTTTCTGAACTAAAGCTCTGACATCAGCAAAAATAACAAGAGTTTCTGGTTTTGATTTTTTTATTGACCTAAATGTAAATGAAAGCAGACTTGGTGGTGGTGGGTTGGCACAATGGGGCAGAGCCAGGGGCTTGTTTTGGGGAGTGCTTGTTTGGAGAGCCTGAGTGCTGAGTAATCAATGCTGGCAAATTTTTTGATGACATGTACAGTCGGCTCAATGAATGAGAGGAAAGATTGAAAAAAATATTTGATTTAATTATTTATTTCAAGTGTAGTTTGAATTTAGGTAAGCAAGGTGGTTAAACTATACATTTATTGTTATAGTTACTGTACTCTACTGTGCTCTGTACTGTATTGTAGTGTACTGTGCGGGGGTCTCCGGAACATCCAGCCCCCCTGGAACGCGCCCAGGGGGGCAGTCCGGTTCCAGCGAGCAGCCGTGCGTCCGAAACGGTCGAGAAATGACAGAGTTACTATGTGGGGGTCCCCGGGGGGTCCGTGTGGGCGTCCCTGGAACGGCCCAGGGCTCGTACTGTAGTGTATTCTGTGCCACTTTACTCTGTGCTGTACTCTTATGTTCTCTTCCTCCCACTAGCTTTGCCTCTCATCAGTCCATCACACCCATCCTCTGAGTCACTCCTCCCCTGCTCTCTCTCTTTCTCTCTCTCGCCATCCACCCCTATATACTCAGCTCTTAACTCTCCTCTCATCCTTCCTCCTTCCCTTCTCTCCATTCCAGTCGCTCTCCTGTTCCCTGCTCCGAGTCTGGGTGTAGTTATAATAATGAATGTCTAGTCTCTCTGGGGTTGGTTGGCTATTTGTCTCTCTTTCACTGTACAATGTCCCTTTTGCTGCGTTTACACGGGCAGATCATGCAAAAGATACAAAGCTACACAGTGTATTTGTAGCTTTTGCAGCAGCTACAAACGTCTGATGCATGATCTTTGCATCTTCATGTCGCTGGCTTCCATTGACAATGAATGGTAGACTGTAGCTTTTTGTGTTCCCTCCTCCTTTCCTCCTGCCTCTCTCATTGCTCTCATATCCTCAGCCATGCATCACCTCTCCCATCAATCCATGGCGTGGTCGTGGTTACATGTACCTATATTTACAGATCTCCTGTATTTTTGATTGTAAGTGTGTCCTGCACAGACCTCGAGGACACTGCAATCTAATTGTATCTGCCAGTGGTGGTGCTGATAAGCGCACGTGTCAGCGCAGTGTCGGGACATGTTATCCGGTATTGTGTGTTCCATGTGTTGTTAACCCATTTACACTCTCTCTAGGTCGTCCTCAGACGAGCCCTCCATCGTCGCTTCCAGTCGTCCCGGTTCTCCATAAATCTGGCCAGCTCGTTGGTGCTTTGCGCTCCTGCGTCTTTCTTGAGTACGTCCTCTTGATCGATGCCCATGTGTTGGTTCCCACAGCACTACTTTGCTGGCTGGCAGTTCTTGATGTCTCTGGCATTGTCCTGCTAGTCTCATTCTCCTGGCTGCTACTTTCTGGCTCACGCTTGGTATTCCCTCATACAGGGTATTGTTGGTAACATGTACGCTCTTGCTGATGTTATACTGCATGCAGCATTCTGGTGTAGCACCCGTCTAGAGACTTCTGCAGGGTTGGCTTCAGGGTCCAGTATTCGCTGCCATGTAGGAGAACAGATTCCACCGTTACATAGAAGAAGCTGAGTTTGATTTGTCAGGGGAGATTGAAGTTCCATACACTGGTCATGCCATTCAGGGCCCTCCATGCAAGTGCCTTCCTCACTTTCAGATCCTCCTCGGTTGAGTTGACCCATGAGCCCAGTAAATCATGACAGTTTTCTGAAAAACCTATGTTTCTGTATCAGTGGTTCTCAACCTATTTCATGTCAAGGACCCCCATCTGAAAATATGTTGTTCCAGGGACCCCCCAGAAGCAAATATTTGAGTTAAAAACATTCGCTGTATTGAGTATTGAGTATATTCAAAGATTTGCACACATTTTCACTAAAAATAGCTACAAGCTTGTATATCTGCTATTTTTCAATAGCTAAAGTATAACATAATGGCGCTTAAATCACCAAAAGAGATTCCCGTCCTGTATGGGTTAAGTCACTCCCTCTAAAGGCACAGGTGTAAACAGTGGATTGAGTAAACAGTGAAAACGCCAGGACGTGATTCCTCTGTTAATTTGGTTTAACCGTAGGCCTACAGTCGATTCAGTAGTGCATCGGTTCAAATTACAAACTCATTATCATTAATGTAATGTAATGAGATGGGATGTAATGTAATGGGTGGCAGCGGCCTTGACATGTAATCTAAGAACGGGCCAGCATGCACAGGTGCCATATTGAAGCTCCCTCTTTTAAGTTTTCACCGACTGCACCCACCACCCCATCCATTAGTACATCAACAAACCAAAACACTGCAATGTAAAGTTTACTAAACAGCACCACCCCGTGGTTCCATTGAAGAACTGCAACTGCTCGGACAGCCATAATTTTACAGGAGCAGCTTGGCATTTTTGCACTGGTTTTCAGGAACACAGGGATGACAGTTGACACACAGACAAATAAAAGTCTCAGGCCTGCAGCAAATTGGAATCTATAGCTGGGAAAGCTAAGAAGATCTATGACACTGCCAGGGCTGCACTAATGAATGATGAAATCACTGCAATGCACAGTAACTCCTCAGACACAAACACCCTCAAATTACCACATACACAGTATAATATCACCACTGTCGGGCAGAAACTTTGTATCTACATATATATCTTTATGGTTTTTTTTTCATGAATGAATGGCCTAATTTGTGTAGTATGACATTTTCACCCATAATGACATGCCCAAAATAGGTTGTTGAAAGTGGTTAAATGTGTCTGAAATGAAAGCATTAACAAAAGCTTGTGAAAATAATAATAATAATGATTTAATCATTCGGTCTATTTTTCAATTTCCTGTTTTCTTTTTTTTAGCAACACACACATGTGTACAAATACAGTACACACATTCAAACACACATGCGCATAGATTTCAAGAACATCGTATCTTACTCGACCCAAGCACACGTGCATGCACATGCACACGTTTGCATGATATACAGTTGGGTGCCACCGATAGTGTCCCTTATCATTTGACCCATTTAGGCCTGACCGCAAAATTTTAAAAAAATCCTTCTAAATCCTCCAGTTTTCTGAAATAAATATTTTCACGATTTTTCAAAAATAGCAGACCTACAAGCTCGTAGCGCGCCACTCGGTGGCGCGCTATGAGCTTGTAGATCTGCTATTTTTCAATAGCTAAATTATAACAATGTTTAAAACACCAAAAGGGGTTCCCGCCCAAAATGGGTTAACTGTCCTTTTGCGCAGATCACGCAAACCTCAGCAAAAAGAAAAGGACAATATCGATGGCCTCCAACTGTACATTCAGTCAGTCATGCCAGCCATTCATCTACCCCGATGCAGCACTACCATATCCTGCCTACTGTATTTAATGACATTGCCCCTTTGAGGCAATTATACCCTGGAAACGCATGCAATTAACTTGCATTGCGAGTGGATTTCCTTCAAAAGACTGAAGAACCGTTGCAATACTTGACCTGACATTCAGCCATGAGATCATTTTTCTGAACTAAAGCTCTGACATCAGCAAAAATAACAAGAGTTTCTGGTTTGGATTTTTTTATTGACCTAAATGTAAATGAAAGCAGACTTGGTGGTGGTGGGTTGGCACAATGGGGCAGACCCAGGGGCTTGTTTTGGGGAGTGCTTGTTTGGAGAGCCCTGAGTGCTGAGTAATCAATGCTGGCAAAATGTTGATGTAATGCCAAGCCTTGACTTCTGTTTTATTGTGTTGTGATAGTTTGTAAAAACTTCAATAAAATACTTTGAAATGCAACACACAGTGAGTGAGAAGAGGAGAGGATTTATTTAGCTTTAGTTACTAGTTTTCGACATGTCAATGAATGAGAGGAAAGATTGAAAAAAAGATTTGATTTAATTATTTATTTCAAGTGTAGTTTGAATTTAGGTAAGCGAGGTGGTTAAACTATACATTTATTGTTATAGTTACTGTACTCTACTGTGCTCTGTACTGTATTGTAGTGTACTGTGCGGGGGTCTCCGGAACATCCAGACCCCCAGGAACGCGCCCAGGGGGGCAGTCCGGTTCCAGCGAGCAGCCGTGCGTCCGAAACGGTCGAGAAATGACAGAGTTACTATGTGGGGGTCCCCGGGGGGTCCGTGTGGGCGTCCCTGGAACGGCCCAGGGCTCGTACTGTAGTGTATTCTGTGCTGTACTCTTATGTTTTCTTCCTCCCACTAGCTTTGCCTCTCATCAGTCCATCACACCCATCCTCTGAGTCACTCCTCCCCTGCTCTCTCTCTCTTTCGCTCTAGTCTAGTCTCTCTGGGGTTGGTTGGCTATTTGTCTCTCTTTCACTGAACAATGTCCCTTTTGCTGCGTTTACACGGGCAGATCATGCAAAAGATACAAAGCTACACAGTGTATTTGTAGCTTTTGCAGCAGCTACAAACGTCTGATGCATGATCTTTGCATCTTCATGTCGCTGGCTTCCATTGACAATGAATGGTAGACTGTAGCTTTTTGTGTTCCCTCCTCCTTTCCTCCTGCCTCTCTCATTGCTCTCATATCCTCAGCCATGCATCACCTCTCCCATCAATCCATGGCGTGGTCGTGGTTACATGTACCTATATATTTACAGATCTCCTGTATATTTGATTGTAAGTGTGTCCCCACAGACCTCGAGGACACTGCAATCTAATTGTATCTGCCAGTGGTGGTGCTGATAAGCGCACGTGTCAACGCAGTGTCGGGACATGTTATCCGGTATTGTGTGTTCCATGTGTTGTTAACCCATTTACACTCTCTCTAGGTCGTCCTCAGACGAGCCCTCCATCGTCGCTTCCAGTCGTCCCGGTTCTCCATAAATCTGGCCAGCTCGTTGGTGCTTTGCGCTCCTGCGTCTTTCTTGAGTACGTCCACATATGTTAATGTGGGACGTCCTCTTGATCGATGCCCATGTGTTGGTTCCCACAGCACTACTTTGCTGGCTGGCAGTTCTTGATGTCTCTGGCATTGTCCTGCTAGTCTCATTCTCCTGGCTGCTACTTTCTGGCTCATGCTTGGTATAGGCCTATCTCACAGCCAGCACTGTTCTTTTGGCAAATCTAAGTGAGCAAATATAAGACTTCCGGGGGACGATCTCTTCAAAATAAGAGTACCCTCTAGAGTATTGAAAAAAAGATTAATTTGCACATTAAAACTATAAATTAAGCATTTAAACGATGCTATAGGACACACATTATGTTTCTGTGTAAAAATAAGTAATAAGTAATGTTTCTGTGTAAAGATAAGTAATTAAAAAGTTATCTAAATGGATAAATGCTATTCACTGGAGAGCATGGACTTTATAAAGTGGACGCTGGACAAAAATCCCTGCTATGTTTCGACTAGTGTGACATACGCACGCGTCCGGGGAGACCTCCTCTACAACACCACACTGTCCGCTAAGCAGCAGAGGTGTAAAACAAAAATTGGCACCAGGTCACAGGTCAAAAAATGTCCAAAAAAATCCCATTTCCAGACTACAGTGGACTAAAGTGGACGCTGGACAAAAATCCCTGCTATGTTTCGACTAGTGTGACATACGCACGCGTCCGGGGAGACCTCCTCTACAACACCACACTGTCCGCTAAGCAGCAGAGGTGTAAAACAAAAATTGGCACCAGGTCAGATGTAAAAAAACTTTAAAAAACTTCCCATTTTCAGGCTACAGTGGATTAAAGTGGACGCTGGACAAAAATCCCTGCTATGTTTCGACTAGTGTGACATATGCACGCGTCCGGGGAGACCTCCTCTACAACACCACACTGTCCGCTAAGCAGCAGAGGTGTAAAACAAAAATTGGCACCAGGTCAGATGTAAAAAAACTTAAAAAAACTTCCCATTTCCAGACTACAGTGGACTAAAGTGGACGCTGGACAAAAATCCCTGCTATGTTTCGACTAGTGTGACATACGCACGCGTCCGGGGAGACCTCCTCTACAACACCACACTGTCCGCTAAGCAGCAGAGGTGTAAAACAAAAATTGGCACCAGGTCAGATGTAAAAAAACTTTAAAAAACTTCCCATTTCCAGGCTACAGTGGATTAAAGTGGACGCTGGACTAAAATCCCTGCTATGTTTCGACTAGTGTGACATATGCACGCGTCCGGGGAGACCTCCTCTACAACACCACACTGTCCGCTAAGCAGCAGAGGTGTAAAACAAAAATTGGCACCAGGTCAGATGTAAAAAAACTTAAAAAAACTTCCCATTTCCAGACTACAGTGGACTAAAGTGGACGCTGGACAAAAATCCCTGCTATGTTTCGACTAGTGTGACATACGCACGCGTCCGGGGAGACCTCCTCTACAACACCACACTGTCCGCTAAGCAGCAGAGGTGTAAAACAAAAATTGGCACCAGGTCACAGGTCAAAAAATGTCAAAAAAAATCCCATTTCCAGACTACAGTGGACTAAAGTGGACGCTGGACAAAAATCCCTGCTATGTTTCGACTAGTGTGACATACGCACGCATCCGGGGAGACCTCCTCTACAACACCACACTGTCCGCTAAGCAGCAGAGGTGTAAAACAAAAATTGGCACCAGGTCACAGGTAAAAAAACATAAAAAAACATCCCATTTCAAGACTACAGTGGACTAAAGTGGACGCTGGACAAAAATCCCTGCTATGTTTCGACTAGTGTGACATACGCACGCGTCCGGGGAGACCTCCTCTACAACACCACACTGTCCGCTAAGCAGCAGAGGTGTAAAACAAAAATTGGCACCAGGTCAGATGTAAAAAAACTTAAAAAAACTTCCCATTTCCAGACTACAGTGGACTAAAGTGGACGCTGGACAAAAATCCCTGCTATGTTTCGACTAGTGTGACATACGCACGCGTCCGGGGAGACCTCCTCTACAACACCACACTGTCCGCTAAGCAGCAGAGGTGTAAAACAAAAATTGGCACCAGGTCAGATGTAAAAAAACTTTAAAAAACTTCCCATTTCCAGGCTACAGTGGATTAAAGTGGACGCTGGACTAAAATCCCTGCTATGTTTCGACTAGTGTGACATATGCACGCGTCCGGGGAGACCTCCTCTACAACACCACACTGTCCGCTAAGCAGCAGAGGTGTAAAACAAAAATTGGCACCAGGTCAGATGTAAAAAAACTTAAAAAAACTTCCCATTTCCAGACTACAGTGGACTAAAGTGGACGCTGGACAAAAATCCCTGCTATGTTTCGACTAGTGTGACATACGCACGCGTCCGGGGAGACCTCCTCTACAACACCACACTGTCCGCTAAGCAGCAGAGGTGTAAAACAAAAATTGGCACCAGGTCACAGGTAAAAAAACATAAAAAAACATCCCATTTCAAGACTACAGTGGACTAAAGTGGACGCTGGACAAAAATCCCTGCTATGTTTCGACTAGTGTGACATACGCACGCGTCCGGGGAGACCTCCTCTACAACACCACACTGTCCGCTAAGCAGCAGAGGTGTAAAACAAAAATTGGCACCAGGTCAGATGTAAAAAAACTTAAAAAAACTTCCCATTTCCAGACTACAGTGGACTAAAGTGGACGCTGGACAAAAATCCCTGCTATGTTTCGACTAGTGTGACATACGCACGCGTCCGGGGAGACCTCCTCTACAACACCACACTGTCCGCTAAGCAGCAGAGGTGTAAAACAAAAATTGGCACCAGGTCACAGGTCAAAAAATGTCAAAACAAATCCCATTTCCAGACTACAGTGGACTAAAGTGGACGCTGGACAAAAATCCCTGCTATGTTTCGACTAGTGTGACATACGCACGCATCCGGGGAGACCTCCTCTACAACACCACACTGTCCGCTAAGCAGCAGAGGTGTAAAACAAAAATTGGCACCAGGTCACAGGTAAAAAAACATAAAAAAACATCCCATTTCAAGACTACAGTGGACTAAAGTGGACGCTGGACAAAAATCCCTGCTATGTTTCGACTAGTGTGACATACGCACGCGTCCGGGGAGACCTCCTCTACAACACCACACTGTCCGCTAAGCAGCAGAGGTGTAAAACAAAAATTGGCACCAGGTCACAGGTCAAAAAACATAAAAAAACTTCCCATTTCCAGACTACAGTGGACTAAAGTGGACGCTGGACAAAAATCCCTGCTATGTTTCGACTAGTGTGACATACGCACGCGTCCGGGGAGACCTCCTCTACAACACCACACTGTCCGCTAAGCAGCAGAGGTGTAAAACAAAAATTGGCACCAGGTCAGATGTAAAAAAACTTTAAAAAACTTCCCATTTTCAGGCTACAGTGGATTAAAGTGGACGCTGGACAAAAATCCCTGCTATGTTTCGACTAGTGTGACATATGCACGCGTCCGGGGAGACCTCCTCTACAACACCACACTGTCCGCTAAGCAGCAGAGGTGTAAAACAAAAATTGGCACCAGGTCAGATGTAAAAAAACTTAAAAAAACTTCCCATTTCCAGACTACAGTGGACTAAAGTGGACGCTGGACAAAAATCCCTGCTATGTTTCCCATTTCCAGACTACAGTGGACTAAAGTGGACGCTGGACAAAAATCCCTGCTATGTTTCGACTAGTGTGACATACGCACGCATCCGGGGAGACCTCCTCTACAACACCACACTGTCCGCTAAGCAGCAGAGGTGTAAAACAAAAATTGGCACCAGGTCACAGGTAAAAAAACATAAAAAAACTTCCCATTTCAAGACTACAGTGGACTAAAGTGGACGCTGGACAAAAATCCCTGCTATGTTTCGACTAGTGTGACATACGCACGCGTCCGGGGAGACCTCCTCTACAACACCACACTGTCCGCTAAGCAGCAGAGGTGTAAAACAAAAATTGGCACCAGGTCACAGGTCAAAAAACATAAAAAAACTTCCCATTTCCAGACTACAGTGGACTAAAGTGGACGCTGGACAAAAATCCCTGCTATGTTTCGACTAGTGTGACATACGCACGCGTCCGGGGAGACCTCCTCTACAACACCACACTGTCCGCTAAGCAGCAGAGGTGTAAAACAAAAATTGGCACCAGGTCAGATGTAAAAAAACTTTAAAAAACTTCCCATTTTCAGGCTACAGTGGATTAAAGTGGACGCTGGACAAAAATCCCTGCTATGTTTCGACTAGTGTGACATATGCACGCGTCCGGGGAGACCTCCTCTACAACACCACACTGTCCGCTAAGCAGCAGAGGTGTAAAACAAAAATTGGCACCAGGTCAGATGTAAAAAAACTTAAAAAAACTTCCCATTTCCAGACTACAGTGGACTAAAGTGGACGCTGGACAAAAATCCCTGCTATGTTTCGACTAGTGTGACATACGCACGCGTCCGGGGAGACCTCCTCTACAACACCACACTGTCCGCTAAGCAGCAGAGGTGTAAAACAAAAATTGGCACCAGGTCAGATGTAAAAAAACTTAAAAAAACTTCCCATTTCCAGACTACAGTGGACTAAAGTGGACGCTGGACAAAAATCCCTGCTATGTTTCGACTAGTGTGACATACGCACGCGTCCGGGGAGACCTCCTCTACAACACCACACTGTCCGCTAAGCAGCAGAGGTGTAAAACAAAAATTGGCACCAGGTCAGATGTAAAAAAACTTTAAAAAACTTCCCATTTCCAGGCTACAGTGGATTAAAGTGGACGCTGGACTAAAATCCCTGCTATGTTTCGACTAGTGTGACATATGCACGCGTCCGGGGAGACCTCCTCTACAACACCACACTGTCCGCTAAGCAGCAGAGGTGTAAAACAAAAATTGGCACCAGGTCAGATGTAAAAAAACTTTAAAAAACTTCCCATTTCCAGACTACAGTGGACTAAAGTGGACGCTGGACAAAAATCCCTGCTATGTTTCGACTAGTGTGACATACGCACGCGTCCGGGGAGACCTCCTCTACAACACCACACTGTCCGCTAAGCAGCAGAGGTGTAAAACAAAAATTGGCACCAGGTCAGATGTAAAAAAACTTAAAAAAACTTCCCATTTCCAGACTACAGTGGACTAAAGTGGACGCTGGACAAAAATCCCTGCTATGTTTCGACTAGTGTGACATACGCACGCGTCCGGGGAGACCTCCTCTACAACACCACACTGTCCGCTAAGCAGCAGAGGTGTAAAACAAAAATTGGCACCAGGTCACAGGTAAAAAAACTTCCCATTTCCAGACTACAGTGGACTAAAGTGTTTTACACCTCTGCTGCTTAGCGGACAGTGTGGTGTTGTAGAGGAGGTCTCCCCGGACGCGTGCGTATGTCACACTAGTCGAAACATAGCAGGGATTTTTGTCCAGCGTCCACTTTAGTCCACTGTAGTCTGGAAATGGGAAGTTTTTTTATGTTTTTTGACCTGTGACCTGGTGCCAATTTTTGTTTTACACCTCTGCTGCTTAGCGGACAGTGTGGTGTTGTAGAGGAGGTCTCCCCGGACGCGTGCGTATGTCACACTAGTCGAAACATAGCAGGGATTTTTGTCCAGCGTCCACTTTAGTCCACTGTAGTCTGGAAATGGGAAGTTTTTTTATGTTTTTTGACCTGTGACCTGGTGCCAATTTTTGTTTTACACCTCTGCTGCTTAGCGGACAGTGTGGTGTTGTAGAGGAGGTCTCCCCGGACGCGTGCGTATGTCACACTAGTCGAAACATAGCAGGGATTTTTGTCCAGCGTCCACTTTAGTCCACTGTAGTCTTGAAATGGGAAGTTTTTTTTATGTTTTTTGACCTGTGACCTGGTGCCAATTTTTGTTTTACACCTCTGCTGCTTAGCGGACAGTGTGGTGTTGTAGAGGAGGTCTCCCCGGACGCGTGCGTATGTCACACTAGTCGAAACATAGCAGGGATTTTTGTCCAGCGTCCACTTTAGTCCACTGTAGTCTGGAAATGGGACGTTTTTTAAGTTTTTTTTACATCTGACCTGGTGCCAATTTTTGTTTTACACCTCTGCTGCTTAGCGGACAGTGTGGTGTTGTAGAGGAGGTCTCCCCGGACGCGTGCGTATGTCACACTAGTCGAAACATAGCAGGGATTTTTGTCCAGCGTCCACTTTAGTCCACTGTAGTCTGGAAATGGGAAGTTTTTTTATGTTTTTTTACCTGTGACCTGGTGCCAATTTTTGTTTTACACCTCTGCTGCTTAGCGGACAGTGTGGTGTTGTAGAGGAGGTCTCCCCGGACGCGTGCATATGTCACACTAGTCGAAACATAGCAGGGATTTTTGTCCAGCGTCCACTTTAGTCCACTGTAGTCTGGAAATGGGAAGTTTTTTTATGTTTTTTGACCTGTGACCTGGTGCCAATTTTTGTTTTACACCTCTGCTGCTTAGCGGACAGTGTGGTGTTGTAGAGGAGGTCTCCCCGGACGCGTGCGTATGTCACACTAGTCGAAACATAGCAGGGATTTTTGTCCAGCGTCCACTTTAGTCCACTGTAGTCTGGAAATGGGAAGTTTTTTTATGTTTTTTGACCTGTGACCTGGTGCCAATTTTTGTTTTACACCTCTGCTGCTTAGCGGACAGTGTGGTGTTGTAGAGGAGGTCTCCCCGGACGCGTGCGTATGTCACACTAGTCGAAACATAGCAGGGATTTTTGTCCAGCGTCCACTTTAGTCCACTGTAGTCTTGAAATGGGAATTTTTTTTATGTTTTTTTACCTGTGACCTGGTGCCAATTTTTGTTTTACACCTCTGCTGCTTAGCGGACAGTGTGGTGTTGTAGAGGAGGTCTCCCCGGACGCGTGCATATGTCACACTAGTCGAAACATAGCAGGGATTTTTGTCCAGCATCCACTTTAGTCCACTGTAGTCTGGAAATGGGACGTTTTTTTAAGTTTTTTTACATCTGACCTGGTGCCAATTTTTGTTTTACACCTCTGCTGCTTAGCGGACAGTGTGGTGTTGTAGAGGAGGTCTTCCCGGACGCGTGCGTATGTCACACTAGTCGAAACATAGCAGGGATTTTTGTCCAGCGTCCACTTTAGTCCACTGTAGTCTTGAAATGGGACGTTTTTTTATGTTTTTTGACCTGTGACCTGGTGCCAATTTTTGTTTTACACCTCTGCTGCTTAGCGGACAGTGTGGTGTTGTAGAGGAGGTCTCCCCGGACGCGTGCGTATGTCACACTAGTCGAAACATAGCAGGGATTTTTGTCCAGCGTCCACTTTAGTCCACTGTAGTCTGGAAATGGGAAGTTTTTTTATGTTTTTTTACCTGTGACCTGGTGCCAATTTTTGTTTTACACCTCTGCTGCTTAGCGGACAGTGTGGTGTTGTAGAGGAGGTCTCCCCGGACGCGTGCATATGTCACACTAGTCGAAACATAGCAGGGATTTTTGTCCAGCGTCCACTTTAGTCCACTGTAGTCTGGAAATGGGAAGTTTTTTTATGTTTTTTGACCTGTGACCTGGTGCCAATTTTTGTTTTACACCTCTGCTGCTTAGCGGACAGTGTGGTGTTGTAGAGGAGGTCTCCCCGGACGCGTGCGTATGTCACACTAGTCGAAACATAGCAGGGATTTTTGTCCAGCGTCCACTTTAGTCCACTGTAGTCTGGAAATGGGAAGTTTTTTTATGTTTTTTGACCTGTGACCTGGTGCCAATTTTTGTTTTACACCTCTGCTGCTTAGCGGACAGTGTGGTGTTGTAGAGGAGGTCTCCCCGGACGCGTGCGTATGTCACACTAGTCGAAACATAGCAGGGATTTTTGTCCAGCGTCCACTTTAGTCCACTGTAGTCTTGAAATGGGATTTTTTTTAATGTTTTTTTACCTGTGACCTGGTGCCAATTTTTGTTTTACACCTCTGCTGCTTAGCGGACAGTGTGGTGTTGTAGAGGAGGTCTTCCCGGACGCGTGCGTATGTCACACTAGTCGAAACATAGCAGGGATTTTTGTCCAGCGTCCACTTTAGTCCACTGTAGTCTTGAAATGGGACGTTTTTTTATGTTTTTTGACCTGTGACCTGGTGCCAATTTTTGTTTTACACCTCTGCTGCTTAGCGGACAGTGTGGTGTTGTAGAGGAGGTCTCCCCGGACGCGTGCGTATGTCACACTAGTCGAAACATAGCAGGGATTTTTGTCCAGCGTCCACTTTAGTCCACTGTAGTCTTGAAATGGGAAGTTTTTTTATGTTTTTTTACCTGTGACCTGGTGCCAATTTTTGTTTTACACCTCTGCTGCTTAGCGGACAGTGTGGTGTTGTAGAGGAGGTCTCCCCGGACGCGTGCATATGTCACACTAGTCGAAACATAGCAGGGATTTTTGTCCAGCATCCACTTTAGTCCACTGTAGTCTGGAAATGGGACGTTTTTTTAAGTTTTTTTACATCTGACCTGGTGCCAATTTTTGTTTTACACCTCTGCTGCTTAGCGGACAGTGTGGTGTTGTAGAGGAGGTCTTCCCGGACGCGTGCGTATGTCACACTAGTCGAAACATAGCAGGGATTTTTGTCCAGCGTCCACTTTAGTCCACTGTAGTCTGGAAATGGGAAGTTTTTTTATGTTTTTTGACCTGTGACCTGGTGCCAATTTTTGTTTTACACCTCTGCTGCTTAGCGGACAGTGTGGTGTTGTAGAGGAGGTCTCCCCGGACGCCTGCATATGTCACACTAGTCGAAACATAGCAGGGATTTTTGTCCAGTGTCCACTTTAGTCCACTGTAGTCTGGAAATGGGAAGTTTTTTAAAGTTTTTTTACATCTGACCTGGTGCCAATTTTTGTTTTACACCTCTGCTGCTTAGCGGACAGTGTGGTGTTGTAGAGGAGGTCTCCCCGGACGCGTGCATATGTCACACTAGTCGAAACATAGCAGGGATTTTGTCCAGCATCCACTTTATTAAGTCCATGCACTCCAGTGAATGGACTTGGGCACTCCAGTGCATGGACTTGGGCATTTATCCATTTAGATAACTTTTTTACGTTATTTAATTACTTATTTTTACACAGAAACATAATGTGTGTCTTCACAATAACTGTAATGTAATAACAATACTAATAATGTAATGTAATAATTATTTAATTAACCACGCTTTTATTCTGAAAGCAACCGGATGTCTTAAATTTGCTAGCTCTCTGGCAGGAAGTTCTAGATTTGCCAAAAGAACGGAGCCCTCACAGCCCGCTTTCCACGCCCACTTCCGGTAAATAGTGGTGTCATTTAACATTAGCATTTACACGTTTTTTTCTCTGGAGAATCTAAGTACATTTTCTAATGTAAAAATGTGACAGACCAATATTATTATGAAGCAAACAAGATGGTAAATCAGCTCGAACAGATAGAACAAACCTTACCTTGAGAAAACAAAAGTTGTAGACTTCTTAAATTAACTCTGTTAACATGTAGCGTCTATGGAGTGACGTCACGCTATCACCACTAACTCCGAAAGGGGGCGTATTAAGGGGGCGGGGAAATTCTGTGAGATAGGCTTATTCCCTCATACAGGGTATTGTTGGTAACATGTACGCTCTTGCTGATGTTATACTGCATGCAGCATTCTGGTGTAGCACCTGTCTAGAGACTTCTGCAGGGTTGGCTTCAGGGTCCAGCATTCGCTGCCATATAGGAGAACAGATTCCACCGTTGCATAGAAGAAGCTGAGTTTGATTTGTCAGGGGAGATTGGAGTTCCATACACTGGTCATGCCATTCAGGGCCCTCCATGCAAGTGCCTTCCTCACTTTCAGATCCTGCTCGGTTGAGTTGACCCATGAGCCCAGTAAATCATCACAGTTTTCTGAAAAACCTATGTTTCTGTATCAGTGGTTCTCAACCTATTTCATGTCAAGGACCCCCATCTGAAAATATGTTGTTCCAGGGACCCCCCAGAAGCAAATATTTGAGTTAAAAACATTCGCTGTGAAAGAGTATATTCAAAGATTTGCACACATTTTCACTAAAAATAGCTACAAGCTTGTATATCTGCTATTTTTCAATAGCTAAAGTATAACATAATGCTTAAATCACCAAAAGAGATTCCCGTCCTGAATGGGTTAAGTCACTCCCTCTAAAGGCACAGGTGTAAACAGTGGATTGAGTAAACAGTGAAAACGCCAGGACGTGATTCCTCTGTTCATTTGGTTTAACCGCACAGTCGATTCAGTAGTGCATTGGTTCAAATTACAAACTCATTATCATTAATGTAATGTAATGAGATGGGGTGTAATGTAATGATGGGTGGCAGCGGCCTTGGCATGCAATCTAAGAACGGGCCAGCATGCACAGGTGCCATATTGAAGCTCCCTCTTTTAAATTTTCACCGACTGCACTGCACCCACTAGTATCCATTAGTACATCAACAAACAAAACACTGCAATGTAAAGTTTACTAAACAGCACCACCCCGTGGTTCCATTGAAGAACTGCAACTGCACGGACAGCCATAATTTTACAGGAGCAGCTTGGCATTTTTGCACTGGTTTTCAGGAACACAGGGATGACAGTTGACACACAGACAAATGAACCCCCCACCCGCCCTCTCCACCCGCCCCCTCCCCCCAAAATAGCACAAGCCTGACATTTGCAGCTGTGTTTGTCTGTTTTATGTTTACATTTTGTCAGCAATCCAATCCATGCGTATATCCTCTTAGGGATCTATAAGATAGTTTCCCATTCTCAAAATGTAGTCCTGGGTCCCACAGGTGTCCTTGACGGGGGTTCCAGGGGGTCCCCAGCTAAATGATTCATAGTTAGGAACCAAATGGACCCTTGAAGATCTTTAACTCTGAGAGCGTACAAATGGAACCAAATGGACCCTTATGGGTCCATAATATATTCCTGTGTCTCTGTGGTCACTTGCAGATTGACTGTGTGTGATAAGTGTCAGAGATGAGCTGACACACCAGCATCAGGCTCCTCTGCTCCTAATTTACAGTCCGCCTAAATAGCCGATTCACAAGATCACAATGCATCGCAGCGCAGCGTGTTGTGAGCTTGTCGATCTTAGAGTAAGTATAAATTGGGCTTAAAAGCCTCAAGCTTCCTCACTCTCTTCACTCCTCTCACTGAAGAGGACAGGAAACCATATACTGGACCTAAAAAAAATAATACTGAAACTATGCCGAAACAGAAACTACATTCTGCCCAGTGTTGATCCTGTCAAAGTTTTGCTTGCAGTGTTTTGTATTTTTTTGTTTGTTTTTGTTCGGGTACTGTGCAATCATTGCAATGTCTTTCCTAGTTCTGTTGTGAGTTGTTGTTGGAGAGCATGTGACACCATGAGAACACAGTATTTTCATATTCTTAGAATGCTTTACACAGGGGAAAAAAAGGTCTACACATTATTTGTCTTGTATAAAGCTATAGCATAGCCCCTTTATTCCAAAGTCATTCTCCTTATTATTGTTATTCTCTACTAGTGATAATTAATTGATGACTTGTAGCTATGGCTATCTTCAATATACAATTGGCAAAAGACAAAGTTTACATTGTGGACAGACTAGACACTGTTGACAGCTTTGAATCTGTTATTCCTCTCTCCTGATCACTTGGAGACACACAAGTGGAATGTTACACATGGTGCCGAATGGCAATTCACTATAAAAATGTTGCCTAATGATGCCTAATAGAGCCCAGCGAGTAGCAGTAGCCACACGCTAGTTTATACTAGCCTGTGAAAGCAATTGGTTTCAATGGTAAATTAATGTGGCAATGCTATCAGGCTTCACTGGGAAAGCTGCAGTATGTTTCACAATGTGACACATACCTGGCAATTAACCCATTTTGACCTGAGATCAGATTCTAAAAATGTCTTCTACATCCTGACAGTTCTCTGAAAAAGCTATGTTTCTATGTCAGTCGATTTTTCAAAAATCCACTCGGCTCTATGAGCTTGTAGATCTGCTATTTTTCAATAGCTAAAGCATAACATAATGCTACACAAAAGGGGTTCCCGCCCAAAATGGGTTAAAAGCCATCAAACGGTCACCAAAATATCATCATCATCATCATCATTCTCACTCACAATGAACACGTCACTGCTTCTGCTCTAGTCTGTGGCCTCCGGCTGCTCCAGGGATTTCCTCTGGATGTTTCTGTTGAAAGGCATCGTCAGGTCATCAAAGTCCACCTCATAGGAGAGATGCTGTCTCCGAGTCTCCTTCTTGGCTATCAGCTGGCTGGTGGTGAGAGGTCTTCTCCACACCTGAGAGAACGAAGGAGGGAAGAATGAAGGAGGGGACGTTGACAAGGCGTTTTTGTTTCGTTTGATTGTTAACCACTTGGACCCCGGCATCCATATTCTGGGGGGAACATTAGCCAAGAATAGCTTGGTTATCTTTGGCAGAGAGATTTGTGTAGACTGAAAAAAGCTCCCTGGGATTCTAAACCAAAGGCAGCCCATGTTTTTTTCCCAGGCGACATATTGCACATACAGTATGAACATATAATGCTCTTAGAGTTACAAATGGATAAGGTACAGCAACACTACACTCAGTGTCCTTAACTTTAACATAATGATTGAAATGCATATTTCCTTCCCGTGGGATCTGTGTGTTGGATGATTACATACTAGTGTTGCTTAGGCGTTTATTTTTTATTATACATTAATATTACCTTTACAGTATGTGGGTTTGACAAGTCTGACAGACCGTAACTAACACATTCATCAGGTGAAGAAACCTGACTTGGTGAAGAAGCACCAGACTTTTCAAATATAAATGATTATTTGATTATTTTCACATGCATTGTTAATGGATTTGATTTGTAGATACAGTAGGAAATAGAAACCGTACAAATGTAACCAAATGTATCTGTATGGGTCCATGTGGTTACATTTATTACACATTTACAGTGTAGACTCTAGTGAAGACAACCCAAATGTCGTTGAGGCCTTACCGTCTTTGGCACAAAGGTGATGTCCACAGCGTTGGTTTTGCCACCGGTGATCCTGGTGTTGTGTGGTATGATGCTCTCCGACAGGGAGGCGACCCTGTCTGTCGTGGCAACGGCTGTGGTGGAAGGCACCGGCGCTGTGGTGGAGGGCACCGGCGTTTCTGTAGCAGCTCTCTGTAAGTGACGATGAGGCAAGGAGGACGATAGCAGAGATTGCAGTCATGAATCATAATTCTTTACAATACATAATTTTCGACAGCTTAATTCTTAATGGATTGATTTTGAGGAACACAAGAATTGAATCGAACATTTTAAATATAAGACAGTTTTGACTTGAGGTGCAACACAATATGTGTAATATTATTTTACAAACTCATGATGTTTCGTTACAGTATACTGTGTATATAGGTCACATAGTTAACACAGGTGATCAGCATCAATAATAATGAGCACGAGGTTGACAAGTGACAGGAAAGTATGTACGCTTAACCGTCATTGGTGTGATTTGACACTTCCTATCAACGAGGCCAAGGCTGAAACAGTTCAGAGGCGGAGGAGCATAACTATTGGGCTACTTGTTATAGAGTTTGAAATAAAAACAATATCCTTTGTCTGGTCTTCAGTTAGAGCAGGGGTTCCCAAACTGTGGTGCGTGCACCCCTTGTGGTGCGCGAAAGCCCTCTAGGGGGTGCGTGACATGAAAAGGGTAATGGCGGGTTTTATGGGATTATTTAACACAAACGGCAAGATCCTGTAAAACCCTGTTGTAAGGAGATGTATAGAGCAGCTGTGGGAGTATACAGCATCTGTATGTCTCTCAGTGCAGTGATATTCTGTCATTATTTGGCATAATCCTATTAAAAATGTATCATTTTCGGCGAGACTGAGCGTGGGGGGGTGCGTCAGCTAGGTCAGGAGGTAAGAGGGGGTGCATGGCCAAAATAGTTTGGGGAGTCGGGGACCGCTGAGTTAGAGGTACTACACTAGCCTGATTCAAAGTAATTTCCTTGTGTGAGCCTTCAACAGAATATACTTTTTTGAGAGATTCCACTGTGTGTCTGTATGTGGTTATTGATATCCCAAACATCAGCTTCTGTCAGCTGTAACACAACACATCTCGGCTAATTTGCTTACAAGTCGCTGAGGCTATAGAGTAACAACTGTGTATCTCTTTACGGGCTTGGATTTCTCTCATGGTGACAAGGGAAGACAATTATACACAGGTCGAGGCCGACTTTGAAATATGGGACTGGCTCAATGATTAATCTGATATAGTGTAGGGCTGGTGGTCGATGAAAACACTGCATTTATAATTTAGTGAAATAGACAACATTCCAAAACTGGATAATTTGTGTGTGTGTGTGTGTGTGTGTGTGTGTGTGTGTGTGTGTGTGTGTGTGTGTGTGTGTGTGTGTGTGTGTGTGTGTGTGTGTGTGTGTGTGTGTGTGTGTGTGTGTGTGTGTGTGTGTGTGTGTGTGTGTGTGTGTGTGTGTGTGTGTGTGTGTGTGTGTGTGTGTGTGTGTGTGTGTGTGTGTGTGTGGGGGGGGGGGGGGGGGGAATACTTTTATTCAACACCTTTTTAAAAGCTCTGCAGATATAATATAATTTTCTTATGTGTTTATATGAAAATGTTATCAACAGGTGAATGGGTTTAATTTGGTGTTGAGCTCTTTAGGGATCATGTGACATATGATGATAAAAGAAAATAACTTTACACAATTTTAGCACAATTCTAGCAGCAGTAGTACATTTTCAGTTAGAATAATTTGATACTGTTCGTCTATTCTCCTGTCATCACATCACCACATTTTCACCTCGGATGGCCATGGTGGGCATCAAACCCTAAGGCCGATGGCGTTCAGTACCTTTTCTTTAGTAGTGGCTGGTCTGACTTTGGCCTGCTGAGGTTTGACAAGTTTCCCCCTCTGGTTCTCCTTGGGTTTAGGCAGAGAATCCATCTTGTTTTTGACCAAGCTAATGATCCTGTGGTCTGCGTATACCCTGGCGATGTCCAGGCAGTTTTGCTCTGAGTGGAAATGCATTCAGTCTGTTTACAATTCATAATACATTCATTCTGATGCAGTCAGTGACTGTTAGTTTTCTGTATCTGTAATAATAATACATTACTAATAAGTTAATAAAGAATGGCATTACACTAAATGTATATTTTCCAGTGGACACCGTTTTGACATTTGCGATGTATTGCTGCCAACCTTTCTTGTTCTCGGCCGTGACCCTTGCCCCCGCCTTGATGAGGAAGTCCACACAGCAGGGTCGAGAGGTCTCAATGGCCCTCATGAGGGGCGTGGCTCCGTTGAGGGCGGGGGCGTCCACGGCAGCGCCGGCCTCCAATAGCAGTTGAACGATGTCCACTTGTCCCGCGTGGGCTGCGTGGTGGAGGGGCGTCCAGCGGAACTGGTCAGTTGCATTCACGTCTGCCCTGTGGTACACAATCACAGTCAGCATCAAGGTTAGCCTGATCTTGAGTCATTCAAAATGTCATCTAGGTTTAAGTTATTTGATTTTTGTATATAAAGTTTTAAGGTAAAATACTTGTGCATTTTCCTTTTTGAACTGTGCCAAAACAACCACAGACAATGTAAATACCACTCGGAAACGGATCTGCTTTGGATAATATTAGATTTAGCCAACGTTTTTAAACTGTAGTCCATGGTTTATAAAATATAATCTATGGCTCATGGTTTATTAAAACTATGCTTTCCTCAACCATAATTTAAAAAGCAAACCCAGGCTTTAAACCATTAAACACCCCCCAAAAAATACAGCAGTTCCCGTCTCACCCTCGTCCGAGGAGATACTCGGCCACCTCATAGCTGCCACTGGAGCAGGCCACCATTAGCGGGGTCTTGTAAAAGAGATCTTTAATGTCCACGGGGACATCCTGACTGAAGGCCAGGTCCAAAGACTCCAGGTCGCCCGACTTCACGCAGTAGTTGACGTTGATGTAGACCTTCTGTGGCTCGTCTATATACCAGGCCGAGTCGTCCTCTATGGGGTGCGACGGCGGGTGGTCGCGGTCGAACCGGCTGAGGTCGGTGTGTTGCTTGTACGTCTCGATCATGAAGTGGGGCGGCCCGCCATCCTGGCGCCGGTGGATGTGCTCAGGGGGGACGGTGCAGATGGGCAGAGGCAGGGTGAATTTCTTCTTTTTCTTCCCTCCCTTCTTCCCTCCTTTCTTCCCCCTCTTCTTCTTTGGGGCATAGGAGGAGATGAGGAAGGCTTTCTGGACGTACTTCACGCCCTTGAGGAAGTCGCTGATGTTGATGAAGCCCTCCCTCCGCCTGTCATGGGCCAGGAGGACCGTGTGGAAATGATCCGCGTCCAGTGGGGCCATCAGCTCCTCCATCACAGAAATAAACTTCTGTATGGAGACCATGTCAGACTTGTCGCCGAAGGCGTTGCGGAGGGCCGTCTCGTTCTCGTAGGACCAGTCGTGGAGGTTGAGGGCCCAGGCGGCAGTGCCACTGGGTTTACTGGTCTTCCACTGCAGCCTCTCAGATTTCCTCAGCTCCTTGGATGCAGCTTTGTGACCCGAGTCTTTAGCAATCTGACGCGGCAGCAAACCCTCATTGTTCTTCAATTTGGGGTTACAGCCTAAAACATGGAGCATGATTTGTCATGGATGAATAAATAAATTGGATAGATAGGAAAATATTTGAGTATCTGCTAATCTTTTGATTTATAATGTACATGTACTGTAAGATGTAATGAATACGATTCAAACTTGCAATATGCAACTCACATGATAGATGTGTATTAATGATAGAACAGAATGGAATAGGAAATTAACCCATTAAAAGCGGGAAAGCATCGGTGTAGTTTTATATTTTATGAGTGTAGTGTCACGATAAAATAAAATGGCAGATATACAAGTTTGTAGATCTGCTACTTTTGAAAAGTCGTGAAGATTTATGCTAATCTTTGAATACCAATATATATTTTAAAGCAAACATTTTTAACTGAAATATTTGCTTCTGGGGGTCCCTAGAACAAAAGGAAACTGGAAAAACAGAGGTCATAATGGGTTAAATGTGTCTGCATCACAGGCACATACAGAATACTGTAAGTGCAGCTCCTAGTGATCATAGAACACTTCACAGCATGGAGAACACTTTAAATTCACATTGAAATTCAGCACTGTACCTCTCTGGGCCAGGAACTTGCAGCAGTTTGCATGGCCTGCGGTGGCAGCATAATGGAGGGGTGTGTTGCCCTCTGCACTAATCACACCCATATCTGCTGAGTACGCAGATAGAACCTGAATCACCTGGAGCAAAAACAGCAGCACAGGGCAACGGTCAGCTAGAGGACGCTGGATTTGAACACAAGATCATATGACTTTGGGCGAAGGGGAAAAGGAGAGGTTCGATAAAAGCCTTTGAGGAAGGACAGAAAACTCTCAGGTCCCGGGCCAATAGAGTCAGTGTTATTACAAAATGTAGGATTCAATTCTTCATGTTGTCTGTTTATTCTACTTAAATTGCATGAAATCTCTGCCCGTGTGTAGGTCTGTAGGTCACGTATCTTGAGAACCATCCAACCAACCGACTTCAAACATGACCCGCTGCCTCGGGTCATGAGTCATGACCCGAGGGAGCGCGGTGTCAGCGTCAGGGCAGGGCATGCATTTGCTCCGTTCTACTCTTTTACGAAAACAAAAACATCATGTACAGTAGGGTTGAACTTTCTTTCTGTATACCGACCACCTGCACACCTCAAACAAGCCTCTCATGGCAGCGTAGTGTACGACACTGAGGCGCTTGTTGTCCAGGGTGTTGGGGTTTGCCCCTCTCTGCAGAAGGGCTCGGAGGAGCTGCACAGAGCCTGCCTTGGCTGCCTCCATCAGTGCAGTGACACCTGTGCTCTGGATTAACGACACACAGTAAAATGCACAGTTAATCACAGAGAGTGTACAAATGTAACCAAATGAACCCATAAATATGTTCTTTAATTTGTACAGTGTCTGCGCATAATTGGTAATTGTGCTTACTAGTGATTCTTAGAAGCATACTGTATGCTGAACAGATGATGTACTGATTGATTGATTGATTGAAGAATTTATTAACAGTTTGCAGAATTACAGTACATTTCAAGCACAAACTCAATACAAAGGCTGTTAACTGTGAGTGGACGACCCAATTAAGCATTACACTTGTTTCCAATAGGGTCCACCATGTTCAAATCATCAAAACATTTAGAGACGTACAAATAGACACTTCTATAGACAGAACAGGAATTCATCATAAAGGAGGTAAAAAGGGAAAAGAAACATATACAGTGAGGGGGAAAAAAAGGGGTGGGCGGTCGGGGGGATTCACGTTCAGTGTACATTCACTGTATACCCTGTACATTGAATAGGACTCACATACTGTGTGTAAGTGTAAGCAAACCTCAAAACACTAAATGTCGCATGATTGATTATTTTAAAATAAAAGTATTTTTGCAACAATTTGCCTTATTTTTGAGAAATGTTTTGGAAGGGATATGTATATATATCTCTGCAAGGCAGTTTACATTGAAGATTCCGTAAGATACACTTTTGGCAGCACATCTAACTGGAGGATTATAATAAAACAATCACACCACTGTGAAGTGAGGCGTGCTCTAATAAACATACGTCATCATACATCATCTCATTCTGGCCAATCACAATTTGCGTCCTCACTTTTGTCTTCAATGGTTGTGTTTACACAGACCCTCAAAGCTGGACCTACATAGGGGTAGGAGGGGCTAGTGCCCCTCAAAAAGAGGTGCATCGACAATACATTCAGCAGCATTAGTGCATTATTTACTGTACTAGAACGTTAACTGCATTACTTTATTTTATCCTCTGTGAATTCCTAATTCTCACTTAGTTTCCTACCAGAACATTATAAACCTATTCCCTCTTCTATCGCTGACATTTTCTCCACCAACAGAACAACATGATGTAGAGTGGCCGTCCTTGAGCCAGACACTGAACCCCTATCTGATCAGCGTGTGAATGTGTATGTGAATGTACATTGCAAAGCGCTTTTGGCGAAAGGCAATATAAAATGCATTACATTTACCATTTACCTTCATACTACATCTCCCATAAGCCTTCAGTGATCAACCCTGCAAACCTCAAACCTGATTGGTTGCGTTGGCGTCGGCTCCTTTGTCCAGCATGCTGAGGCACATGATGGTGCAGTCCAGAGCGTTTTCACACAGTAGTAGGAAGGCTGGTTTCCCCTCAGTTGACACATTGTTGACGTCTGCGCCGTTCTCCAACGCCACGTGGAGGCAGCGGGCATGACGCTTTGTGGGGTAGATGCAATAGAACAAGACCCCTGCAGAGAGAGGATGGAGGAAGTGAGGTACAAGGTGGGGAAAGGGAGAGCAAAACGGTGGGAGATCTTAAATCTGAAATAAGATATGGATGCAGCACAGCAGCGGGATCCCCTCCAGGGCAGATGGATTTTTTTAATAGAATAACTGAATGCTAAGATTCTCAAAATACCATCACCTGCCATTATTGGGAAAAGGGAGTGAGATGGGGTTTCTTTTTCGTACTGAGATATGGTGGGGCTGATATCATGTCATGATATTGATATTATGTCGATGTCATGATATGAGACCTTTCCTGGTTTTAATCACTTAATCATTTTTTTTAAAGTGATTAATTTAAAAAAATTGATATGATGGATATGGATATGATTGATAGGATATGGCCTGGGCTGGGCTTGAACGTACTAGGATGAACAACTTGGTTTTAATTTAATCTGAACCTACATGGTCTAAACCAGGGGTGCCCACACATTTATGACGTGAGATCTACTTTAAAAACGACCAGCTCAACAAGATCTACCCACTGAAAAAATAAGTGTACCATTGCTGAAAATAGTTTAAATATATAATGTACCTGGGGGGGCTTTGGAATAGGGAGAAATTATGACAGCAGTTTCTGCTGTCAAAATATGTCCCCCCCGTATTTAACTTAAACGCCCAATGCATTCTCAATGGCAATAGCACAAACTTTGGCATGCTACTAGTCCTACATACTTACACCTAGAAACCCCATTCAAACCTATTTAGGTTCATCTTACGGTGGACATGCCTGAAAAGAAATCTTTGAAATGTTTCATAGTTTTAGAAATATAGTGCTTTCAAATTTGAGAAATTCACAATGGGGCTCAATGGCAGATATTGGCACGTCAAAAAAGCACTTTCACCTAGAAACTCCATTCACACTTTTTATAATTCAGCTTACTGTGGAGACACATGCTGAAACTTTTTACTTTGAAATGATTTGTAGTTTCGGAGTTATTTAACTTAAACGCCCAATGCATTCTCAAACTCTAAACATACTGATTTTATGGTTGAGGCTGTGCCTACAAGTGGAAACAGATCAGTTTCAATACTGAGATTGAGACTTCCCTAAAGAAAACACCATGGTTTTACTTCTGAGAACATGTCAACAGACTATTGAGACTCAGCCTACAGGGGACAGAAACGTAGTGTGACTATTGAGAGTGGACCGAGTCAGCCACAATCGTATCGGGTTACCCAACTGGCTTCGTGGGAGGCGATGGGATTGCCGTCAGGGCCTGATCTGTAATTAGATGTATCCGAATGCCATGACATGTGCGTGCACACACAAACACTAGCCACATACTATACACACATTCACACCATAGAGCTCACCCATAGAGACACGGCACATGGCAACAGAAAAACACAAATTTGCCTACAAAACCCACCAAGCAACCAAACACGCGCAACAAAAGTGTGCAAGTACGGACAGTCGGACACAAATAGAATATTCAAGCTCACACACACCTCCTTCCTGTCTTTTGCTATGCTTCTTTCACTCATTTGCTTGTTCTCAAAATAGTCCCATGCGTTTGCTGTAATCGATGCCCTGGACAACGATGTAATTGAAGCAATTATCATAATTGGTTTAAAAGGGTTCCCGAAGAACTTTGGGCGAGCTGATGGGAGTTGCCAGGGGATACATCCCCCTCATCAATATCTAAACAGCGTAACAGACGCAGCATACATTTTCATGAGTTGTAAGACAAGGCAAGGCATTCAGCACAAGCCCTCCAGCCAGCTTATACTGAACTTGAGATGAGGCTCTGTGTAGGGGCCCCAAACTGCAGGATGAGAAAGTAATACTGGAATTAGAATATGTTAGTGGAGTTGAGGCTCGGAGCTGCCATTACCTCACATGCTCTGACTAAAATGCATTAGCTCCACTGACCTGTATTACACACGCTGCCATCTCCTCTGGCCTCCATGTTCTGTGTTTTGATTGGCGAAAAACTATTGTAATATTGTTGATTCGATTCCCCGGACCGGCAGAAAAATCTGCGTGGGGCAGTGAAGGGTCATCAATCACCCAACTCTGCTGAAGTGCCCTTGAGCAAGGCACTGACCCCCCCCCCCAACGTAACTGCTCAGTGGCCAACAGTGGCCAACAGTTAAGACTGTACTGTACTGGTTAGCTCCCAGGTTTTAATGTGTACAGTATGTCTGTCTTTGTGTTTATATACAAGGTGTTGCTGAAAATTAGCACTTGTGCTAAACCAACCATTTGCCTTAAGAGAAATGTGATCTTACATAGAAGGACCATTATTCCTTCTATGATGTATTTCTCTTTAGCCACTTACACCCTATAAACATACTTTGTTTCACCTCTTTTTCTTTTTATGCCTTATGTGAAGCATTTTGTGTGAAATGTGCTATAAAGAAAGTAATCTTGACTGGTCTCAAAACATTGCTCTCTGCAAACTGCAATGATATGTGGAAAAGGTTAGACACTTTTGTCCTTTTCTGAAAATATCACTTACGTTAACTTAAATTAACATGCAGGATTTTACTGTGTGTGTGTGTGCTATGCATGAGTGGAGAGCTTTCTTTTGCTCTTTCTACAATTAGCCTTTGGAGTATTCTACTCAAGTATTACCGCCATTTCTCCAGACCCTAAACACCTGCTAGTACTGCTATGTGGTCAGTCTGTGGCCTCTGACCTTTGCCCTCTGCGTCCAGCAGCGTCATGTCAGCGTGGTTCTTCGCCAGCAGGGCCACCAGTCCATCGTGACCCAACTCTGCCGCCAACATGACCGGGCTGCGGCCCCTGCTGTCCTGGATGTTGGGTTGTGCCCCCTGAGAGATTAGGAAGCTGACCATGTCTGTTTTGGCAGAAGGTTAGAGATGTTCATCAACTTTCTAAGAGGATAATATGCAACACAATTAAATTATTTAGAATAATTAGTTTAATTAGTATAATTTGTTTTGTTTTTAATTTGCTGAGAGGGAGGGAGACCCGCACACTGTCACTTGCTGGTTCAAGAGCTTTTTATTTAATGTCAAATACAACGTTTGGGTCTTTCGACCTTCCTCAGGCACGTTTTTAATTTGCTGACTTCTATGGACAGTATTGTTTTACTCTGATCAACAGTTGTGCCATCAACTGAAGGAAGTACTAGATTGTGATTCGTCTTTTTCATAACACATTCATCATTATTGCCAATTATTATACTGCCTGACCAAAAGATTCTAAAATCTTCGATTCAAATGTAAATGCCACTGCCAGCAAGAGTGAATTAAGTGAAGTGCCAAAGTAACCAACACGCATCTTACCCTGGTTGTTGGCCTCAGCGGCCAGGTGCAGCACCCCCGTGCCTTGCTGTGGTTCTGTCAGATTGATGAGATCTTCCACGCCTAGGTTGACCATCTTCTCTATCTGGACTTTGTCCCCTTCATGAACATACTGCAGTAGACGGTAGACCTGCAGGATCTGGAGGCGACCCTCTGCCACATGGCCTCTCATTCTACTTTTCTACATATATATAGGCTACTGTATATGAGAAGGTCCCATGCGGGGCATGGTGTGCATGATGTGCATTAGAGCTAGCAACTAGGCCTAATAGTAATAGTAGCCCACTCTTGCATGAAAAACTTCACTATAGAGCAGGCTATTGTCGACAACAGTATAAAGCAGAATAAAAACAAAATTAAATTAAAACTTTCGGGTATTCACTGCATGCCTGCATGGACTGGTACATCGATAGAAGACCTGATCTCTCTCTCTCTCTCTCTCTTCTTACCTTAATCAAAAGCTGAAAATTAATCTTGTGCCTTGTTATTATAGCTGCAAATAGTCATATGAATCATAGTAATCCCGTGAACTGACAGCAAACTCGACAGTTAAAAGTTAAAACTCGGAACATCAAATCAAACACAAAACGGTAAAACCTGACACTGCTTTTCAGCCGGGGAACAAACTTGACTTGTCTCCATGGCAACGGAACACGTGCGGTCAAATCCCTGGAAGGATGTGTTTCCTTTGAGGAAGTTGATTGCAGACGCTTTAAGTAGCTATAAGTACAGCGAGTGTGTGGATTATGTCTCTTATTATGTGAATCCTTTACATTCTTAAGTAGGTAGAATTACCGGTTCTTTCACTTGAGCGCCATTTGCCAGATCAATTTACACACACTCCTGTGAGTGGACTGTATGGGTGAGTGACAGAAGACTGAAGCCATTGAAGGGGTTATCTAGGGTCATGGGTTTACTATTGAGAAGGAATGAATGCGGGACGAATGCGATACCATATTGTTCGATGGACAAGGTCGCTTATCTTCAAGGTTGCTTGCTTTATTGCTGCTGGGACCCGCATGAACCCGGTAATGCATTAACATCCTACAACACTAGATGTCGCTATAATGTAAAGTAAAGTGTATTGCCTTTCTGTCGAGATGATTGAAATCAGGGCCCTTTCTCAATATGCGTTCTTGTCTGCACTTCTCGTGTGATAGATAGATAGATAAAGCAATTAACGCCAGTACTTTGAGTCAGCCTATTCCTGGTCAAATATTTCTCAGCTACTTAAATGAAAGTTGCTCAGTCAAATTTGCAATGTAATTGTACAGGCTTTAAAAACACCTGAGTATTCAAAAGTAGTACAATAGCCTACATTTTCTTGCCAATCTTATCAATGTATTTCTGTGTTGAAACTTTGCCACACAAAGAAAGTGGGTAGTCCTGGGGTTACTAAGGAGGCATGCAAATATCTAATAATAATGCAAAAATATTTAAGGAGGAAATGCAAAATAACAGTTTTAAGTGCCTTTAAACAGCTATTTTACAACTTTTTGTTTAGGCAAACTAACAAACAAATTGCATAAAATCGTACAGACGTGTTTCGGAGTACAAGAACTCCTCCTCAGGAATCGATGGTAAACGTGTGAAATCATAATCACTTGAAAATAGGCAGGTGTGGTAAGGGTGTGGTGTGGTCTGTGATAACTACATCAATCAGAGGGGTTAATTGTATCATTAAACATATTACCATTAAGCCAAACACTGGTCAATAACAATAACCTATTCATTCAGATAGTCCTATACAGTATACACATGCACACATACATGTATTTGACATGATTTCACATGCTTGTTTTAAGGCATTAAAAGTATTATATTTCATTATTCAGTGGTCTCCCTCCCTCCTCAATTGTTTTTGCACTGTTTAAAAAAGCTCACAACACGTTGCAATACATTGTGAACTTGTAGATCAGCTATTTTCACTATTATTTGAAATAAGACTCCTAATGTACGTTTTCCGTTCTTAGAAAATATCTGAAGTGAAAGTATCAAAAAATACAAATACTTAATAAACTAGAACTGCACTCTGTCGAGTGCCTACTTGCTTGTTGCACACAAGTAGGCCATAGATGGCCTACTAGTGCGCAAGCAGAGCGCGCAAGTACTGTCGACCGCTACAAACTGTCAAATCTACAGTACCTGGTTTTTGGAGGTAAAAAAGTAGTATTGTTAAGTATGGTAAGAGACGGCTTTCGATGGTGACGTATATGTCGATCAGTGTCGGGTGGATTAAAGGAAACGGCGACATGGACGAAAACTATTACTTGCGCGCTCTGCTTGTGCAAGTAATAAAGTACTCAAGTACATGTACTCCATTACTGTCCTCCACCACTGGTTTAAACCTACCGTAGATTATGTTGAATAAACACATGAGGTTAGACAAAAGAGGTGCCAAATAGCTGTGGTGTTTGCTTTATGACATCGATTGCATCGATTCGAGACCTATCCAACACATTAAAATTCCACAATGAAACCCATGCAGACAAAACACCCATGCTTAGATAAACGGTGTAAAAATCTGTATTTGAGGCACACATGTGGTAGAACATACAAAAACACATCCAGTACCTGACACAAAAATAGCGACTGGTAAGTTGTAAAAAACTTACTATGGCAAAAAAATATTTACATTCTATAGAGGTGAACAATGCATTCAAACGTGTGCTGGTTCAACGTTGACAGTATAAGACAGACCTATTGACAGACATATATGAGTGACGTAAAGGGTCTTTCTGTCACTGTAAAAGATATAGGGTAACAAAACCCAACTGTATTGATATTTGTAATTGTATTACAATAAAAAATAAAATCACTGTGATGTCATATATGACCCACTCTGCTCGATAAGTGCACTGTAGCACACACACAACATGACATGTGTGATGATGACACAGTTTAAAGTTATTTGTCTCTGCTCTGAACCAAATCAGTCCAATAAACATTCTTCATACTGTACCATGGTTCATGGGTACAATAAGTGTCTCATTTGACCTCACTGCATTTTAATTAGACCTGAATGAAGCGCGTGCGCGTGTGTAGTGTGTGTGTGTGTGTGTGTGTGTGTGTGTGTGTGTGCGCGCGCGCGTGCGTGTGTGTGTGTGTGTGTGTGTGTGTAAAAAGAGGGAATCTTGGCCCCGATACAAGGGCATGTGCAGCCTCATTACTCGCTATCTATAATGTAGCTCTAAATAGAAATACCACTGTCAGAGAGACGGATAGTAACAGCCACAACTTTAAAGCTTGATCCTCTGCAGAAGTTTAGATGACCCTTGTTAGAGTATGAAAGACTCCTCATTCCTCCTTGTATTGTTTTACGTCCCTCCTCCATGTCCTTAGAAGGTACTCGGTAATGGAATGTTCCAGAAATTATCCTTTTCATTGTTTGGTGAAATCCTGTGGTTTGTTATCGAGTGCACCACCAAGTTCATTGTCCTTCTCTAAAAGAATAGTGGTTTGGACTTTGCTCCCCCAAATGCATTTATTTATTTTTGGTTGTTGTAAAGGAAAATGACCTCTGTCGACATGACATTTTGGGCAGCGTGCTTGTGGTCACGAAGAAAATAAACTGCGTGCTAAAGGTCGGAAATGACAATCAACTGGAACAAATATTCCATACTGATATTGTGCGAGTATTATAAAGGGAAAAAATACCATTCATTTGACTTCAACTTTTGATGAATAAGTGAGAGCTGACTGCTGGCTTACAATAATTACATTATATAACATTCAAGTTTATACTGTGACATTAAACTATTTCATTATGAGAGAACCCTGCAGTGGCATTTCTTTCCAAAGGCAACTGAATGTCAAAGAGTAAAAAAAAAAATGAATAGCTCTTTGCTCCGATTAATATTTTCCTTAAAGCTGTGAAACACAAAGAAATCATTGTGATTGAAAATGTTCTTCCTTCATCGCACTAGTCTTCCCCGCAGAAATACACATTTCCGTCCACCCAACAGTCTAGCCAATGGCTTTATTGCAGACAGGCTGGCAGACCAATCATAATTTCAGATACTGATGGTCTGCCTCCCACAGACCAATCGCACTGCGATTGCATCCAATCAGACAGTCTCATATAGCAGCATTCCACTGAAGATGGTCAAAGGTTCTGAGGAGTGTGCCAACTTTCCAGTGACGAGGTCAATGCAAACTGTGTCTCCTTGCTTCATGGGCAGGATGATGTTAAAGACAGACAGGGCCCCTGGGGTGTGCCGGGCCTCTGCCATGGGTTTCTCCAGACCCTCTGGCTGGTACCCAGCCGAGTCGCCGCGGGCCACGCCGATGTTGGACTTGGACAGCACCGCTTCAATTTTCACGTTCTTGTGGCCTGTCAGCGTAGCGCTGAAGAAGTACTTGCCACTAACTGGTGCTGTGAAATGCCCTGGAGGAAAGACATGAGTCACAAGGATGTCAGGGAGGTGCTTGAAGTTGCAGGAGTAGGTTGTTACGGACGGTTGTACTGTATGACATTGGCTTATAATCTAGAATGAGAGGCCATGTCACTGAGGGTCACCTGGCAGATCCTGCAGGTTTTCCGTCTACTGTATATAATCAGTTTTCTGGGTGTCTTTTAGTGTTAGATTTATATTTTGAATACCCCACTTTTCGTATAGAACATAATCTTAGGCCTTTCTAGAGACAAGCCTTTAAGGGTAATATATCAGTGGTTACTAGGAAAGCCATAAACAACTAAGCGACACAACAGAACACAAATCTATAAAGAATGCATGCACAATATTTGATTACTTCTATGACAAGTAATACAGTTCATGTGCTGGATTATAATCCCTGACATTAAGGGGCTGAGAAACTGGTGATGGCGGACATTCACAAGGACCTCCTTAAATATTCAATTGGGCCCAAACCTCACCTGTTCGTGGGTTATAGACATTATTTTCATTGACAAATATGTGGTTGAAGAGGATAGTTCCAGGGCTTCCCATGGGGCGAGTGAGGGCAGAAGAGAATGAGAGACGTGGCACGTGTGCGTCGGAACCTGCCGGACCTAATTCACAGGAAAACAGAAGTAGTGTAAGGGCAGAGGTTGATTTGACTTGAAAGAAATGAATGAAAGATCACCTGCTTCTTTTATCTTCAATTATAATAATAACACATACCTTCTTCGCCTCTGAGACCTGTAATGTAAGAGAGAGAGATAATATAAGAACTGTATCACTGAGAGATGCAAATTTAGTTTTATAATTCATATTGTGTCATCGCTCCTTGTGTTGAATTATCACAGAGCATAATCTTAAAGTAACTGAACCACAGAAGATTATGTTGAAATTATATAAGGTTTATCTAAAGCTCAAATGAGCAATATGGTTGATACCAACTTTGAATCAAATGACCTTTTCAAATGTTATTGTATTGAGAATCATTGAGAATCCTAAAATGTTTCAGCATCACAGCTCATTGTTTCCCTTTTCTCCATGGTGACGTAACCGTGCCAGTCAACATGACCATGACTGGTTTGTCAGAGCGGGAATAATGTGATTCAGACATTTCCTGTAAAGGGGGCCTCTGCCACTGAATACCGCATTGCAATTAAAGCAGCTTTGTTCATGAGCTGCTCAGCCAGTAACTTGCTATTGATACATGCATATTGAACAGGGAGGCCACACCGTTATTATTTTGGAGTTTATGCCAGTAACAGTCATACAACATTCTTCTAGTTTATTTGATCTTTACCTGGGGGTCCCACTGGTCCCCTCTTGCCTTCTCTGCCCTGAGGACCGTCTTTTCCTTGGGCCCCCCTCGGACCGACGGGACCTTGGTAGCCCCTTTCGCCCTTTGGGCCCGTCAAACCAGGCGGGCCTGTAATAGAAATAAAGCACCCCCTTGAGAATGTTTGTAGAGAGAGTACAGCTGGAACACAGCACACTGAATGACTGAAAGTCCACTTTGCTAAGACTGTCTTCTTTAGAAATACAATCAGCAGACCAAAGACATTTATGTCCAGAGACATCAGAGATTTAAGCTGGTGTGCCCTTCACCCACAACCTTACTGAAAGTCCTCTTTCAGACAGACTGCAGACTTAACAGACTTTTAAGTGAATGTTATGCGGGACAACACTTAATCACCAGGCAAGACATGTCGGATCCTTCCTTTGGTCTGTTTCTTCACATGGCCTGACCTTGCCTCCCATCTTGCAAATTCTCAAGCAGTGTCCCATGTCTTAAATTCAGATCCCATGCCCTTCTGTTACTGAGACTCACCCATGACATTCCGTTCAGATTCACCAGAACATTCACGTTTATCATGTGTGTAGACTACATATTTACTAAGTATTTTTAATTCATGCGCCCTGCCACAGATTGTTTTTCCCCACAAGTGAATAACTGTCAAACGATAATAACAAGAACATGCTGTCTCGGCCATCTCACCCGTGAAGTCCTGCTCAGTGAAACTGTGGAACTCTTTGACCACTTCCAGAACCGACGTGTTCAGCGTGTCTAGCCTGTAGTGGACGTTCTCCAGCTCGACGGTCTGGATAGTGTCAATGGCATCAGCGTGGGCCGTAACCGTGGCGTTGAGTCCATTAACGCAGACCCACAGGCCCGAAACATGGCGGTTCAGGCCCTCCCTAATCTTTTGCAGACTCTCAGAAACTGAGTCCAGCCGTCCACACACGCCCTCCATCTTGGAGATCCTTCTCTCCAGGCCGTCACTGGATCGCCGGCACTCGCCCACCTCCTTGACATAGTTGCTGGTGATGGTTTGTATCTCACCGCCCAGGCTGCCAAAGCGAAGCTCGGAGTTGTCGATGTGGTCCGTCAGCTCTCTCTGGATCTTGTCCACCTTTTGGGGGATATGCTTGTTAAATGTGCGTGAAATGTTATGTATACTGAATATAATCTAAGATGTACAGTACAGTTAAGAAAGCTCAGTGGGATTTTTCCTGTGGGAAATTAAAATATAAACATAATTTCTAAATACACATACATACGAAATAACCTCCTCCCCCCATCACTGGTGTTATTTATTTTGATGTGAAATGTTATGGAAGGGAAACTTATCCAAGGTAATTCAAGCTTGCCTTTCCGTGCCTTCGATATTTTCATATCTAAGGCTAAGATAATAATAATATTGTATTTCATCGTGAAAACCAACATTGTAGACAATATACTGTACACATATGATATATGACAGAATAACGAAAGCTTGCTACATCATGTACTTTTATTTATCACTATTATTATCAGTAGCAGCAGACTAGCAGTAGTGTAGCATTTAGCTATATTATAATAATCATCTCGTGACCCTCACCTGAGAGATAATGTTGTCCTTTTTGCGGGTCAGATCCGTCAGGGTGTTGCCATGTCGATGTACGGTCCTTCCCAGCCCCTTCAGTGTGTCATTTATGGAGTTGAAGGTAACCGTGACCCCTGACAACTGTCCCTGGAGGGACTTCAGTTCCCCTCCTAACCTCCCATTGTGGACACTGTGACCCTCCAGTTGCTTATTCAGGTCGTTGATGTTTTTCTTACACTGCCCAGTGCACTCCTCCACTTCCTCTCGGAGTCTCCCTACTTCCTCTTGAAGGTTGGAGCATACCTGAGAGCAGACGGACTCGTCCGAGTCGACTCTCCTGCGCAGGTCCGTGAGCTCCGTCTGGCACTTGCCCAGGGCGCTGTTGGTGGAGTTGGTAAACGCTCGCAAGTCTTCTTCTATGCCGCTGCATATCGAGCAGTCGTCGACGTCACGGCCCAGCGTTTCCACCTCGGTGACGATCCGGTTGAAGTGTTCACCGTCCTCTCCCGTCACGGCCTTTATCTTCCTGATGTCTTCTGCCAGGTTGATCACTCTGTCTATCAGTGAGTCCCCGGAGACGGACAGGTCCTTCAACCTGGTGTCGAACTTCTGGATGTCCTCTTGGTTGGTGACAACCCTCCATTCTAATGTTTTGACCGTGTCTTCAGTCTTGCGGCCTTTGCCGTTGGGCCCGCAGGTCTCCGAGCACATTTTAGTGACCGACGTTAACCTTTCGTCGAGGACGGTTGTGACGTTCTCCAGCTGGCCCAAGCGCCTGCTGTGGTCCGTGACCGTGTCTCCCAGAACGGCCACGTCCAGCTCCACCTTTCCTATCTTGAAGCTGTGGTCGTCCAGCCGGGTGAGCACCATGTTGCGCATCTGAGTGACCTCTCTCTGCACGCTGTCCTTCACGTTGTTCCCGGTGTTGGCGCACCGCTGCTCCGCCTTCCTCATCGTGTTGTTCAGCCTCTTCTCCACTTCTCTCAGCCTGCCGTTCAACTTGTCCTCCGTCACTCTTCCCTTTCCGCCCCCGCCTCCCGTCCCGGTCAGCTCCTTGTCCAGGCGCCCTTTGATGATGTCGAAGCCGCTTGACGTGGAACCAACGCGGACTTCCAGGTCGGTCAGTTTCTTCTGGAGCTGAGTGACCGTGCTGCAGCATTGCTGCGAGCGCTCCGTCTCTCTGCGGCTGATCTCTAGGCCTTGTCTTAAGTGCTGGTCCATGGAGCTCAGCAGCTTCTCCAGGGCTCTGATCCTCTCCCTGTCCTCCTGCTGCTGACGCCTCAGGTCCTCCACACCTGCCTGAGACCAAGCACATATTAATGGCATATTTTTATTATTATTATTTGTGCAAAAAAGGCAGAACATACTGTAGAGGCAAGGAAATAAAAAGTGAGCTAAAAGGAAACGTCAAGGGCCCGGACGGCTGGCGCACCTGACAGCGTGTCGCGCGTTCGACTCCCCATCTCTCTCTCCCCGTTTCCTGTCAGTCTACTATTTCTATCAATGAAGGCGAAGCCCTCAAAAATATCTTTACAGCTTCAAAAGCATAAAACATAAAATGTGTCAAATTACTCCTTTTTACAAAGGATATTTTCTTGACAAACATTGGGAAGTGTTAGGCCTATGTTGGATTTTCAAGAAAGACAGGAGAAAAGCTTCCAGTAGAATATTTTACGCCTGCAAGTAGATATACATGTTGATCCATAGCTGTTAAACAGTAGGCCTATAACACAAGTGGATCCACACACACACACACACACACACACACACACACACACACACACACACACACACACACACACACACACACACACACACACACACACACTAAATAATTTGAGCTATTGAGGCTGACCTGGCAGGCAGAGCAGGACAGAGACACCCTGGACTCCAGCTCTCTGAGTATGTCCTCCTTCAGAGTGTGGATCTGACCTCCACCCTTGGCCACTCCATCCAGCTCATTGCCCCCTCCATTCCCATTACCCAGGTGGTTGTTGATGTTCACCAGGGTCTGGTCATGGACCTGACGGATGGAGCGGAAACTGAGTGAGTGAATGAGTGAGTGAATGATTGAATGATTGCCGTACATGTTTTATTTTTTATCATAGATGGTAGGTAGATACTGTACTGTAGGTAGATAAACACATGTAGTAGCTTGACTGACTGACTGACTGACTGACTGACTGATCGATTGGTTTTTTACCTGTGTTGTGTTGTAGAGCTGGTCTAGTCTGGTCTGGATGCTGTTTATTGTCTCTTTCATGTGTGGCTGTGCTGCGTCTGAAGGCACACTGGCTCCATTCAGGCTGGGCCTAAACACAAGGGGAGGGATTGAAGGGGGAATAGAAGAGAGAGAGAAGGGGGGGGGGGGGGGGGGGGGCTTAATTGTTTTTCCTAACATTGACTGAGCTCTACGGTAAACATGTGGGGTGTATTTAACACTTTGTGCCAACAACAGGGGATTGTGGGTAAGTAAATGGTTGCCATCCCTCTGAAATTGGAAAAAAGCAAGAAAAAACAGGGAATGTTATTTGAGAAGGAAGTATGAGGACCTGATAAGAATCTGTAGGGATTAGAGAAATTGGATTTTGAGGTGTGGAGAAAAAATATATGTTCCTCAACTGAGCAAAACTCCCAGGACACTGAGTGTTTTTACTCTGCAGTATACATACACACAAAACCCAGGAGTGTACAGTATACCCCTGTCTTACATAAGGGTTGATGATGCTTTAAGCAGTGGTGGACAAAGTACTGAACTCCAGTACTTGAGTATAATGTGTAGACACTCTTGGTCAAATATTACTCTAAGTGAAAGTTGCTCTGTCAAATTTGAGTAAAGTATCGCATCGAGACATGTTGTGAGCTTGTAGATCTGCCATAAGCTTAAAGGACCACTTCACCACTTTTCAACTTCTCTTCCTGTAATTGGGCCTCACTAATGTTCATGATAAAATACCACCATCTTTTCCTACTCAGTCTGTGTCTCATAGGAGGGCTGTGGGCAGTTCAGAAACCCGTCCACCAGTGACATCATCGATGGTGAACTTAGCTAATAGAAACGGCAGGCTTTCTTTTCCTGAAAAGTTGCAATGCAAAAGTTGAAGCCATCGTTCTCACGATAATAAAAATCTAAATATATTTTAAAACAAATCTTGTTTAAAAAAAAATATGCCTAATGATGATGTCACTGGTGGACGGGTGTCCGAACTGCCCAAAGCCCTCCTATGAGACACAGACTGAGTAGGGAAAAAATGGTGGAGTTTTATCATGAACATTCGTGAGGACCAATTATATGAAGAGATGTTGAAAAGTGGTGAAGTGGTCCTTTAAGTGGTTAATTCACCAAGTACAGATAATACAAAAAAATACTTGAAAGTACAGCACTCAAGTAAATGATTATGCATCATATGCAATAATACGTTAATAATATATTATTCATATGCTCATCACAAATGCCCCTATGGAATGAACAGAAGATGCTGATCATGGAAAATGGCCTCGCGCTGACTGGTGAAAAGCAACAGTAAGCAGGAAAACGGCATGTGCATACTGAAATGCTCCACTGTCCGCATAATGTCAGTGTATCCCAGCCAGAATGGATTCTTTCTTCATAATAGAAGATGGGGAGAGGATTAGGTGGAAGGATCAGATGCAGAGTAAATGTAGTGTTTGAATGTCCTTCATATAATAATAGTATTAAAAAGAAAATGGATAACATTACAGCAACGGAAAATTGGTGCACCTACAGTCTGTCATTGATGCCATGTATGGTTGTCTGCATGGTGTGGAGATCTTTGGTTAGACCCCGGATCTTCTCCTCCAGCTGTCTTATCTTCTCATTGTCACCTTGAGAAAAGAGAAGTGTTAGGGTTACCTTCACCATTCAGTCTCTTCCAAGTAACAGCCAATGACACAACGCAGCTGGCTGAATTCTCTCTGACTGTAATCTAGGCATATCCACCGCATATTTATTTAAACATCATTATCTTGTACATTTATTTCGTACTTCCATAAAAGAACTAGGGACACTTTTTTGGAGATGTTTAGGTGACTCACTGGATACATTGAGTACGTCTTGATTGGTTGGGAAACATTTCAATCGTTATGTGAATTCTCAGTACACAGCATGCAAGAGTGTGTGTAATAAGCGCATTAGACTTTATATCATGGACTGTTCCAGATTTTCACACTGGAACAATAGACTGTGTTGTTTCTCAATGTACTCAGCATTCAGGAGAGCAACTCAATAACCCATTAAGGGTCTTATTAAAGATCAATTGTTAGTAATATCCATTCTTCATATCACCGCAGATCCACTTACGCAATAATTAACACAGTATTAAAATAAAATAACTTATTAACTTCATTCAGACGGGTAAATTAAACCAACATCTTGTTTATTTTTTCATCCTAAAGCCATATTAGAGTATATTATTATTATTGTTTGAATGTTCCCACAGTACCTCCTGCTCCCCCGTGTCCTCTCTGTCCGTCCCCTCCTGTGTTGTAGCCAGTGTGCGTGACACGGGGTCTCCCGGCGTCCACCTGGGCGTCCCCCGTGATGCCCGTCCGCGGCCCGTCGTGGCAGTCATCGCCCGAGTAGCCGTGGCAACACTTCCACTCCATCTCCGTCACCATCTTGTACGCCACCTTGTACCTGGGCCTCCTGTAGGTCCGGTACCTGGGGAAGCACAGACGACAGTGAACACGTATCCCATGTTGTCTATAATGCTTTAGAAACATAATGCATTATAAACCACAGGTCATATAAAAGCAATCTGATGAATCTTTATACTTACTTTCTTTACTATAAGTACGTCTACTCTAATGCAATCATAACAGAATATAAAGCCTTTATATAATTTGCGGCAGGGAAGACTCACTCCTCCCTTTTATAATAATAATAATAATAATATGTGGGATTTATATAGCTCAATGACGCTTTACATGAGTGGGGGGGGGGGGGGGGGCAGGGGAGAAAACGAATTTATTAGGAAAAAAAGTAAAGTAGAAGAGTAAATAAAGAGGTAGAACATAAAAAGTTAATTGTTAAAACTTCGTCCTGGGCGTTCGGAGTGTTAACAATTAACGGTTGCTCTCAACAGCCTAGGTACGGTGAATGGAACGTTGGATAGATTTTCCTGTTACAGTAAGATCATACATCTACAAGTATCATCAACATTGACCGTAAGTGAGAAACTCTAAGAGGGTGAGAAGAAGTGAGTGTTGAGGCACAGCTGCGTTGTGTACAGTATGTGATATGCCAATACCAGCAGGAGTTCTTACTAGTGATACTGATTCACCTGCCATGTTATGAAATCGATCAGCATCAGGTCTGATGAAGACCCGCTAGGGTTGAAACGTTAACACACAAAAAAGCTTAACGCCAGTGAAAATGAAGAGGTATTTCCACACCAAACATGGGTGGCCACTGGCTACTGGAGCTGCGAGAAGAGGTGCCAGTTTCCTCTCAGATGCACAGTACAAGTGTAATATTACTCCTCTTAGCAAAACCTTGCCGTGCATATTTTAATTGGCCTAGCAGTATGCGTGCAGCGATTGCAGCTGTGCACACGCGTGTTTGGTAAGTGTGTGACTACACGCACACTTGTTTGTTCAGTGCGTGTACTATATGTTGTTAGGTCAGTGAGTCATGCACGACGGGGGTTGTATGACTTGGTCAAGTTTTTGGGAGGCAGGTCGCCAGCCCAGAAAGTTGAGAACCCCTGGTGTTGAGGATGCATGGCAAGGAAGGAAGGAAGGAAGGAAGGAAGGAAGGAAGGAAGGAAGGAAGGAAGGAAGGGAGGGAGGGAGGGAGGAAGGAAGGAAGGAAGGAAGGAAGGAAGGAAGGAAGGAAGGAAGGAAGGAAGGAAGGAAGGAAGGAAGGAAGGAAGGAAGGAAGGAAGGAAGGAAGGAAGGAAGGAAGGAAGGAAGGAAGGAAGGAAGGAAGGAAGGAAGGAAGGAAGGAAGGAAGGAAGGAAGGAAGGGAGGGAGGGAGGGAGGGAGGGAGGGAGGGAGGGGTGTATAAACAGCGCATTGCAGCACAGAGGAAGCAGTGATCATCTACTGATGTGAGTGGCGGGTGAGGTTTAGTTCATATGACTTCTGCCATCTTTAAAATATTATTCCTGATATGTTATCCAAAAGTCAGTCCATTAAAAACATTTCACTTGGCGGTTCAGGACAGGTTCGTGATCGCTTCTTTTAATGTGTTATCCAGCTCTGTGGCCGAACAGACGCACGCTTAAAGTAACAATGCAATAAAGTGCCTGTGGTCGGAAGTCTTAATGAAGATTCATAGCAAATTCCTAGGCACGTTAACAAGTGCTATAAACTAAGTTCTGCAAGGCAGTAATGTCCTGAGTTTGAATTTAACTCTGAAATTGTATTATGGTCCATTTTTATACTTTCATAACACTCCACATTTTGCTGTGAACCCAACCACACGCAACATTTGAGGCACACTCCATCTCCTTTGTTGTGCCACAGAAAATACTCTGACTGACTTCCAAGCTTGCGAGCGTGTGAAAAAGTGAGCCAGCTTCCTCCGAAGAGGAGGCCAAATCTAGCCAAACATAGCGTGGAAGAGAACGCAGAGAAGGGGGATAGTAAGAAGAAAGAAACACTGAAGCAAAATCGAAAGAGAAGCAGAGGTTGTTTTGACAGGAGTGGGGCGGCTAGACTGTGGTGCCTGGAACCCCTGATGTGTCCATTCTTAACATAGCCCAGGTTTATGCCAAGGCCCCCTGCTCTGGTTGAAGGGGGATCAACATGGCAGACGTGGCTAAAACACTACAAACGTTGTAAATAACCTATAGAAGAAAAAGGGTGCCTGGTGGCTCAGCCAGATATTGCACAGACCATGTGCTCCTAGAAAGTGTGAGGACCAAGGGGCCAGTGAGGCACTCCAACGTTGAAGCACTGGGCCCTAGTGGTAAGAGGAGGGACTACAGGCGGACCCGTGGATTCATGACCGGGAAACCCTGTGTAGCTGGGCTTTAACATTGAGCGCTCGGTTGCACTTCCGCATTTGACCACCAAAATGTGGTGGTCAAATGTGGAAGTAGACGTTTTGAGACGGTCCTTCCGGGTGCTTCAAAGCGCCACTGAGCAACTTCCACTGACATGAATAGCGGAGGGGGCGGAGCTTCGCGCCAGATCAGTCTCTATCCTTTTAATACTCTATGGTGAGGACCCAGGTTTGACTCGGACCCCCTTCTCTTGTCTCGCATGTCTCTCCTGTCTCTCTGCATGTCACTCTCTACACTCTATACTTGGACCGTGGCCCTTGGGGGCCCGACAGGGGATGACACTGTCATCACTGTTGTCAGACACAACAGAAGCCGTCACTGCAGCCGCAGCGGCCATTGGGAGCCCTTACCAACTAAGTTTGAGTGAGTCACGGAACTGTTACCACACTGACATCATATGGAACTCATATTTGGGTACAACTTAGAACTCCATATATGGAGCTGGCTGATAGGCCTACATCTAAGTCTGATAAAAGGGACTCCAGTGGATTCATATTCAGGCATGGCTGCCCTGCTGATTGGCTATGATTGACTTCCACAGTTTATGGGGGAGAGGCCAAGCAACCAGTGCCAAAGATTATTTGACAAGAGTCCAGACTGGGACATCAGTCATAAAAAGGCAGCCATCTATGACGTGTCTATGGCAAATTTGGTATGGCAATGTTTCAGCGCAGTCACAGCCCATTAACTTTCCATTATGAAATTAAAGCTAAATATTTCTAAAAATGTAAAACAGTTGTGGAACCTCTAGATGAGACGAGATTAATTTGATTAGATAGCCAGAAATCCCTTGTTCTGTATATTGTTTGAGAGAGAGAGAGAGAGAGAGAGAGAGAGAGAGAGAGAGAGAGAGAGAGGATTGGAAAGGAGGAGAAATAAATTGTTATTAAGGCAGAGAGGAAGGAAAGACGACTTAATTCAGAGGGTGGAGAAAGACAGATTAAACTGGAGAGAGAGAATTTCCTCTGCCATGGCGTGCGTGCGTGCGTGCGTGCGTGCGTGCGTGCGTGTGCATACTTACGCCACTCTGGGACACTGTCCCCAGGCACAGCGCTGGTAGTCAGGCTTCACGTACGTCTCCACTCCGTCCTCCATCACACAGCTGATGGTGCGTGTCACCACGTACGCACACCAGTTCCTGTCAAAGCAGCACGCACACGCGCGCACACACACACACACACACACACACACACACACACACACACACACACACACACACACACACACACACAGAATGTTACAATGCTCTGTCATTTTTAAACATAAGCTTTAGTTATGACCTTGCAGTGCACTTTGCAGAGCAGTGGTTCTCAATCTTTTTAGTCTCAGGTCACCCCTGTAAATAACCTTTTCATCCAAGGCACCGCTGTTACTTCATAGATAGAACCTTACATTCATGTCATATTACAGTAGGGTGGATATGTCGTAAATCTTTCGCCCCTAAGATATGTATGAAGGTACACTTAAGAGTAGTTTCATATTGAAAATAACTTCATATACTTGACATTTAACCCCACTTGAACTACTACTACCACTACTATTTTTTTTGAGGCCCCTGGAGGCTCGAGGCTCGTTTCCATTGAAACGATTAATTTGAAACATGTATAAGGCCGCCACTGTGCGTCGCACGCACGCACGTGCGCACACACATTATGTAACCAGCTGAAGATGATAGATGAGTCATAGTATTACTATTGGCAGTTGAGTCGTATTCCAAAATAGCTCAATAATAATAATCACATTCAGGTCAGTTCACTCAGGTTACAGTCCACTCAGGTTCACATGTGGGAAAAGGCAAACATACTGTAACAGCCCACACACACACACGCACATGCACACGCAAACGCACGTGCGCACACACACACACACGCATGCGCACGCGCGCGCACACACGCATGCGCACGCGCGCGCACACACACACACACACGTGCTTGCACACAATCACACAGCAGCACTCTGCCGCTGTTTCTATAACACACACAATGGTCTTTAGTTTTAGTAATTTGCTGAGTCTCAATGACCCATTCAAGTGTGCACGCAGCCAGCCACACACACAAGCGTGCACACACACACACGCACACACACGTGCACACACACACACACACACACACACACACACACACACACACACACACACACACACACACACACACACACACACACACACACACACACATACACACACACACACCCTTTCTCGCCTGATTTATTCTAAATTGTGTGCCTGTGCCTCGCACCAAAAATAGCAGATTTACAAGCTCACTGTAATGAGTCCTGCTGCACAGGCGGGGAATAAATCAGGCTCGCTGCTGCACTTTGAGCTCAGAGATCAGTGTTGATGGCAGTCCAGATAGACTCAAGACAAAGGCGTCCTTCTGTCTTTGGCCCCGGACAAGACAGTCGTCCTCCATCATCATTTTCATATCGTCAAACTATTCACCCCCCCACCCCACTCGACCACTATTTCCCTGCTGGTTATTACAGCCAATTAGTGTCAGCCCAGGGTTCAGCCAAACAGAACTCCTCTGGAGGGATCAGAGATTTCAGATGGAATGCACCAGAGCTTCATTCATATACGCAGGAGTTTCCATCAGCAACTTCCCTTCCGTCTGTCCGTCCGTCCGTGTCCCCCTCGATGTCTGTCTGTCTGTCTGTCTGTCTGTCTGTCTGTCTGTCTGTCTGTCTGTCTGTCTGTCTGTCTTCCTGTGCTCTCTCTTTATAAGTTCCTGTATCACACTTTCACACTCATTCTATCATCTGTCTCCCTCTGAATCTATCTCTCTCTTTCTCTCACACATGTGCACGCACGCTAGCCTGGTTAATAAACCAGACCGAGTTGGCAATCAGCCGTTGGCAAAAAAAAATTGCCTGCCAGCGACAGTGTTGTGTGATATTAGTCTGGCTTATTAGCCAGGCTACACGCACGCACGCACACACAGTCACACACACACACACACACACACACACACACGCACACACACACACACACAAAGCCTCTCCCTAGACGTTAATCGCCGTACTTCATTCCAGGGCTTGTCTGACTGACACATTGAGTTCATCATGGTTTCTCCTCTCCTCCCTGTGACCTACCTCATCCCGTGGCTACTGTGCTGTACTGTACATGGCCGGGAATATGAACATGACCAAGTATCTGTCACACTCCATCATAAAAGTCCTTTATTGAGCTTGGGGGAATTTCTACTCATAAAGTGGGGGAAAGAAATGTACAGTGAATATTAGTGAGTCCAACGTATTCGTTCTCCCACAATTAATAGAGTTTAATTTGTACCAGTTCGCTCTTAAAGGCCAAATTATATTCACATAGATTCTTACAAACGTTTGATTAGTGGGTGGAAAATTTTATATTTGGGTCAATCTAGGTCAGTATTAAAACCAGACAATGCAGCAAACACGGTTTAACTTAAGAAATACACATTTTATAAGTTATATAATTTTAAGTATAAAATATAAGAAAATATTGGCACTCTGATCGTGCTGCTGATGTATTTGGCTGGACCCCCATTTGGAAATATTTTCTACCAGGGACCGCATAAGAGATTTGTCAACATTTGTCAAAGCGTTTCTAAAAGAGAATCAAAATAAAATAAGGCTTATAAGTGTTTAAACTGTTCCTCATGCTGGAACCCCCTCAGGGACCCCTGTGGGTCCTTGAGGGGAACCAGTGTTATATTTATACAATAGGGTATGCTTCTACTCTCATATGATAAATACATTATTATACTTTCACAATCCTAAGTGATGTCGTGGTCCTGTATGGTTTGTAGGCAAAGAGTTTGTGGCAAAATCTCTGTTGAATACTTATGTTCTCAACATATCCTGTTACTTACGATATACTTGAAGCTCATTCAAAATTTCTGTGGGTTTGAGTCGAACTCAACCCAACATTGGTTTGGATGTGAGCAGACATCTTGGCCCGGACCAGTCTTGGTGCATCCAATCAGTGCCCTGTTCCAATAACAATTGCATTGCAGTGTGCTTGAGCTTTGCTGTGCTTTGTTGCACCGAGGGACTGCCATGTTGTACTGATCTCATCTGTGAAGTGAAGTGCTTTGATCTGGTGTGTTATGCGGGGGACTTTGGGGGGGGGGGGATTCAGAGCATAACTCTGAGCCACAATACATCTTCGATTAACTGGTGTTGATGAATCGAAACAGTGCTGCCTTTGTCCTCCTGTGCTCATCATCCACAGTGCCTGTTCAAGCCATTATTGCAGCTACATTAGTGTGTTGCATAGTGTTGTGTTGTTATTTGTACTATGGGTACAAGACTTGAGTGATTTGGTGTTACACTGTGTTTACATGTCGTGCTACAGTATGTTGCACCGTTATGCTGTTTTATACTTCATGTGTAAGTGAGGTACTTAAAGGGACTTTTCAGTCACCGCTGGAAGAAACTGCAGTCACTCAATGTTAATAGTATTTTTAGTTGTACTAGGCTAGATAACAGTAACACAATTTGAAATTTGCACCCTAAGGCCAGACAAATAATGAAGTCTGTGTTTTTGACAGTTGACTAGGGTTTGACTGGATTGCTGTATTACTACAATGACCTTTGGTGCACTACCCCTCCTTGTGGAGGCTGGGTGGAGGTGTGACTTGTAGTCCAGGAAGGAAGTGAGATCACATTTTCATGACACAATTTGGTCATGAACATGGCACCATTACTATAATATCTAAAGACACAAAGTTTTTAAAATCCCCAGGAAAGTGTTTCTTGTGTCCTAATTAAACATAATTAAAATAAGATCTGGTTGCACAAGGGGTGAAGTGGCGCTTTAACTTTAACTTTAGGATTTTCACTGCATTTTGCTATGTGACCATGCGTTACACAGTGTTGTACTGTCGTGTTGTGTTACATGTTTACTGGACAACTTTGATACTGAGGATTGAAACATGACGTACTAGCCGCGATATTCCAAGGTTTTCAGCGCTGTCTCTTGACTTTGTTTTTCCAGTGATTAATGCGTTGCAATCACATGCGTTGTGTGACCACACTGTCACAATGGATGTGTCTCAATGTTGCGTTGTTGTGTTATGTATATCATTTTACTGTCATGTTGTGGTACTCTGAGTGATGATGCACTCAATGGAACTCAGCTCTTAACATCAGGACGTCTGAACTTGAACTCGGACTTGAGAACTGAGACCCGGGAATGCGACCAAGGCCACAGCAAAGTATGCATCTTAATCCCTCGGCTGTGATATATGAACCCAATCGGTGCTCGGTTCTTCCCATTGTGTTAACAGTATACAGTATTTTTAGTGTGACAAGTGGGTTCAGAGATTCCCCCGTTCGAGCCATCCATTATCCTCGCCCGACAGAGACTCGGGGTCGTAGAGACGCCCCAGGTGAAGCATTAAGCTGCTAACGTTGACACCCTATCTGTCTATGACAGAGACCAGACGCTGCTCTTCATATAAACAAACTGAACCACCGCTGCCTTTAACTGCTGAGCAGACACAGATGTACATAGACAGAGGTACACACACATACAGTATGCACGCACGCACGCACGCACGCACGCACGCACGCACGCAAGGCACGCACGCACGCACGCACGCACGCACGCACGCACGCACGCACGCACGCACGCACGCACGCACGCACGCACGCACGCACACACGCACACACACTACTACTCTACTCCCTCGGAGTCCCTCCATCTCCACAGCTTTCCATACCGCCCCCTCCCTTCTCTCCGTCTTTCCGTCAGGAAAGCCAGTTGGTTTTACCCTCCAGTGAAATACATGAGAGAGCTCTTTATTTGACAGGATGACTTAAGTGTGAACCTACGTCAAAATAGGAGTATACTCTATGACTGTAACAGTGTTCTTTGTGAAAAGGGGTGTGACTACTGTGTGTGTGTGTGTGTGTGTGTGTGTGTGTGTGTGTGTGTGTGTGTGTGTGTGTGTGTGTGTGTGTGTGTGTGTGTGTGTGTGTGTGTGTGTGTGTGTGTGTGTGTGTGTGTGTGTGTGAGACGTGCGTGTGAGACGTGCGTGTAAGTAGGTAGGTCTGTGACCTACACACTAGGCCAGGGCATTAACCAAAACTCAACCAAATCATTGACGCGTCGACGTGTCAATGTTTGGTTAATGCCCTAGTGTGTGTGTGTGTGTGTGTGTGTGTGTGTGTGTGTGTGTGTGTGTGTGTGTGTGTGTTCTCACCATGCATAGTAGCTCTGCTATAGGTATTTAGGGAGACATGCCTGCATGCACGCATGTCTGTGCGGTTGAGCGCTTTCCACCATCATACACACGTGGTTAACAGATCAATTGTTTGAAAGCCCCAAAGCTTTTTTTTTAACCGCTCAAGATGAAGTTAAGCATTCATAAGTATAATCCAATAATGTCCCATTACTGTAGTCCAAATGGCCGAGGTCAAAATACTGGCATGAAACTCCATGATACTCCACAAGTAGCAAAAACACACACACACACGCACGCGCACGCACACGCACGCGCACACGCACACCCAAGTACTCATCAAGTACACATCAAAGACATGGAATCAGTGGACTTATTATCCACACATTTAAAAACAACACAAACTGCTGCCACTATAAACACCGAACTTCTCTGTATCTGTAAGCTTAGCAGAAAATGATTTAGAGAGAGAGGGGGGTGAGGAGGTGAGAAAAAGCACTGGGGAAAGAGAATGAGACAGAAAGGGAGCAATGGAGAGAGAAAGAGACTTGCGTGCGTGCGTGCGTGCGTGCGTGCGTGCGTGCGTGCGTGCGTGCATGTGCGTGCGCGCATGTGTGTGCGGTTTTATCAATGTGTGTTTGTGCAATCTGTTCACTATCCTGGTTTCCCTGTGTTATCCAGTAGCTATTCCAAATAATAGCCTACAATGTAAGCCCTGTGCTTCTGTAGCATGGCCATTGCAAGTGCAACCACTGAAATGCATTACAGGGAAACTCATCAATTTAACTTTACATTCTCATATCTATGTTCTGAGGCAGCATTGTGTATTCATTCAAAGGTCGTTTTGTCCAAGATGATAGATAAATTATTTTGGAAATAGATGACAGGTTATTGCCTCCCAATGTGTTCCAAGATTTCCAGAGAGACTGAACAGCGCATTATTGTCATCATCTAATATTGTCCCCGAATGCTCGACAAAACTGCACAACATAGTAACCGCATGAAAGTTTCTCTCTAGTGAATTGTTCTTCCTGTTTTCCCCCCCCTAATTTCTCATGAAACCACGCATGAGGTTGTGGTTTGAAATTGTGTGTCACGCTTTAGCAACTGCTGTAGCATCCAGGCGTAGTGCAGTACTAGTGCTGTAGCATCCAGGCGTACTAGCCAGATGATCCGATCAGGGTCGGTTCAAAGTGGCTGTGTCACCGGTCACAATGGTACAATTACCATTAATGACTTTTACCAGAATAAAATAATGTGGGAAAGGTTTCAATGGACTTCCATTATAAAAATGAAAGTTAAATATTTGTAAAAGGATAAGTATATCGTTTATGTGAAAAGAAATGTGTGGCGACGGGCGTGGATGTAATAAGTTGGCCCACTGGGGCAGTGTGCAGAAGAAATGTGGCGCTGATCGTTCCAGTGGTTTGCAAGGTCAGCTCCGGACAGACAGACACACACACACACACACACACACACACACACACACACACACACACACACACACACACACACACACACACACACACACACACACACACACACACACAAATTGTTACCATTTTGCCAGGCGTGACACAATGAAAGTTCCTCGCCTCCCTAACTTTTGTGTTATTTATCTTTATAAAGCCGTAACTCAGTGTGTGGAGAGGTTTTGCACCTGCCAGAGTATCTCTTTATCGCCCAGTAAAACATTCACCTCCTTATAAACCGCTTGGCAAAAAGTCAACACAATCAACAAAGAAATCTGGTAAATCTCTTTCTACCTTCTGCATGCTATAGTGCACAGAGTCCCCTAGTGCTATAGAGTAAGAGAGCAAATATGAAGGAAATGTCAATAGAGAGACAGACAGAGTGATTGACAGAATAACCCTGTCAAAGAGTGAGAGACAGAGGGAGAAAGACAAAGAGTGTTTGGAGCGGAGATTTTAATCCCTGCAACAAAGAAGTCACTTAGCGGCCTCCATTGTTGCATCACCTTCCATTTATACTTCAAGGGACTGAGGCTCTGAATGACTTCCATGGACGGGGTGAGGTGCAGAATTTGACCTTTGACCCCAGAGGGTCAAGCAACCCACCAGTGTCCTTGTAAAGGCATAGCCCTGTCAACACATAGGGACACACAAACAGACATGGACATCACACACAGACACACACACGCGCGTTGCGCGAGCGCGCGCACACACACACACACACACACTTGAGCACAGGAAGCAGTACATGTGTGTGGGTGCACGTGCATGCTTTCTGTTCGTGCAGAGTTCTGCACACGGATGCATAAGAGCGGCCATGCACACACAGCCACCGAGATGCAGATAGGCTGCACGCACGCACGCACGCACGCACGCACGCACGCACGCACGCACGCACGCACGCACACACACACACACACACACACACACACAAGCATCACAAACGCCTTGCTCCATCATCAGTGCACAGCATGCCTGTGTAAACTACTTCTCAGACTGTTTAACCTGCACAGTCTCTAAGATATACAGAGAATGTGTAATGTGTAATGTTAACCTCTGTTTGCTGTTAACTAAGTTATTTTATCTACGCTAAAAGCTCACATGCATGCATGGGGATTTGGGTCATCTGAATTCGTGGCCATTTATGGATGCTAATGTCTTTCAAACTCAATAACACCCATGTAGCAGACTTCAGGAATGTATTACACTAGCTATTCTTCTCTCACCTGAACAGCTCCCACGTAGCCATTTGTTCTATCTACACAATAAAGTCCTCATAGCCTAGTAGCCAAAAAGTGAACCCGGACATGTTGAGTACACCAACGTTTTATGTTAGAAATGTTTAGTATGGGTCCCCAGCATGTAGAAACTGCCGGATGCTAACTTGCATATGTTGAGCAATTTTCATAATTGGCATAATATGTGCCTTCTATAGGTTGTAATTGGTATGGTCACATATTATGTCAATTATGAAAATTGGTCGCACAGAGCTGGCTGGTCGCTGTAGCATCATATGCTTGGCTGGATCCAACCCCCCCCCCCCTGTCTTGCTTCCATCTTTCCGGTTTCCGTCTCAATTGCCTTTAGAAAACTAATATAGACTTCTAAGCTGCTTTTCTCTGCCCTCCACTATTTTTCATCAAGTCAACATGACATCTGGAACTCATATTGTGTTCTGTGATGCAGCTAATTCCTGCTGGCCCGCAGTGGCATGGTGGTAGGGCCGGAGGTCGCACACAGCCAAGGACACGCATGCGTGCGTGCGTGCGTGCGTGCGTGCGTGCGTGCGTGCGTGCGTGCGTGCGTGCGTGCGTGCGTGCGTGCGTGTGTGTGTGTGTGTGCATTTGTGCGCTGGCCGCACACACGTGAGCAGTGTGCAGGAGGTCTGAGTACAGAGGAAGTGACGGCAGTAGACCAGTAGTGTTGTTACAACTACAGGGATCTTCTTCTCCTCTATACTGTACTCACACAAAGAACCATGTAATTGTAATGTGAACAGAGAGAAGGCTCCGTCCGCGTCCCGCTCCACCTGCATAGAACACTGTAACGTTCACACTAGACTCCGCCTCCCCTCCCCCTCTGTTTCTCTTTCAAGTCGACGATGATGTGTAGCGCCGGGGTTCTGGCACGAGATGTGTCGGATAGTGGCGGGGGGCCTGACTGAGACCCTCCTCCTACGATGACTCTCTTGGACGTCTCTAAGTCATTCAAACAGCCTCCACCACTTATGGAATACTTCACACATCTGTCAAAACAAATCAATTGAGTTCAAACAGATGTTGGAGGGTTGCGCAGTAGCACCACGGGCCAGCGCCTTCCCCCACGCTCTCCTGGTGCATCACTGTGTGTGCGTGCGAGTGCGTGCACTTGTGCGTGTGTGTGTGCGCATGTGCGTGCATGTGTGCGTGTGTGCGTGTGAAGGTGTGAAGGTGTGAGAGAGAGTATACATCACAGCCCAGCAGAGCTGACTTCTTCATAACCTATTGCTTTTAGCAGAGGGACCGACATTTAAGGACTCTCCTCCAGTCAGTCTCTCTTTTCTCTGTTGTCTTCTCTCGTGTCATGCTTGCTCACTCTCATTGTCTCTTTTGAGGTCTTTTGTATTCACTCTTTCATGACCGTTTCCCTCTCTTTTGTGTTTTTAGTCCAACTCCCTCAGTTACCCTCAGTCTTGTTTTGCTTAATCCCCTTGTCCGTCTGTTTCTCTCTCTCTTCATCTCTGTCTCTTTCTCTTTCTCAATGAATTATCATCCCCTCGTCTCTTTCTCTTATAACTTTTATTCTCAGTCTCTTCTTTTGCTTTATTGTGGTCTCTCATTTCTCTGCTTCACTCCCTCTGCCCCTTCTTTTTCATCCTCTTTCACATTCTCGGTTATTGCCATTGCCTCATTCTCCTCTCTATCTTTAGCACTGCCAGCGGCAGAGCTCTAAGGATGGTGATGTAATTCCATCCGTCTGTCTGTCTGTCCATCACTTTGGACCCAAACAAGATATCTGAAAAATGACTCGCTGGATTACCGTGGAATTTGCTCTGCACCTCATGAACCCCAGAGGTTGAACCATACCATACTTTCTCTCTCGTCCTCTCACATCTCTCACATTACTGTTTTTCTCTGTCTCCTGCTCTCCAGATGCCCTCTCTCTCTCTCTCTCTCTCTCTCTCTCTCTAGCGCGCGTGCTCGCGCTCTCTCTCCCTCTCTTTCGCGGCCTCACAGTAGCTGGAGGTCTGGCTTCAATATACACAAGAAGAGACCAACCTCTACATCTCAGCGCCCATGCAGCCACAGTAGCAGCCAGTCAGTAACCAGGCCTGTGATGTGGAGTCACACGTCATGCAGGCTCATATTGGAAGAGCTTAAACTCCCAGCAGCCAAGGCTGTCTTACACACACATGCACACATATGATAAAGTGTAAACATATGTGGGCGCTATAGACACACACCATATGGCAATATAGAAAGGCAGGCACGCACAGACACGTGGAAACACACACACACACACACACACACACACACACACACACACACACACACACACACACACCCTAGCATGATGTACTTTCTCATTCGTCACCCAATCACTCTTTCTTCACCCATATTTAAACACACATGTGTGCGTGCACACACACAAATCTTTTTAAGGGACCATGCGAGGTGAGAGGTGGTGTGCGCCACATGGGCCCCCTAAAGCAGGAGCACCGTTACACGCATGCTGACAACAGGCAGCAACATGACAATAAACACTCGTGTGTGTGTGTTCACTGGTGGTGACATCAGCATGTTTCTCCACCATTGACGCCCAATCACCCGACACTGCATGCATGGTACATGAATCAAAGGGTAGACTATACCCAAGTGAAAATATTTAGGCTAAGTGTCTGACGGTGCCCAGGGAGCCAAGGGTTCAAGTGTGTGTGTGTGTGTGTGTGTGTGTGTGTGTGTGTGTGTGTGTGTGTGTGTGTGTGTGTGTGTGTGTGTGTGTGTGTGTGTGTGTGTGTGTGTGTGTGTGTGTGTGTGTGTGTGTTCCAAAGACGTACAGTAAGGTACAGTAGAGGCTATTATTCACAACGCCCACTCACTCATGGGAGACTGACAGAACGATCATCATCATTATAACAGTTTTTACATTAATTGACAAAAAATGTGACACTTAAAGCCAGTGGTTCATGTGTCATGTGGTTCATGGTCATGTCAAGTAAACTTATAAGTACCCCAACAAAACTGATGTGAATTTGGCCGCGGACCACCATCTGAAAGGACTTTGTGCCCGGGACGCCCAAAAGAGAAGATTTGTTTTATTCTTTTATTTTAATTTTGTTTTAATGTTAAAGATTTTTCAAAATGTCCATCTACAAGCTGGAGTGCATCACAAAGTTATGCATTGCGATCTTGTAGATCTTTTTTTATTTTTTTATAGCCAACAATATATAAAATATGCTTTAAGTTATTGCGAATGTGATGCAATAAGTAGGCTAGCCTATACAATGTTTTACCGGGAACCCCTGGTTCCCCACTCGTTCCAGGAAAGGAGGGGGGGGGGTCACCAAAGGATCACCATTATAAACAAACTTAAACCCTCAGCTATTAGAAAAAACACCTTGGTATGGGGTCCCTGGCCCAAAATATTTTCAGGTGGGGTTCCGTGTGGTCAAATAGGCTACTTTTGGGGTCCCTGACATGAAAACAGTTTGAGATCCAGAGAGCAAATTAGCAAAAAGTGATTGGACAACTTGACACAGTCAGATGAGCAGTTTCCATCTTATTCATTGACCTACCTGTGCCTGCTAGCCGGTCTCCCAAAATTCTGCGCACTGCTGGCGAGAGCCGTCTGGAGACTCCCTGCTGAGGGGTCCGTATATCCCAGACCCCAACTCAATGCGGGCAACTGCAGCAACCAAAACACCAGGTAACCAATCGACGTTTCCATCCTAAAGTTCGATGGCAAAACACGTTGTGTGTGCGTCAAATAAATATAAATGTAATTTGGTTCCAAACGTTTGTCTTTAAAAGGAAACAGTTGTCCCCGCGTGAGTGACGCTCAAAAAATTAGGCTACCGCGAGCGCGGCGGTGGGTTCATAAAGTTATGTGGTGAAGAACGTGCGTAGTTTCATCCCGTCTGACGCGCTTTCAAAAAGAACCATCATTTCCATTCAGTAGCCTACACGTGGGGGGAAAAAGCGAATCCACCAGAAGCCAATTTGGTCAAGTTCACTTCAAAGGAGCCGCGTAGTCAAATAGGTGCGCCGATGTCATTTATCTTGAGTCTGCCAGGCTGCCGTTATCCCGAAACGCCAACTCAAAGTAGCCTTCATTTCCCTCACAAGTCATCATCCCAGATTCCCAGTGCAGCGCGCACTTGGGTTCGTCCGTGCGTGCAGTGCGCCCCCCCCCCCTTCCCTCCCTCCCCCCCCCCCCCCCCCCCTCTCTCTCTCTCTCTCTCGTGTCCCTTCGGTCCCGCCTTCAAACACAGTCTATTTTAGTCCATAACTTTTATCAAATATCCATTTAAATGTTTTGTCCCCTGCCCTGTCTGATTCATGATCTGACGAGTTCATTAGAGGGTGCTGTCATGTTTGATCAGTTAAGACTTAAGAGCTGGTATTTCACCAAAGTTTTGTCAAAGTAGCTTTACATCACTGATGATTATTAGATTCTAAACCAAATATTGCTCCATATTTGTACACAGGGACAAAATTGGTCATAAACTGTACATTATAACAAAGAATAAGATGTCTAAATGATTATTGTATACTAGATGATAGAACGCTATGTGTCATTTGTTATCTCCTTCTTTCTTGAAAAAGTTGGAGAGGTTTGGTGGACAAGGCTACATAATTGACCAACCCACCCGTCTCTCTCTCTCTCTCTCTCTCTCTCTCTCTCTCTCTCTCTAATCACAGCTAATCTAAGCGCCACCGGCCAGTCCGGCCTGGCTGCAGCCCCTACTGGCCCCATTCCCTTTTGATCACTGTTGCAGAGTCCAATCTGATACTGTGTGCGGATGGCATCTAATAACTATACCCTGGGGATACAAGCAAACACACATGAGTGAGCATGCACACGCACGCACGCACGCGCACACGCACACACGCACGCACGCACGCACGCACGCACGCACGCACGCACGCACGCACGCACGCACACACACACACACACGCGTGCACATGCGCGGGCACATATGAACAGTTTGCACACACGTATGTACGCACAATCGCACATACACACAGACTCACAAAACATGCACGCATGCACATGCGAACACACACACACACGCGCACACGCACACGCACACACACGCACACGCACACACACACACACACACACACACACACACACACACAGCAGCCTCCTTATCCATGTCAAGATGATATAGAGTGCCCTTGGGATAGCAGGTCAGGGAGAGAAGTTTGTAGGTGCAGATACATTAGAATGCTGTGAGAACGGCACTGTGCAGCCAACACATGATTTCTCTCATATTTCATTGCATTCATTTCTATGCTATGCATGTATGTGTAGAGCATGCACATACATACATACATACATACATACATTCATACATACATACATACATACATTAGGTCCCGTGCCATCTCCTGTGGACTGTTAGGTATGCGGTCTAGTCTTGGACTCAGGGGGGTGGACGCCTCTGCCTTGCATAGTCCCCATGCAGTGAATAGGCAGGTTGCTATTCACTGGTAACCTAACTTTGGTTTTTAAATATCAGAAGGTGTTGTAGGCTTGGATTTTACTAAAAAGCCCCCCTTTTAAAATACATACATACATACATACATACATACATACAGTGTATACAGTACATACGCTTGGCCTTTACCAGGTATGCCATCTGGTGGCTAATGAACCAAATACAAATCTCAGAAGTTGAAGCAGTTTTTAAGGACCCACTTTTAGGCCAGTGCAATAGAGCATGTTTTTGCCTTTTTTTTTAAAACCTTACCCAATTTAACCAAATACATACATACATACGTACGTACGTACGTACGTACAATACATACTTACAGTACATACATACATACATACATACACAGAAATGCTGGATGTGTAATTGCTTTAACAACTTCGTTACAACCATAGCCACCACACTGGTTAGTGGTTAACACACTGCCCTCTCATTCTGGGCTTTATGACGTAAACTAACGCACATTCAAGCATTCTATGAAAATCTTGGTGTACGCAAAGACAACTGATGATGTGTCTAAAAAAACTGAGCGACCTACTATTGACATGTCAGACTATTTGGGTGCCGGACTATAGGCTGTTGGACTCTTAGTACATTGGCATGTCGGACTATTGGTTGTGGGACTGTTATTGGTTGTGGGACTGTCGGGGCAGTATTATGCATGTACAAGTACCAGGTCTTATTACTTAACTTAAGACCTGGAGGCGTGATCAATGCCATTTGGGTATTCTGAGTGGCCAAACAGCATTGACCACGCCTCCAGGTCTTAAGTTAAGTCATAGGACCTGGTACTTAAGACACGCATAATACTGCCCTCGGACTCTTAGTACACATGTCGGACTATTGGCATGTCGGACAATTGGCTGTCGGACTATGGACTCTGTACTGTAGTGTACTGTACTGTACTGCCTCTCATCTATCTTGCACCTGTGCACAGTGTGAAGATCAACAGCGCCACTTTGTCACTGTTGGTACCCTAAACAGACAGACATAGGGACACATTGCTGTTCCTTACTAAAAGAAAAACTCAGCTTCCCATATGCACCTGTGCGTGTGAAGCTCAACAGTGGTCACCTGTTGATACCCGACCTAAACGGACGGACGGACAGACAGACAGACAGACAGACAGACAGACAGACTGACTGTACATACTGTACATACTGTACATACATAGATACATGTTCCTTGGAGTGGCTGCACCACTCAAAAGGAAGCAAATTAGATGCAACCACCACCCTGTTTCTATTATATGTTCCATCTTCTCTGAGGTTATACAGAGGTTAGTATATGAACAGGTCAATAAATATCTCGTAGATAGAAAACAAACAATTTCCGATCTGGCTTCAGAACATCTCATTCCACTGACACATGCCTACTCTATTATACCGACTACATCAAACGTGAGGTGGACTCAGACAAATACTGTGGCATGGTCATGTTGAATCTCCAAATGGCATTTGACACTGTAAATAGATACTGATAGATAAATTGAAGACAATCAGTTTTGAAATCCTATCTGGAGGGGAGAGAACAGGTGGTGGATGTGAAGGGAACCCTGTCCTCCCCCCTCCCAGTGAGCTGTGGCGTTCCTCAAGGAAGCACACTGTGACTAGGGCCTTTACTGTTCCTAATTTACATAACGACATGACATCAGCTTGTGACTGCAATTTGGTCTTGTTCTCGGATGACACAGCACCCCTGGTGTCGGACAAATTGCAGGTTGAAAAAGCCCTTAGCTCTGAGCTCAGAGAAATCTTCACTTTTTGTAAACTGTTAAAGTAATTAAAGTATTCAATCAATCAAAACAAACACATCATACATACAGTACATAAAATACATACATACATACATACATACATACATACATACATACATACATACATACATACATACATACATACATACATACATACATACATACATACATGCATACATACATACATACATACATACAGAACATACATACAGAACATACATGTATACAGTATATGGGATGTCCTCTCCCATCAACCAACGGAAGGAGGTCCGCGATTCAGTTAGATAGTTGATCCTCTTGGTTCCCTGTGGTCAAACATTAGGCTTTGGCTATCTGCTTCCATCTGGTCCTATCCTGTGCAATAATGTGCCTCGCCTCAAATTAGGTTTGTCGTTTTCAATTCTAAGGTCACCGTTCTCCAGGCCAGGTTGTTTTTGGCATCCCTTGTTTCCTCTTACCAGATGGGATCCATCTCAAGGCTAACTTCAGGAATGCAGTCCTGGTCCATTCTTAGGACATATCTGAGTAATCACAGCCATATATTTAAGAAAAAAAAATCACACCCGTGTGAACTGAGTGGTGTAAGGTTTTATATAGCATGATCAGTTGTGGTCTGACGTAATGTCTGACGTAATGAAATCACAGCCGCGTGAACTGAGTGACCACTTTCCTAGATCTAGGCTATTGAGTTCAGTATTGAGCATCTCTGTTTCTCTGGTGGTTAGTTGAAAAAAAAATATGTTAAGTAAAAAAAAGCTATCATTTTTGATAAATGTATATAAAAAAAATATTAAAAAAATTTATATAAAAAAAATATATATCAGTTATTATAATCACATTTATTTATGTAAAGAATCAATTAACTTGCATTGTTTTTTATCGATTTTATTTATTTCTAATGCTGAGATACTTACATTTTTCTTTGTGTTATTTGTGTTTATTTTAATACTAATTCTAAACGAAACAATCTCTGATTTTAATTCATCTAAATGTTCAATAAACTTATTCCTATTATTAATATTCAATTCAATTAAATAATCTTCGGACTCACCCAACATTTTGGCAATAATATCATGTTGACAAGTTATCCATAGCTCTTCATTCTTCATTGCTATATCTTGTGTTTTTAAAATTATCTTTAATCCTGATTTACAGGTCACAGATTTGACATTGCATCCAAAACAAAAGTACTGTTTATTCTTCAATGCAATGACAGTATCATCACAACTTTTACATTTACCCATTGACGAATCTTCCAACTTAAAATCAGTAATCGTTCCAAAATAACTAATTAATATAACTGTTTCTAAGTTATGTTCACTGTTCATATTAAAAGAAAGATCTTTTAACTCTATTGGTTTCTCACTTAATATTTCTTCCTTACCTTCTTTTTCAAACCATAATCTTAATTCAACAACTTCTGGTATATCAAGGTCTCTGTATAATATAGTATCTGTATTTCCACTCAACTGTTTCTCTCTAAACATAGTTACGCTGGTTCTTTTTAAAATTAAAATAGGAAAAGGAGACATAGTATCCATTTCAGTTGAATCTCCCCAAGCTGTATATATAATCTTTTTTGATGAATCCATTAGTAGTAATTCTCTTTTCTTACGTTCTCCAAAACGTGTATTGCAAATTTCGACTTCTGAGAAATGAATGCAAACTCCCACTACATCTATAACATCCCTTACATTTAAAAATTCTATATCAGCAATCTTGGTGAAAGTAAAATTTGGTAGCTGAATATCTAAATTATCAGTAAATGGAATAATTGCTGTATTTGATGTCAGTGTAATTTCATATTCATCACTACCCTTATAAAATGTATGGTTTACACTTTTAAATTGTCCGTCAGAGATTAAATAGCTCTTGTCTTCTTCAATCAAATTAAAAAACTTTTTGCATTGTTGATCAAATGCTAATATCTTAATTCTTCCACTGTTGTCTGCAACTTGAAAATGGAAGTATATTCCATTTTTATATTTACGTTCTTGACTTTTACTAAGCACTTGTACCAAAATTGTCCAATTATTATGTTTTGATAATGAACTTAAATTCAATATGTTAGTTATCTCCTTACTGTTCTTTTTACTTCTTTTATTAGGAGATACATCTGTAGATAATTCCATTGTTTTAAGTATGTCTAGACTTTGACTATCTTATCTGTGACTATTTAGTCTGTTCAGGTACGTCTGTCAACAATATCGTCTTTCACTGTCTTTAAAGATATTTGGCTTCAAGAGTTTTGAAGACTAAAACTGTATTAAAGATTTTTGGTTCCTTGGCAGTAAATTCTCCAAGACTCAAGACCAAATGATCTCTCTGCAGGTATCTTATCTCTGAATATCTAGTGTGGTCAGGAAGGTCTATCTTGGTCCGTCTTGACACCGTCTTTAAAGATGTTCAACACCTTCTTAAAGATTTTTGGTTCCTGTGATGTAATATCCTCTATACTGGATTCAATAATCTTCAAGACTCTAAAATTCTATTAAAGATTTTTGGTTCCTTGGCAGCAAATTCTCCAAGACTCAAGACCAAATGATCTCTCTGCAGGTATCTTATCTCTGAATATCTAGTCTGGTCAGGAAGGTCTATCTTGGTCCGTCTTGACACCGTCTTTAAAGATGTTTAACACCTTCTTAAAGATTTTTGGTTCCTGTGATGTAATATCCTCTATCTTGGCTTCAATAATCTTCAAGACTTTAAAACTGTATTAAAGATTTTTGGTTCCTTGGCAGCAAATTCTCCAAGACTCAAGACCAAATGATCTCTCTGCAGGTATCTTATCTCTGAATATCTAGTGTGGTCAGGAAGGTCTATCTTGGTCCGTCTTGACACCGTCTTTAAAGATGTTCAACACCTTCTTAAAGATTTTTGGTTCCTGTGATGTAATATCCTCTATCCTATCTTCAATAATCTTCAAGACTCTAAAATTCTATTAAAGATTTTTGATTCCTTGACAGCAAATTCTCCAAGACTCAAGATCAAATGATCTCTCTGCAGGTATCTTATCTCTGAATATCTAGTCTGGTCAGGAGGTCTATCTTGGTCCGTCTTGACACCGTCTTTAAAGATGTTCCTTGGTTCCTTGGCTACAAATTCTCCTAGACTTAAGACCAAATGATCTTTTTGCAGGTGTCTTATCTCTGAATATGTAGTTTTGTCAGGAAGGTGTCTCTTGGCATCTATTTTGGCAAAGAGCAGCTCACTATGCGTTTATATAGTCTTATAAAATTTCTTACAAACAATATTAACATCTGGTGAAGAATAATGATAGACATTGCTTATAAGTTATTTTGAGATCACTCTGACGTGATGTCTGTGACGTCAATGAGGTCACACAATAACCATAGTAACCATGCTCTTCAGTATGTGTAACCAGTTACAGGTACATGCATATTCAGACAGTATGATGTAAGGTGGAGACGGCTTCAGTGGAACAGCGTAACTGAGGCGCCAACCTATACTGATCCCGGGTGCCGTGTACATTCCGGTACATAATTTCTATTCCATACCTTGAGTATTCGTGGTTGTCTTTAGTGTTATCAACAAAGCGTCATGGTCTTTGGCTGTGTAGTATGGACTGTACAAAGAGGGATGTGCAGTGACTTCTTTGTTATTGCGGAAATAGGCGTGGTCTATGTGTCCTCCATCATAATGGGTTGCTTCTTGTATGATTTGAGTGAAGCCTATTTTATGAAGTGATTGTGAAACATGATTGTTGCAGTTTTCAGCAAAGCATATGTTGAAGTCACCGCAGATCAGGGTTGTCTTCTCTGAGTTGATTAACTGTATCAAATGTTGAACCAAGGCGTTATTACCTTTGCTTTTGTAGACACTGATTATGTCTATGTCTGCAGAACTCATCATTGTGATTTGCATATTGTCATGGTTAAAATCTTTATGATGTTTAACTTTTTCTGGTTTGTAGTAAGTTGCTAATCCCTTGCCAGGTCCGATATTGTTTAGATGAAGTGAAAAGCCATTAATCTGCAAATATTGGTCATGGCTGTTGTTGTTTATGAGCCATGTTTCACTTAAACATATAATGTCAGCATAAGTCAGAATTGGGTCTACTTGAATTTCGGGCAGTTTTGGCAATAAGGAATGGCAGTTGAGAGCTGCTACTTTCATAGACCGTGCATGTGTCTTTTCCCATTCTGTAGGATTCATGTTAATGCAAACATTCTCCATTCTCTCTAGTTCCTGCAGGGCCTTTGTATCTGCACGTAGTTTTTCCTTTGGTAGAGAGTTGAGTATGTAGAGTTGTTCTAAGGATGGGACTCTGCTTAGCATGACATATCCCATGGCTGGCTGGAAGATTGTTCTTAAATCCATAACTGCTTTTTCGGGTTTTGGAATTTCTTGTCCTTGGAATTTATGACATGTTGTAGCATAGCAAACTACTACTGGGAATTGATAGACTGTTGCAATGCTGGATGCATGAGTTTGTTTTTTTGAGAGGCTGTATGTGAATTGAATTTTTTCTATTGGTGTACAGCCAGGGTACTTTGACTGGAGTGTTGCTTGTGTTATACACCTGTTTGCCCCTCGATATTCTTCATAGAATCTAACCATCAGTTTGATTACTCTTTGTTGTTCGTCTTTGATGACTGCAGCAAGGGTTCCTCTTGAACCATTGGTCAAACCATCAAGAGTATCCAGATTGTGAATGAGCATCACCGGAGCATCGATCTTGAGCCTCAAGGTTTGGAGAAACGCTGAATTCCCAACTGTTCCTTTTACATTGAGTTTAGGTTCAAAGTTTGGAATTGTTGGATGATGATTAATGGCTTCAATTTCTATCATTTCTGTTTTAAGTTCATTTAGTCTCAGATTATTTTGTTTGTTCACTGTTGCATTAGTAGCGCTAATGTATGTTGCACCAACTGTGTCGGAATGGCCTTCAGGTCTGATTCTGGTAGCTAGAACTATTAGATCTTCTTCAGTCTGGTGACCCACTCTGAGTCTGTTGAGAATATCAGCATATGTATGGTCATCTCCTTGTCTGTGATTCTCCTCTAATGTGATGATTTCAAACAGTTCCCAATGAGGTCGGATCTGAAAGGGTATTTTGTAGTCCTCACACTGGGGTTCATCAAAAATATACCTTGCTTGGCATGGTTTGAGCTGCATTATATCACCGAAGAAGAACATTGCAAGACCTCCAAATATCTTTTCGGGTTGCAGCATGATTTCACGAAGTCGAAAATCAAGCATGTAGAGCATATCTGCTTTGACCATGGAAATTTCATCCACAATGATCGCCTTAAGGTTCTTAAGCTCTATCCTTGTGTTGTCGCGTTTCTTATCACTCAATGGATAGTACTGATTACCGAAGTTGAACCCAAACGTTGTGTGTAGTGTTTGACCTCTGATTTTAGAGGCTGCTGTTCCAGTTGGGGCAGTGATCAACACATGTGGGTATTCTGGGTTGTCACCAGTCTTATGTAGAATCTGATGAAGCCATTGTTTCAGGATATTGATGACAGTAGATTTTCCACAACCTGCCCCACCATTTACCATCAGCATTGGAGATTTTGGTAGAGGATTTTTCTCTTTTAATGCCTTAACAAGATCTCTTGCATATTTTATGCCCTTTTCCACAACCTTCCTCTGATGATAGTCAAGGTTTCTTGTTTTTGTCCAAAGGATGTCTATAGCGTCTATTTCAATAGGTCGAAATACTTTTTCCGATTGATTACATTCTTGTGGTAGTGCATGATTATCAGGATCAAGGTGATGAAAATCTGGATGAGGTAGAGGACCTAGCAGATTACAGTCAAGAATGTCTTGCTCCCCTTCTGGATTTAACATGGCCTCCACCTCTGTATTTCGTGAAGACTCTTGTACTGCCAGCCTTGCTTCTTCCACGCTGTTTAGGTGTTCCATGACATGTCTCTTAACCATTATTATCTCTTGCTGTAGCTTTGTGTATTCTGCATTTTTGTCATTTTCATCTAAAATACTATCAATTCTTCGAAATATCTTGTCAATGTCTTCCTCTTGTCTGTATGGTCTATATAGGAGCAGTTCTGAAAACCAATATGAGTGTGTATCTGTGATTTTCTTGAACTTGTGAAGTCTCATTACAGCAGGTTTGCTCCTCATGTATGGTGGTTCATCTGGATGTATGTGTGTTAATGGGAAAATTGGTGGAAGGGGTTTATCAGATATTCCTTCCCGGGAAGTGATGAAGAAATGTAGCTTATCTTTAGGATTGGCAGATGATGGAGAAATTCGTTGTGGATGCTTTTCGTCTGCTGCGAATTTCCAAGCAGTACTGTACATTTTGGCAAATTGGGCCAAGCAAATATCTTCCATATCTACTGCCCTTCTTTCATATTTGGACACAATGTCATGTTTCTCTACATATTCCCCTTCCTTTCCTGGAATATTAACCTTTGGAATGTGAGTGTACTGTGGATCATCGTCAACTCTAATGAGAAACTTGTATCTTTCTTCTCTGCGATTTGTGGGAACAAAGACTGAAATTATATTGGAGTCTCTAAAATGGAAGTCTGGGAATAACTTATAGACTGCTTCTGCTTCTCCCATTTGTCGATGTAAAATGAAGGTATTCATGAGTGTTAACATCTTTTCTTTTAGAGTACTTGATTGTGTTTCTTTTAAGGCATCAAGGAGAAACTTCATTGTTCCAGTGTCATCCTTTGTGTAATATTCAGAGATGTAGGTTATCACAGCATGGTAGTCCAATGTAATTTGCAGATCAGTGTTACCATTCCAGGCTTCAGTCCACTCAGGATTGTAATTATTGACAAAGATTTCGTCTATGTCCCTTGCCATAATGAGAGAGTAGCCTCCTGTACTTGTCTTCAAAGCTTCGAGATAGGAATCAAAGTTGGTATCATTTAGACCGGCCATTTTGAGGACTTCCTTAATCCTCTTCTCTCGTTTTGTTTCATATTCCTGTTTGTCATGTGGATTGATGGTGGGAAATTGCATAAAGATTTTGGACACAACCTTGTCATCAAGCAATATTTCCTTCACTGCTTCAAGTAAGTCTTTGCGTTTCTTTCTGTTTATTGTATCTGCTTTGAATGCATCACCTATCATTTTACAGGGTGAAGCTATCACTGTGGTCCATACAGGGAATTTCGGGAAAGAGAATCTGCAGGTGGTGTTATATTTTCTGCAGGCTTTTGTGTGTTTGTGGCAGTTTACTGCTTTTACAATTTTAGATACTTTTTCTCCGACAACAGCAGGACTGAGGGTGACGGAAGTAAACGTGTTAGCAAAGTTGATAACGGCTCTTTCCTCATATTCGTGTAAGTCATCGAGGGTTTGAAATTTCTTGAAAGCCGACTTCAGGCCAAAGAATTTGAAAGTGTTGAGAAGATCTTCTGAGGTCAAAGTGGTTAAGTGAAGTTTATTAAGAATATGAATCAAAGTTTGTCTCTTATCTTCTTCTACACTGTCCTTCTTAACAATGACAGTGTGAAGAAGTTCTTTGATTATTATATGGATGTCCACAGTTTCATTCTTCGTAAACACATCTTCAATGTCACGAATATGTATTCCATTATGGATTTTCATTTCCATTTTCTCCATATCCACCCAGATAACTCCATGATTATGACCTGCTCCCCTGCCTTGGAACTCCAGCTTGGTTGAGTAGTATTCCACGGACATTGGATTATGAGGATTTAGCATAATCTCTCTAATGAAGGCCTGCACTCTATGCTTGTAGTTTCTTGTGGCAGTGACAACATTGTTTCGAAGAATCTCATGGATTGACTGTCCTTCTTCTGTTTGTAGATACTCATACAAAGGAAGAGAAGACTGACCTCCATTGAAATGGACAATAGTTATTTCTTCTTCCTCTTCTTCTCCATCACTCTCTTTGATTTTCTTTTGCAGTATATATTCAATCCTCAAACCCCTTTCTCTTAGAATAGGAGTGATATTTTCTTCCCAGCGCATATCTGCACAACTCAAAGTGAAGAAGAATTGGAATGGACCAAGATTATCCAATCTGGCCATCATTTCATATTTGCCTTTCTTGTGGTAACTAGGAGTGTTGGAGATACTGTCAAACACTGAGAAAGCATTCTCAAGGTTATACATAGTTTCTCCCGATGTTGAGATGGACTTCTTTCCTCTCATGAAGGAAATATTTATGTTTCTCTGAAGCTGTTTCTTTTCAATATAAGAAAGAGCTGCAAAAAGGTAGCTGGGATCATCTCTGAATCTTGAATCCATATTTCTCAATCTTTGAATAAAGTAATATTGATCAGTGAGTTTAACTTCTCTTGGATAGTGTAAGTTGAATTTTCCATCTGGATACTTCATTGGAAAAGCCATGGAATCCCAGTCTTTACTATATAGGATATTTTCTGGAATTTTTCCTTCACCAGGCGCAAATACAAGCACATTTGAATCTCTCTGCTGGTTTTCATCGTGAAATGCCTCTGGACATCTTGCCGTTACACAGACTGAATCGTCATAATCAATTTGAAACTTTCTGATCGGGTCATTCTCTCTGTATTCTGCTTCTTCTTTCTCTTCATCATTTTGTATTTCATTTGTCTCTACCGAGTCTGCTGTATCAACATCCTGCCCATTGGTGTCCCTACTGTTTTGCGATACGTGTTGTTGAATGATGGATATGTCATCAATATCATCGGAGATAATTATATCATTAACCTCATCAAGACTTTCATCCATAATTGCATCTTCATTTATGTAGAGAAGGTGTGATCCTAGAAGGTCCCTCTGTTCACATTTCTTTCGGAAGATGGAAGGATCTTAGTAGAATTGATAATGAGGGTTTGCACTGTCCTTCAAAAACTGCATTGCTTCGAACAGTTGTACAGGATTTATAGTTGTGTGATGAACATAATTCTCGTATGTCTTCTTGCGCTTCAGCTTCACATCAATGATAATTATACCAGCGTCAGATGGAGTCCTGGGAAGAGTTTGCAAAGTGTTCATCACATCATCGTCTCCTATGGGAATGTTAATAAGTCTGTCTTTCACAGCTGGCATCAACGAAACTGGAAGTCTGAATATTTTCTGAAACAAGATCTTCTTGGAAATAAGATTATTTGACAATTCTGACAGTTGGAGATGGCTCGGTACAAAGATAACCTTCAGACCATTAGCAGCTGACATGGGTGGCATTTCTCCTTTATAAAGATATTTCTTACAAGTGTGACAGAGATACCAGTTTGTGTTAAGATCAATGTAGACACTGAATTTAGGATTCTTCAATTTCTTTTCAAAAATGTCTTCAAATAAATTGACAATTTTGTCATTGCATGTTCTTTCAATAGAACTAATGATATTGTCATCAATGATGGTAACTCCATTTTCAAACATCATTTGTTCACAACAACAGCACGGGAAGACCGGACCATATTTGACATACCTTCTGAAATTTTCTAGCCTGTCTTGTCGTGTTTGCCCTTTCTGCATCCTGGCTTGTTTCCTGTGTGTTGCAATGTTTTCTTTTTGTTGAGGTGTTCTTTTAGTCCTTCCAAGTGTCATCCTTTCTTTGTTTTTCTTTCTAACCTCTTTCTGTGTAATTTTTTTCTTCTTTGGTCTTTCTTTTTCTACTCTTGTTATTGAATTTTGTAACTGCCGAATTTGACATTTTTCTTCGTCACTTCTGTCTGTAGTTTTAATTTGGAGCAGAGTGGTTTTCATATGTGTTACAATGTTTTTGTTTTCAAGTTCTTTGTGTTGAGGTGTTCTTTTAGGTCTTCCAAGTATTTTCCTTTTAGTTCTTCCGAGTGTCGTCCTTTCTCTGTTTTTCTTTCTAACCTCTTTCTGTGTCATTTTTTTCTTCTTTGGTCTTTCTTTTTCTACTCTTCTTATTGAATTTCGTAATCGCTGAATTTGACGTTTTTCTTCGTCACTTCTGTCTGTAGTTTTAATTTGGAGCAGAGTGGCTTTTTTTTTAATATCAATTTTATGTTGTTTCATTTTATGTGAATGGAAAGTATCGTCTTCTGATATTCTTTTCCTTGAAAATGATCTGTGACCATGCAGTTGATTCAACTGGGGTGTTTGTCAGCCTAATCAGCTATGAACTGTGGTCTGGTCAGGAGGGTCTGGCTGGGGTCTGGTCAGGAGGGTCTATCTTGGCAAAAAGCAGCCGTCTTGTCTATTGGGCTCCCACCGTCTTTAAAGATCGGGTCTGGTCAGGAGGGTCTGTCTCGGCAATATCTTTCGCTAGGTAGACTCGGTGGTAGACTCGTCAGCCTAATCAGCTATGAACTGTGGTCTGGTCAGGAGGGTCTGGCTGGGGTCTGGTCAGGAGGGTCTATCTTGGCAAAAAGCAGCCGTCTTGTCTATTGGGCTCCCACCGTTTTTAAAGATCGGGTCTGGTCAGGAGGGTCTGTCTCGGCAATATCTTTCGCTAGGTAGACTCGGTGGTAGACTCGTCAGCCTAATCAGCTATGAACTGTGGTCTGGTCAGGAGGGTCTGGCTGGGGTCTGGTCAGGAGGGTCTATCTTGGCAAAAAGCAGCCGTCTTGTCTATTGGGCTCCCACCGTCTTTAAAGATCGGGTCTGGTCAGGAGGGTCTGTCCCGGCAAAAAGCAGCCGTCTCGTCTATTGGCCTTGTTTGATTCTGATAGGGTCGTCTTCGGGTCTGGTCAGGAGGGTCTGTCTCGGTAATATCTTTCGCTAAGTAGACTCGTAGGTAGACTCGTCTTCTGATGTGATGATTTGTGAACATGAAGTTGATTCACCTGGAGTTTTTGTCCGATGTGAAGTATTATATAAGGTAAGGTATTATATACCCTGATCAGCTCCGATCTGACGTAATGAAATCACACAAAATATGTTAAGTAAAAAAAGCTATCATTTTTGATAAATGTATGTATCACACCCGGATGTGATTTCACAACTGGCTGTTTTTGCGCAGAGAAAATGACCACGGTTGCTACGGTCATCCAGTTCACCCGGGTGTGATTTAATTACGTCAGAAATTATTTTGAACATAGCAACCATGCTCATTTTTTTCTGCACACAAAAGCCAGTTGTAGGAGTGGTTTACACCACTCAACAAAAAACCAAATTGTGACAGTTTGTCTTATTGGCCAAACATCTAATTAATTTTGATTGAGATGTGATGTGATGTCCTAATGATGTCTCAAAAAACACGTCTAAATTTAGCATGGGGTTTCACCTGTATATTTACCGGTAAGCACTATTTTCACTGGGCGGAACTATACATTTAACCAGCCCACTGAACATTCTTCTTTTTCCTCAAGGGAAGTTGTACAGTAGATTTATCTCCACCACTGCCACTGTGGAATGTCCAGCTCAGCAGTCCTCCCCATCAGGTTCTTAATGAATCCAGCTCTCCCTGTTGGTCAATCATTGACAGGGTGACTCCCTTCTGAGAGACAGACCAGACATACTACTGTACAGCTACCACTACTATACTACAAGTAATGATAATATATTTGTATACATTGAGTTCAACAAAAAAAAAGATAACTATTAAATAAAAACTATTAAGTCCAAATAAATAATTTGCCGCAGTCTGAAAACTCACCTCTTCAGACTACACCTCATAACTCATTTTTTTATCTGCACTAATTGCCTATTTAGATTGATGCTAATTATGTTAATCAGATGTATGTTGTTTACTTGCTGACATACAGTATATGTACATTATTTAGGTACAGTATGGCTGTTTTCTTGTCCACAGATGCTACCGTATGTGCACTTTGTAGCACTTCTTGGTACTCTATTTCAGTGCCATGACCCTCCCAAAATGAAAACATTTGAACTGGGGACCCCCCACCCTGATAATCACTTGGAAATAGCAGATCTACAAGCTCACAACGCCTCGCAATTCGGCCAATGTTTGACCAGTTGTTACATGGAATTTCAACAGGTGGTTCATGGACCACTGGTGGTCCGTGAAGGTATTACATGTGGTCCCTGACCATGCATTTAGTAATGTAGGAAAGTGAAGATTTGTATTTTAAATGTATTGTATTGACCACAAGTTGAGAAACAATGCAGTAAATGACGTGGTGACATATGACGACGTGTCGATGTTGTCAGTTACTGGGAAGTCGGACGTCAAGAACTTCCACAGAAAAGGGAGTTCATTGCCTGGTTGAGTCATCATTATAAGGAAATGTGCCCATAATTAATTGCATGTGTCTGCTCGCTCATACATACAGTAAGTTACAATGAACAGCAACATGATTTTAATATGGAAGGTTAATTTTCCCCCCACACTACGCCCATATCCCCCCCTCCCAACACAGCAGTGGTCCCCAGGTTGATGCTCAGTCAGGGTGGTGGTCCCTGGTTCATAATCAGTTGAAAACCCTATAGGTTATTGATTACTTTTGCCGCAGTAATGATCCCTTTCTTTCTTTTTGCGGTATTACTAAATTGTAATAAAAATCAAATACAATCTGTTTCACCCAAAGATCAAGCATCATTAGCGTGTACTGTACTACAGTAGTTCTCTCGTAAAGGCCTATGGAGACTCATCAGAAACGGGCCCATAAACCCGTACTTTTGGAACTGAGCTCCCACTGTGGTTTCAGGAAACTCTCATGATGAATTGGAAAATCTACGAAGCCAAATTAAGTAATTAGCTGAGATTCTAAAGCAAGCAGCTCAATGTCACTATAAGAGTGAAAAAATAATATGTTATGATGTAAAACAGCACAAAAACAAATCCTTCTGACAAACTACTCGGAGTTAGGAGTATTAGGACCACCGGGAATGATGCAAAACATTTTGCAAAAAGACATGTACTAGGCTAGCTCACAATGCACTGCGTGGTGACGAATTATGAGCTTGTAGATTGGCTATTTTGCTAAAGAGTATCTAGAAGGGGAGCTTATAGGGACCCCGGGGGACTTTGGTCAACTAAGTATAGGGTTCAAGTGGTTTTTAAGCCTCATGTAAATGCCAAATATTTCAGATGGTGTAATCCATCCACGATTCATGTAGAATAATAAACATTCAAACAAACGAACGATGGCTATGTTATAACACATACATGTATATACACAGTAGAATCCGGAGTGTTAATTTAACCCCCAGAGATAAATATTAGCCTAACATTCCCGTTTTTTGCCGTGTATCACAAGTTCAAAACACATAAAGGGGTCTAGTGAGGACGAATCACGACGTTCCCTTCAGAATCCACAAACTATCACATTCTACATCCTGCCATTTTTTTTAAACACACATGAGAGCAAAGAACAATTCACCTTCCCACGGTTTCCACCGTGTGTAATTCCAACAAAATTCACGAGTCCACTTCCAGAATGAAACTGGAGCCTTTCCAAATCAGTTAGTAGGAAATCGCAACTGCTGCTGCTCAGCTAAGTGTGTACATTATGAGCTTATGCATCATTTAGATACAGGCGTCAGCAGCTTATCTGCATTTTAAATGACCGGCAGGTCATTCAACTACTGTGCTCCGTGTCCTGCGCAGCTCATGCTCACTGTCAAGGGGCATGCTGATGGATCGGAGGGATGACTCTTTGAACTTTGCAGGTGTATCCGTTGTGGAAATTCTTCTTAACCACTTTAACCCTGGCATCATAATTTTGGGGGCATGTCATTACAGGCGAGAATTTGAAAGAGAAGTTGCGGTGCGACCCATTGTGAGCTTGCAGATGGGCCGTGTTAAAAATAATGTTGTGGTTCATTTTGATGTCGAATATTAAATGGAATGGCCGATTTGATGATTGGTTGGCAGATTGTAAGATATTTTGTTGCAATAGTCTATTCTGTCATACAGTATATCATTCACAAAATAATTGCCAACACTACTCAGACTCACAAGTCAATCTCTAATCGCTTTGCTCAACTCAAGTCTGATGGCAATCTCCCAGCGTTTGTTGCTAAAATTAGGTGGAAAGATTTTGAGAGTAAAAAAAAACAACAGAAACAGAAAAAGACAAGGAAACTGTAATTCAACATTGCGTGAATGCAGTGAAAGACAAATCTGACACAAACCTGTGTCTCCTATTAGTTTCCCTGCAGACTAATCAACTTGACCCCGCCACCCCCCCCACCCCCCCCCCCCCCATCCCCCCCACACACGCACGCACTCACGCACGCAGGCAGGCAGGCAGGCAGGCAGGCAGGCAGGCACGCACGCACGCACGCACGCACGCACGCACACACACACAATCTTTAGTCCCCAAGCCCTGATAACAGTTAAGGTTACCGTGACCCAGACCCTTGTGTCCACGGGGAGCCCTTTTACGTTTATTAACAACGTGACAGGCTATTATTTTCACTTTTACGTGCTGTTGTGTAACTTTTATTTTCTCATAAGAACTTGCCGGGTGGAAATTGCCATGGAGTGAAGTGTCTCTGCTGCTTCCTCGGCTTCCATTCACTGGAATTACTGGAGTTTTTGTTGGTTTGTGTGGCTGAGCTCTAAGTCTCCCTGCAGCAAACACAACAGGACAGCGTTCCTTTCCTGTGGCCTTTACTCTATTGCCACTTCCTCAAACTGCGGTAGCCTATAACAGCCAATTTACCGCAATGATGTAGTAGGATTGACCCCTTCAAGGCATATAGGCTTGGCCGGTCCCACTGGACTCTTGACCAAAGCCCTGAGGAGATCAACATTCCTAGGGGGAAACTGTTGCCTTGCCATAATAAACAAGGAGCCTTATTCCCTTCATACACAACAAAACAAACAACAAGGCTTTCTGTTGCTAAGCGGACTTGGGCCGGGACAAGAGTAGCCTACTCTCTGTAGTTATACAGCATTTGGCTGGGTGTATTTCTCTTACAAACAGGCAAAAATCATTTCATGTGCGGCAGTCCAAGCAGACTATTTGCCAACTCCAGTGGTGTCTGCAAATGCATCACATTGCAATGTGTTGATCTGCTATTTTCACAATGAACATTTCAAGTAGACTATTCCAGTACTCCAGAAACTCAAGTACAAATTTGACAGAGCAACTTGTAGTTGAGTAATATTTCACCGGGAGTAGTATAGCTATACTTTGACTCAAGTACTTTGTCCATGCACCACTGACGAACTCTATTCTAGTCTAATACATTATATTCTATTTCATTTTATTCTATTTTACTTGGACTGCTACTGCTACAACTTGCTCTATTGTATGGTTTATCGACTTCATCTCCAGTGTAGTTGCTGTGCGGTTGCCAAGCACATGTTTCTGATGCTGTGCACTGGGCTTGTTGACATTCTTCCGCTCTTGGCCTGCATTTCACACTTGTGAGGGGTCAGGGTGTGCTGTTTGCTTTAACTATAATGGGACCCCCCACCCCCCCTACCCATTTGTTATTTCGCACTTTGGAGGAACTTTTAAAATGCTCTGCTGCTCTGCATTGTTGTGGTACGTTATGCATCGTGGAAATAAACTTCTCCTTTGTCCTGCAACAACTTAAAGGACCACTTCACCACTTCTTCATATAGGTCCTCACAAAAAATCATGATAAAATGGCACAGTTTTTTTCTACTCAGTCTGTGTCTCATAGGAGGGCTGTGGGCAGTTCAGAAACCCGTCCACCAGTGACATCATCGTTAGGCAATTATTTTTTTAAACAAGGTTTTTTTACAAAAATGTTTAGATTTGTATTATCGTGAGAACGATGGCTTCCATTTTCGCATTGCAACTTTTCAGGACTAGAAAGCCTGCAGTTTCTATTAGCTTGGATTCCCCATCGATGATGTCACTGGTGGACGGGTTTCTGAACTGCCCACAGCCCTCCTAAGAGACACAGACTGAGTAGAAGAAAATGGTGGTGTTTTAGCATGAACATTAGTGAGGACCAATTGTATGAAGAGATGTTGAAAAGTGGTGAAGTGGTCCTTTAAGTCTCTAGTTGTTGTTAGCACGGTAAGTACTCATAATGAGAGTACTCATATCATGAGTAGCACTTGTGAGTCAATGGCTGACATTGCATGATGAGTAATACTTTCGTTTTAACTGCAGAGTGAATAAGTTAGAGTACCGGTAAACTGCTAGTGTTGCGTTCCAACTGGCATTCCATACAAAGTTAACATAAACATTCAATCATGAGACGATGACAGAAGCTCTCCCAGGAAGAACGCAAGTCCATTAACCTTCATTACGGGATCCACATTTTCACATCCAAAAATAATTTGGGTGTCTCTGTTATGACAGGATTTGGGTTGTTCTTTATGTTGCTGTGACAGGCCGTAAGACTCATGTCGCCTGCCTCCTTTCCACATGCTCATTAAAGTCATCCTAGGCTGTACAGTTTGATGGATTGTTTGGCAGCGATCAAGCCGTTATTGTGCTATTAGCATGACTAATACCATGCTTCAATAGCTTTATCCTGCTCAATTCATCCACGGTGGTTAGACATTGTGTGGCACTGCCTAGTGCCTAGCACTGAAATTCAATGTGCAAAGTTCTGATTCAACGTAACAGGCAAGAGCACAAGTCCGAATACACACACATACTGTATACACAAGTACGCATTCACATGTGCGCATGCACGTATGCACACGCATACACACACACACACACACACACACACACACACACACACACACACACACACACACACACACACACACACACACACACACACACACACACACAAACAGAGGTCTCCCTGTCTCTCCAGCTCTTTAGTAAACAGAAAATAAATTTTCAGGTATAGGTGACAAACTTTCAGCCAATCAGGAGAGAGTAGCTATTTATGAGCATAATCTTTTATAGTGTTCCATTTCCAATTGTGTCTGCTCATTTCTTTGTGCCATCACTTACAATTCCACTTGTTTAATCTGTATCCTGACTGCGTTCTCTATCCTGATTGGATAAAATTGGTATAATATTGGTTTCAGTTTCTGAAAATGCATTTTCTATTTAATAAAAAGCTGGAGAGACATGGATACTCCTGTCACTGAGCAAACACTATATCAACGAGTACTATCACAATATACAGCTTTTTAACAATTATTTTAACCAAAGAAAATCACTTACAGTACACTACCTTTAAACGCAATCCACAAAGTAGAGTGTTACAAACAACAATGACAATAGTATAGATCAGCGGTGGGCAACTTTGACAATGGAGAGGGCCATTATATTTCAACACTCACTCCCTAGGGCCATATATTACGGTTGTCGCAAAAATAGCCGATCTACAAGCTCAAAACGCGTCGCGCTGCGACACGTTTTGAGCTTGTAGATCGGCTATTTTTGCTATATTCGAATTGAAATCTTGAATTTTTGCTATTTTTTAATCAGAATCCTGAAAATTAACATTTTTATGTCATTTCAAATGCCTTTAATTATACTTGTGTTGAAGCATTGAGCTACTAATTTAGACTGAAGTAATTAAAGCGGGTCATGTTTGCATGTTGTGGAATTGTAATCAGCTGAAACCAATATTATATCAGAATTCTGACATTAACCTGAGGGCCGCATTAAGTGAAGGTGGGGGCCGCATGTGGCCCCCGGGCCGCCAGTTGCCCACCCCTGGTATAGATAAAAATGAAAAAGAAAATCTAATTAAAAAAAAAAAAGCATAGAAATGTGCAATAAGGCAATAAAAACATGTATATAGGCCTATGGTAGGCCTATGTTAAGCAAAGACCCTTATACTAAAGCAGCAATAGTTATAATAGCAACTTGTTTGGAGCTGATTTCAGCACAATCCCTAGGCAATGCAGTATGTGTTTAAGAACCTCAAATCATGAACTTCATGAACTTGGTGTAGCAATGAGCAACAGAGACCAGTGGAAGCAGCTTGTGTCGCAGATCTCGAGGGCACTCGGAGGATGATGATGATATATTCACAAAATAATGGACGTATAGTGGAAACTGCAATAACGTGTTTAGACCCAAGACTGATCTGTACTGTTTAATTAAGAAGGGACATATTTTGTTTGGTTTAGTTTGCTGTGCTCCTTCCCACTCCCAGGTGTTATGCATGATCATAAATCAACGATTTCTGTATATATTTGTTCTCTTTTCTGTCATTATAATATTTGCCTGACGTCGACCTAGTGGGTCGAAACGTTGCAATTCCTTGACTATAATAAAGTAAGTCTTGTTTCCTCTTCTTTGATGTCTTCCTTTTTTGCACACTGTTAATAAAGTATTCAATCAATCAATCAATCAAGTTATATTGTCAGAAAAGTAGATGCATATCTAAAACACACACACTAAATAAAGGCTGAAATGCCTAAAATCCTCACTTTAAATGCTTGCGTCATCTAATCCCTTCAAACAGCGACACAGGCACGCTTCAATTAAAATGTTCCCAAGATAACGCCGACTCATCAGCCTTCTCAGACGGACATTCCCGGTTTCCATCTAATTTGTTGAAACTTTGGTGTCCCAATAGTGGCGAGACAAAGATTCTGGGTGGGGTAAAACCAGCGAACAGGAAGTGATTTCTCTGTCATTATAGTCATTATCCTGACCTCTTATCACCACGGATGTTTGTCAAAAAACAACCCCGATCCTACAGCAGTTGTTCTTGTGCATGAGGATGAGGAGAGTGTTGACTCTCGTGGGGGAAGAAGATGTTAATAACTGCTAAAGTTGGGCGTCCCCAAACCGAGTGGTTAGTGCACGTATACCACATAGGCCTGACAGCGAGTCAGCGATTCCTGGTCAGACCATTAGCTGCATGTTACTCCCCAACTCTCAGAGTTTTTCCTCTCTCTCTTCTAGTGTTTACAGAAAAACCTGCATTTCGTGTCAGTCAGTCCGTCACGCCTCGTGACACGCTCCTGTCATTCAGTCCGTCACGCCTCGTGACAAGCTCCATATATGGCCGTCTCCGTATATGAAGATCACGACACTGACCTCAATCAAACCCTGGATAGCCATACATGGAGAAGTCTGGATCATCACCTAGATCTACATATATGGAGCCGGCCAGCACGACACTGACCTCAATCAAACCCTGGATAGCCATACATGGAGAAGACTGGATCATCACCTAGATCTGCATATATGGAGCCGGCCAGCAACCCAGCAATAGTTTAACTCCTGCTTCTTAACTGTGCCGTATTAAGAAGCTCTGCTGTTTCAGTGCGACCTTGCCCTTTAGGGAGAGGCCGTTTCTCGCCCTCAGAGCGTTTTACTGGTGGTAATAGTTGCGACTGTAGGTCGCAGTTTACTATGATGCCTGCCCCCGCTGCCACCCTTAAATCTCCATATATGGAGCTGACCTGTTCTGACATTCCATATGTTGATCTGACCTCATCAAACCCTGTACCCTCAAGACACGCTCCATATATGGTCGGAACAGAATTCCTTCCATGCCAAAGCGCCAGCGCTCGCCCAAGCAGTCTGCCGTCACCCAGGCTGATGCGTTCACGCGACCTTGCCCTAAACGCTTCTTTCCCACATGGGGCGTCTTACTGGTAGTAATACTAGTATCACTGTTTGGTGAATGCCACAGACGAATAACAGTCTAAGTCCACACTATTGATCCATAATGTATAAATGATAGATAAGGGTTCAGGACAACGAGGCCTTTTCGTGGAGGGGTCAGAATGAAATTTGGACTTAGACAGTTTTTCGTCTGTGGTACTCAAAGACTCTTTGACAAAAGGTTGAAAGAACGACGAAGTACTTTTGCAGAGTGATTTGTTGAAATTGTACTGTCTGCAAATGTGCCTTTATATATATATTAGCGTTAGCATGATCATACAGTGTGAATAAGGTGATTGGTTTAGTGATTCCGCTGAGCGCTCATGTGTGGGCTTTGGTTAAGAAGCTGGAGCTCATAAACAAACCAGCAGAGAGCTGCAGCAGGATGTTTATGAGGATGTAAGGTAGAATGAATTGGGAGCCACAGGAGATTTAAACACCAAGGGCCTTGTCACGCACGCACGCACGCGCACACACACACACACACACACACATGCATGCACCACAGACACACGCACATGAATGCACGCACACAGGCACAAGCACACGTACGTTAATATATTGTGTGAATACACACTCCCACAAGGGCATACGCTCTCATGCATGTATGTATACAACCAAATATACGCACAAGCGCATAAACACGCAATGAGAACACACACACACACACACACACACACACACACACACACACACACACACACACACACACACACACACACACACACACACACACACAGCAAGCAATCAGGAGACACCAGAGACCTACTAGAGTTATGTGCATCCTGCATCAACTCCACCATCTCAAGGCATCCTGCAGAGACACATTAAAACTGAACCACCACACCGCTATACCTTCTGTAGCTATACTTCAACTTATTACCACTGTTTTCAACATTGTTAAATAACTTTAACTACAGTTGCTTAATTAATAATAAAGCAAGCACTGTGACTGGGCCGTAAAAGACATTTTCTCACACAGCCTTGGGGCAAGAGGGGGGGGGGGATAAGTGTTTTCGTGTGTATGTGATTGATTGTGTTTGTGTGGATGTTTGAGAGAGATGAAACGGCAGACAGAGAAATGAAAGAGGAACAGACAGAGAGACAGAGACGGTACAACAGAGAGAGAGTGAAGAAATTGAGAGAAAGATAGAAACAGAGAGAGAGAGAGAGAGAGAGAGAGAGAGAGAGAGTGAGAGAACTGGTACAGTACCCATCTGCAAAGTTTTAAGCCTAAATCAAAGCCAGAAGTGTAAACCTCAGCAGACTCTCTCCCCAAAACACAGCTAACATAACACACACACACGCACGCACGCACGCACGCACGCACGCAAGCACATGCACACGCTGGATTACACCGCATAGACAAACACATTCACACAATTTCTACTATTTATGAGTGTTCCACTTGCTCCTAAATGCCTGTCAGCTGGCCAGGACCGTCGCACGCATTTCATGGTGGCCAGTTTGTTCCCTCCCGTGGGAAAAACTCTCAAAACAAGTCTTTTTATTTTTGTTTTGTCCATCTAGGCTGCTTTTTAGCATAAGATGCCTCCTCCCCCATGTGGTCGTGAGAAGATGTTAAGTTACAGCGGCAGCTCTAAAGTGCACTTTGAAGCACAAGTCAAGGGCAGATATCTGCGTACAAGTTTTAATTTATATGCACTGTGCTGGGGAGCAAAGGCACTATGGGGACAATGTCATAGATGTGGAGCCACTAAACCTTTTTACTGGTATTGTTGTGTGCGGATGTCATCATCATGCACCACAAATTGCCAATCTATGAGCTGTGAACATGTGAGCTTATAGATCTGATATTGTCTATATAATAAATTAGGCTTTAAAAGTTCAACGTTCAGCGACTCTTGAAAAGACATGCCACCCTCTAATAAATTCTCTCTCTCCCTCTCCCTGTTGCTTTGTCTCTCTGCCTCTCTCTCACTCTCTCTCGCTCTTCCTCTTGGCCCCTCTCTTCGTCCAATTACATAATTATATCATTGTTATTATTATTACTAGAGCGGTGCCCGGGGGGCCAGTGCCCGTGGGAGCCTGGCCAGGGGCCCTGCCCATGACAGAGGACTTTTGTGGCGGTTCTGGACAACAGTGAGTGACTCAACAGCTTCTTTGTCAGGCATGCCCAAATATGGAGTCTATGCAGATGTCAGAATGATGTCAGAACCCGAATTTAGGCATGCCCAAATATGGAGTCTGGCCCGGGCAGAGGCCTTGTGATGTCTGCTGTGGCCCGGGCAGAGGCCTTTTGTGGCGGTTCTGGACAACCGTGGGTCCGACCGACTCGACACCGAGCACTGCACTCCCTGTGGGGGTGTTGAACGCGTGTGTTGAATTTGAAGTATAGGTGGGGCGAACGTTTCTCGAGTGGATTACAGACGTACAGACGTACACACAGAGACAAGGTCACGTCCAGTTCTTGCCTGTACTGCATTGTGTCTGTCTGTCTGTGTGTGTGGGGGGGGGGGGGGGGGGGGGGGGGGGTGAATAAGGGGGGGCTTGGTTCAACCTGACCACTCAACTGTCAGATTTTCTCATGTAGCAGTTTGACCACTGCAGCAGAGCACAGGGCTTTAATGAGACTGAGAGTTAAGAAAGCAAAAATGGTTTGAGTGAAGAAAGCCCACCTTTGTGTGTGTGTGTGTGTGTGTGTGTGTGTGTGTGTGTGTGTGTGTGTGTGTGTGTGTGTGTGTGTGTGTGTGTGTGTGTGTGTGTGTGTGTGTGTGTGTGTGTGTGTGAGTGCGCGTGCGTGCGTGCGTGTGTGCGTGCGTGCGCGCGTAATGCGCACCGCATGCGTGTGTGTACTCACACGTGATAGCATGTATATGCAGAATGTGTGTGTGTGTGCGTGCATGCGTGCGACTGTAATGCGCACCGCATGCGTGTGTGTACTCACGCGTGATAGCATGTATATGCAGTGTGTGTGTGTGTGTGTGTGTGTGTGTGTGTGTGTGTGTGTGTGTGTGTGTGTGTGTGTGTGTGTGTGTGTGTGTGTGTGTGTGTGTGTGTGTGTGTGTGTGTGTGTGTGTGTGTGTGTGTGTGTGTGTGTGCGTCTCATAAACAACTACTAAAACCCCCAGCCCTTCCCAGACGCCCCCCCCCCCCCCCCCCCCCCCCCCACCCTCCAACAAGCCGCGGGTTCAAGTGGGACCCCACTGAAACCCCATCCAATCCAAACACGGCTCTCTACCTCAGCTTCCCTTTGGAATCTCTCTCTCCGTGGAATTTGTGTGTTCTAAAAGGCCCCCTTTGTCCCCAGGTTGAAGTGTATTGATCTGGTTGGACATGCAGGAGTCCGACCCCATTTAGGAGCCGGCCCTGGAGGGCTGTTGGGCTGTAAGAGATACGGGCCACCTGAACGTATATATGTGCTGCCGATTAGCAGCAAAGTTGATTATTGGGCCCTCGCACTGTAAGACTTTCCGCTGCTCCCCACGTCTACCTGAGGTACCCCTTCCTTCCTGTAAAGCTCCAAAAAGGCCCAGGGGTTCTGCACATGGAGCAAAGGAACACTGCCATATTTACATCAACATCTCATAACTCCTATTTTGGGGCTGTTTCACGATTTTCTTTTCTTTTTTTTACGTGAAGTGAACATTTGCTAGCTCCGTTCTGTGCTGGGTAATTGGAATGTGGGCCCAGTGAAACCTTTAAAAAAGCAATAAGTGTCGGTCTGGAAACGAGACAGCTCTCAAGTCTCTTTATTTCTAAATTAAAGTGTTTTTGGAAGGTGTTTTTTATACGATAGAGGTAAGGGGAAACCCCAGGCTACACCCCACCCCTAACCCCTCCACACTGAAAATAGTGGTGCAGATCACAGCCCACACAGAGGCAGGTTTACAAAGCCCTGCATTCATTCGCTCACCCACCATCTCCCACTACACCCACTTCTGAATTCTGTCGAATACTAATAACGGAATTCAACGGCTGGCAAGACGCAATGAGAAAACTATAAATTGATATGTCATGTAAAGGAAAGAAAATAGAATAGCATTGAATGATAAAGTCTCCCCCCCCCCCCCCCCCCCCGGGCACCACCCAATTGAGTTTTGCCTTTGAGTTCTATAGGGCCAGTGTTGTATAAGACAAAATGCCAGTGTTCCAATCCCCGCTATATGTTTTATCTTGAAGAAAAGTAAAGCTCTAACTGTGTTATTGTATCCCACTGATGAAAAGAGTGCTTGAAAGTTATTTCTACAGTAGAGAAAGGCATGGAGGAAGAAAAAAAACAGACAGTACGTTATGCAGCAAGATGGTTATTTATACACAGGGGATGGTGGCTTAAAGGAGCTGAAAGGGTCTTAAAGGCTGACTGTGTTCCATACATCAAATGTGAGCTGTTGTGTGAGCTGTTGTGTGTGTGCAGTGGCTGTGAGGCATTCAGTACTGTAGAATGTACAATGAGTGTTAAGATTATGTATGGATGGGGAAATGTTCAGTTTTATAACCACTTAAATACATTTTGGGTATGTTATGTCATTATAGGCAAGCAACACTGTCATACAACAAATTAACAAAAGTATATAAATCAGGTTTAAGTGGTTAAATAAGTATAATCCTTTGCCAAAAACTGCAGTCAGTGAGTTATGTGTGTGGGCAAATGCAGCTCATGATATTCAATTGGCAAATGTTTTGTTTTTTGTTTTGTTTTTTTCAGCAAAGCGCCATTACGCGTTATTTTTCTTTTTGCTTGGGCCTGGGCTGTTGAGGTCACGGACAACTCAATCTCAAGGCTAGAAATCAGAGAGGCAAAACTCATCTGTGACTGTGGTAGCCTACAGTCAACATGTAGGCTACAGTACAAGAAAACCTGTCTGAAGGCAGGCAAGGAATGCAAATCTGATTCAGCAGCATTAATATCTAAAAAATACCTTTCCTAAAACATCAAAAGGTTAACACAAATAGATGACATTTTTAAAAAAAAATCTTAATTAAGCATATACAAAAGTGCTTTACAGAACATTAAAAAGTCATAAGTGTATTTTAAAATAACAGCATATTCTAATCTAATTTCTAAGTGGAAATGAAATGCTGCTCTTAACTGCATTTTAAAACCACAAAATTCTAATCTAAATTAATCAATTGAATTCTCTTAAGATGCATTATATAACCACAATAAATTATATTTACAACAGGTAGTTTTGAGGAAGCAATCTGGTTGAAATAGCCATGCTACCCCAGAGCCATAGAGTAAGACACAGAGTTGCGACATCGAGGGGGCAGAACACAACGTGGTTCATGTAACTCGTTTGTCACTGTAAAGCCTATAGACTCCAATGCATTCCGTAAACTTCCGGTTCAGGCCTTTGTCACTATTCGTGTCTTTTTTTTTATCCCTTAGTCATTGTTTAGACATGGGTTAAGGCTAGGTTTAGGTGTGCTGCCCCGTGGGTTAGGGTTTGAGATAGGTTGTAGTTGTAGGACTAATTACTGGTCTAACCAATGACTAGTCTAAACCAAATACTGTCTAAACTAAGTACTGCACCCGAATTTTGATTAAATGAAATTTGTATTGAATATCTTATATATACTGAAATGTATTTGACATGGGGTATTTTTTAAGGGTAACTGTTGTTTAATCACAACTGTTGTGTAATCTACTCTGCCTATCGGATCGTTCCTGCAGCAAGGCAGGCTTACCATTAATGATGGTAAAGCACACCCTCTTGTGTAACATTGCTTAATTGTGTATTAGCGCAGAACATCTGCACTATTCTCCTTTATGTCGAATCACCTTTTCTTCAAACATAAGGACCATACCAGTGGTCTAGCATGTTTAGCCCATTGACAATGAGACACAGTATACAGTACTTTACAATACTGCTGACCAGACTTGATTGAGATAGGTAATGCAATACTGAAAATTCTGTGCATGTTATTTTCTTAAAGTTAGGTTATCATTGCATTTTCTTTCTTTTCAAAATCTTTTTATTTTGGTTTTATAACAGTATGGATGTCAAGTCACAGGTTCATAGAATTTTTTTTTAAAACATCAGATTTTAGTGTCAGTGACTCAGAGGTAACAAACGTATAAATCACAGAGATCATGGGCAATTCCAATTCCCCAGCCTCTCTACAAGTACTCCATCTCTGCTAACCCCCACAATCAGTCATTGGGAGGGTGAAGAATATCATTGCATTTTAACCACAAGCAGCTTCTCTCCCTATTCTAGGGAAACATTCAGTGAAAATATCTACAAAATTGGCTTGTAGATTGGCTATTTGCAGGGGAAGAAAGATTTTGAGAAAAATGTACAAGTACAGTATGGAGTCCTGGGGGATCAGGGTCATATTATATGGTTTACTGTAAGTGGTTAATGCTTTGAATGAGCAGATCAATTTGACAAGTCTAGGCGAAAATAGTCCCAGAACATTTATGAACGAAATTCAAACGTTGACAACTTCAGAACTTCTTAAAGGACCACTTCACCACTTTTCACTTATCTTCATATAATAGGTCCTCACTAATAATCATGATAAAATGACACAATTTTTTCCTACTCAGTCTGTGTCTCATACGAGGGCTGTGGGCAGTTCAGAGACCCGTCCTCCAGTGACATCATCGTTAGGCAGATATTTTTTTAAACATTTGTTTTACAAACATTTTTAGATTTTTATTATCGTGAGAACGATGGCTTTCATTTTCGCATTGCAACTTTTCAGGACTAGAAAGCCTGCAGTTTCTATTAGCTTGGATTCCCCATCGATGATGTCACTGGAGGACGGGTCTCTGAACTGCCCACAGCCCTCCTATGAGACACAGACTGAGTAGAAAGAAATGGTGCCATTTTATCATGATTATTACTGAGGACCAATTATATGAAGATAGGTTGAAAAGTGGTGAAGTGGTCCTTTAACAGCAACAGAAATGTCAGATAGAGAATTTTCAAGTAGGGTTATCATCTTAAGGGTTGATTTTACATAATAGCAAAATCTGGTCATTATTCCACAATAAAGGAATGGGAGTATGCTTTGTAAAATGGTTGGCATCAATTTGATCAATGGGTTTAACTTGCCAGACTGCCGGTATGGTCATTTAAACTATCTCCCTTTGTTCCTGACTGCCTGTTCTTTCATTATTATATCCCAAGAACAGTGTTCTCTTCTCTGTGTGTCTGGACAGCAGCTTAAGGAAGTGTTGGTGTGTGTGCCAGGTGCTCTGGCCAGCACTGATGGGCACACCGTGCCAGCTGCATGCAGAGGGCAGTCACCCTGACCACAGCAGCAAGCTGCACGGATCTCACTGGCCCGTGAATGGGATTTCTTTTCATCTGTGGAAGCTGGCAAGGGAGTGTGGTCGGCCTTATCTGGGGCCAGCGGCAGTGTTCCATTACATCACCCCGCAGCCATCCCAGCAGGCAAACAACAGGTGTTTGCTATCAGTACCCCAGGTGAGGAGACACCACTATTGTAGCTTTAGCCATGGGGGAGCATTCATGATAAGTATTCATTCAGGATCCAATCAGGATTATTTTTTTCCGTAGGGGATCCCACCTTAGACTTAAAGATTAAGGGCCCTATTGTTTGGCAGGTGGCTGAACCATGGCTTAATCTGCTAAAATAGAAAAAACTAGAAAAAGTGCCCTTCTGGGCACAGGTCTCCACCAGGAGGATAGGACTGTGTGAGATGTTTGGCAAAATGTTTAGGATGAATATAAACATGTTTTTGAGGCATTTTGTTCCAAAAATGTGTTTTTCAAAAATCAACCTGTTGGTGGCGCTATAACAGGCCAATGTGAAAAGGGTGGGATATATTCCTCAGCCTAGTAAGAAAATGTGTGAAAGATTTCACGTAAATTGCATGCTGCGTTCATGATTTGAGGCTTTTGTTCAAAACGGGGCAATCTTGCAAACTGTGAAAGCTAATTATAGCCAATTAGGATGGAATATGAAATATCGGACAGATCCGACTTGAGCACATGACCATAGAGATAGTGTGTAACGATTTGTGAGATTTTTGGACAGAATCTGGAGGAGTAATATCAAAAAATGTGTTTTACAAAAGTCGGGCCTCCTGGTGGCGCTATAAAAGGCAGATGCGGAAAATGCAGGTCAACGGTTTGTCCTTGGCCTCTAGGGAGTGTGCATGCAACGTTTCACGCAGATCGGTGCAGTTTTAGGTAAAACATGTGAAAAGCTGCCTCATGGTGGCGCTATAACAGGCCGTTCGGGAAAATGTGGGGCAGAGGTTCATCGTTGGCATCCAGGGAGCGTGTGTGCAAAGTTTGGCATCGACCGGGTTAACGGTGCCGGAGATTAGCTGGTAACGGACGGACGGAAGGACACACACACGGACGGACACACGAACGGACACACGGACGGAGTGCAAAACATACTCTCTCCCCATGCCTTCGGCCTGGTGGAGACAATAATTACAAATAAATAACAGGAAGCAGGCATGTGTATGGATGGATAGTCCAGTGGACCATGGACTTTTGCCTTTCATAGTCCAGTGGCAGTGTACTGGAATTCTGGAAGTATATAAAGAATCATTTCTCATGTACAAGTCACATGACAGGTACACATTGATTGATTGATTGATTGATTGATTGATTGATTGATTGATTGATTGATTGAAATATTTATTAACAGTTTGCAGAATTACAGTACATTTCAAGCACAACTCAATACAAAGACTGTTAACTGTGAGTGGACGACCCAATAAAGCTTTCCACTTGTTTACAAGAGGGTCCACCTTATTCAATTCATCAAAACATTTAGAGACGTACAAATAGACACTTCTATATAGTCAAAGAACAGAACAGGAATTCATCATAAAGGAGGTAAAAAGGGAAAAGAAACATATACAGTGAGGGGAAAAAGGGGTGGGGGGGGATTCCGATTTTACGGGGGGCCAGTTTCGAATTGCAGCCGTCCGTAGGTGCCTTTTGAGAGCGGTTTTGAAGGAGTCAAGGGATTCGCATGTCTTAATGACTGTTGGTAGGGCGTTCCACATTTTGGTGGCATAGGAGCGAAAATAATTTAGTCCCTTTGTTTGTGCCGAATCTGTAAAGGAATCTTGTTCTTTGGTTGACTTTTTTGATTACGTTGGTGGCCATTTTATCACCGGAAAGATTAGCCTCCAGGATGGAACCTAGGTAGGTTCGCTCCATTGTATGGTGGGGTACCACACACACACACACACACACACACATAAACACACGCACACGCACATGCGCGCACACACACACACACACACACACACACACACACACACACACACACACACACACACACACACACACACACACACACACACACACACACACACACACAATGCCATGACCTCGTAGCCATTCATTGTGCAGCTCCCATGCTGCTTTCTGTGTGAAAAGGGAGATTCCCAAAGCGCGGTTTGAAATAAGAGAAAAGAAATAAGCTAATGTGAAAGGAATGTTTGACCATAAATTTGGGTCCATGCAGGGAAGGAGCTGCTGATTCTGTGTGTGTGTGTGTGTGTGTGTGTGTGTGTGTGTGTGTGTGTGTGTGTGTGTGTGTGTGTGTGTGTGTGTGTGTGTGTGTGTGTGTGTGTGTGTGTGTGTGTGTGTGCGCGTGCGTGCGTGCGTGTGTGTGTGCGCGCGCGTATTACTTGTGAGGACGTCCTGACAACTATAGCTTCTGAGAAATAGACATTGTGAGGACCATTTAAGAGAAATGCTTGTTTTATGGTTAAAAAAGATTAGAGGTTAGGCTTGGGGGTTATTGTTGGAGTAGTCTCTCAAGACAGACTGTTGACTCGCGTTCAAGGAAAAGAGGGCGCTGTTTTTCCTTTATTTTTGGACGATGAGTTCTCAGATTGGGGTTGGAGTTATGCCTGATTTTAGTTGTATATGCGGCTGCGTTGTGCACTGAAAATAGCCGATCTACAAGCTCACAAGGCGTCACAACAACACGTTGTGACTAATGTTGTTGTCTTCACATGTCTAGTTATACAAACGTGAGTGTGTGAGTGTGTGAGTGTGTGAGTGTGTGCGTGCGTGCGTGCGTGCGTGCGTGCGTGCGTGCGTGCGTGCGTGCGTGCGTGCGTGCGTGCGTGCGTGCGTGCGTGCGGTATCAATTACAGAGACACTAATAGAACTCTAGAGGGCCAGAATGTGCACCAGTAGTCGTGGCAGACCCACACTATCAGCAGGTGGGCAACAATAGACTCTGTTTGGACAGCTAAAGGAATCCGGCTAACTTGTTTGCTTAACCCAACCCTCCCATCAGTCACTATATGTCTAGTGAGGTCACTTGGATGAGAATTCGATGCTCACGTTAATAAGTCGGGCCAATGTCATTGTTGCTCATATAGCCTAGTGTGCAGTATAGTGTTACCTTCATTTCGGGGGATGTGGAGAGAACCCATTTATTCTTTGCTGACAATTAAGCAGTTAAATAAGAAAATAAGATTCAGAAGAAACTAGAAAAAGTGCCCTTCTGGGCACAGGTCTCCACCAGGAGGATAGGAGTGTGTGTGTGTGTGTGTGTGTGTGTGTGTGTGTGTGTGTGTGTGTGTGTGTGTGTGTGTGTGTGTGTGTGTGTGTGTGTGTGTGTGTGTGTGTGTGTGTGTGTGTGTGTGTGTGTGTGTGTGTGTGTGTGTGTGTGTGTGGCGGCTTGGCCTGTTGTAGCGCCACCATGAGGCTGATTTGAAAACTGTCAAGTGGCATTTCTTCCAAAGCCTAGTGGGAATATGCATGCACAGTTTCACCACAATCGGACGCTGCGTTGAGTAGTTGTGGCGATTTGTACAAAACGGGTACAAAGCGGGCTACTCCTGAAAAGTTTAGAAGCCAATTGTAGCCAATGAGAGTGGATTATGAGAAATCAAACAAACCCGTCTTGATCACATGACTATGGAGAGCATGTGTACCGATTTGCATGAAATTTTTATAAAATCTGAAGGAGTAATATTAGAAAATGTCTTTTACATATGTCGGCCTCCTGGTGGCGCTATAAAGAGCAGATGTGAAAAATTCCAGGCAAAGGTTTTTCCTTGGCCTCTAGGGAGTTGGCATACAAAGTTATCCACAGATCCGTGCAGTTAGAGGTAAAAACACTTTTCGGCCAGTTATAGCGTCACCATGAGGCTGAGTTGAAAATATTCATGTGGCATTTCTTCCTCGGCCTAGTGGGAATGTGCTTGCACAATTTCACGGAAATCACACGATGTGTTCATGATTTGCAGCATTTTGTTTGAAACTGAGCACTCCTGTGAACTTTGGAAGCCAATCTTAGCCAATCAGGATGGAGTCTGAGAAATCTGAAAGACCCGTTTCGTTGAATGGCTCTAGAGAGACTGTGTACCAATTTGCGTGATGTTTGGACAAAATCTGTAGGTGTACTGTCCAAAAACTTGTTTTGCACAAAGCGGCCTCCTGGTGGAGCTATAACAGGCCGTTCTGGGAGTGTGTGTGCAAAATTTGGCATCGACCGGGTTAACGGTGCCGGAGATTAGCTGTTCACAGACGGAAGGACGGACGGACACACGGACGGACGGACGGACGGACGGACGGAGTGCAAAACATACTCTCTCCCCATGCCTTCGGCCTGGTGGAGACAATAAATAGGTGGATATATAAAGATGAATAGAGGAGAAAAAAAGAGACTAATGTAGAGCCCCATACAATGCACACCATTTTGTGCAAAAGTGCCTTTATAATGGCACAGTGTTATGAAGTTCTGCACATTAGAATCAGTGTTGATTTATGGAAATGGGACCAAATGGACCCTTTTGGACACATAGGGGTGTACAAAAGGAACTTGTTCCAACTGTGTGGGGAAACCATACTAAAAACCACAGAGGCTATTTTGTATGTAGCCTTTTATCTATGTAGTTTATGTGTATTAGTATTACAATATTATGTATACGTGTTAATAAATGTATAGTTGCTGCTGCAGCTACTGTCTGACAGACTGTGCTGCCTAAATCAACAGCACCTGCCATAACATATTAGCTCATCAGGTCTTAAGGCCTGGATGGAGTCTCTCAGGAGGACTGACTGACAGATATGTACATATACTGTAGCGTGGCTCTGCTTTCACTACTCCCTGTCAAGGCTGTCTGTCTAAGTCAAGATAATATGTTATGTTAGAACAGAAAGTGAACTATTGGGTTCCACTCGCCGCTCACAGTATACATATTGCACACGCTGAGGTTTTCTCTAAAATGCAGAGGTCAAGGACTATGAACATGAATTTGGTCAGGTTCTGGCCGCTATCCTGGTTTGTTCTTAAGTCTGAATAGTAGCTGTCCAACCCTGCTGAACTCTGCTGGACAAGGGCACAGCAGTCAGAGGCCATAGGTAACAGAGGTCACCGAAAAGCTGCCGCTAGACTCATGCTTAACGCTTAATTTATACTCTGTCGTTCGACAAAATATAAATCAGGCTTCAGACTTATTAGTGTCATTTAGTGGACAATACAGGTGCAGACATAATTGATGTCTCACGTATTTTCCTGTCCTGTTTTATCTATCAAAATACAATATTCACATGAGTGTTTGTGCCCCTAACCACGGGAACCCTATGGCATCCCTATACTGGTTATGTCACAACACGCCAACAACACATCGCAATGGAACTCGTTGTATATATGTGCCAAAGAAATAGAGAAGGAAAGGGAGGGTATCAACTAAAGACCCCTGGGAGACCCTGTTGAATGAAATATATAGGGTTTGACACAAGCCCTATTGATGCCCTCCATAAGTATATTTGAGACATTAATGCTTGGATGGCTCAGGAAGTCCTTCAGCTCAACCAGAACAAAACAGGGTTACTCATCATCGGAGCAGAAGCACAGAGAGGAAAACAGAGTTTAAATGAAAACTACAGGTCAAAGGTTTGTCCTTGGCCTCTAGGGAGTGTGCAACTGTGCATGCAGCGTTTCACGCAGATGGGTTCAGTTATACTGTAGGTAGAAAATGTGAAAAGCTGCCTCATGGTGGCGCTATAACAGGCTGTTCTGAAAAATTCTGGAGGTTCATCGTTGACATCCAGGGAGTGTGTGTGCAAAGTTTGGCATCGACCGGGTTAACGGTGCCAGAGATTAGCTGGTAACGGACTGACGGGAGGACGGACGGAAGGACACACACGGACGGAGTGTAAAACATACTCTCGTTTCTCTAACAGGCCAATACAAAGAGACTAGTGAGCTGGGAAATTCAGCTGCCTGTGTGTAAGCACACATTGCACATTTTACAATCACAGCACTGGCTACCTGTATAGTTTTACAATTGATTTTAAGATCGTTTTATTGGTCTATAAATCCTTACTGCTCATAACATGGTAATAAGACACAGACCCATTAGGTACTCTGGTAGTAGTCACCTGGTTGATCCGGTCTAAATCCCGTGACGAGGCTGCTTTTAGCAACTATGGCCCCAACTTGTGGAAGGAGGCTTGTCAGAGGATTTAAAGATGTCTTGCACGTTTACCATTTCTTAGTTTTTTATTCGTTTTATTGTATTGTATATGGTATTTTGTTTATTCCACCAGGGGGTTCCCAGCAAAATGTGTTAATATACAGCATCTGTAGAAACAAACTTTCGCACACCTAGAGATAAGGCGTATGGACAGGTGCGTATAGGCCAGTAATGATAAGGAAAAAGATACGCCCGCACACTGATTATCTGCTCGGTACATGAGTTAATTAATATACTGCATCAAAATCAGTTTACTGGTAACCACTTTTATCACTTTAAACTGTACATCAGAGCATCGCCAATCTAAAAGTTCACAACATCACACATTTTGGGGATCGTTTGGGGATCCTTGACATGAAGATGTTTGAGAACCACTTTTCTAAAGTACCACAGCCAGAGTTCTGCAACGACGCTTAATGACAGACGAGCCTGCAGAGCCTGTCCAGACGGACAGCCTTTGAATTGAAGTTGTGTGACTGCAGCCCTGGTAGCTGCTGATCCCTGCTGAGCGGAGCAGAGGCTGCCTGCTGATCTGGGCTTTCAGAAGCTGGGAGTCTGGAGCTGTGAAGGTCAGCAGGAATACTGTGGGGCTGTCATAAACATTTAGCCCCAAGGGGGAGTGGATGGCAGGGGAGTTAATTTACAAGCGTGTGCACGCACTCACACACACACACACACACACACACACACACACACACACACACACACACACACACACACACACACACACACACACACACACACAAGCGCACCCCACCAGGCCTCAGTACACTAATGAAAAAAAACATGATGCTTAGACACCCCCACCCACACACTGACCCCCATCCCCACACCCCCTCATTGGGCTTTAACAGCATTCTGCAATTACACAGAACTGCCAACTCTATTTTGAGATATGGTCAAATAATGAAGGCCACAAGAGAAATAACAGTAGAGGTTTTACATTTACAGAAATAATAATAAACACAGGACCACAGCCAGGGGGCCGGCCCGGTTCCGACGAGCCGCCCCAAGTCCGAAACTGTAGAGAAATGAGAGAGTTACCATGTGGGGGTCCCTCTACTGTACCGTCTACTGTACTGTACTGTCACTGTACTGTACTGGCACACCCAAAATCATCATATATACAGTTAATATGTGCGTGTGTGTTTGTGTGTTTGTGTTAGGTTGCACACAGGTGGTGAAAAACAACCATGCTATTTTCGTGCTCATACCCACCCACCCAGCCAGCCAGCCACCCACCCATCCAGCCACCCAGCCACACACATAGCTCCGTAAGGGAGTGGTTGCACCACTCAAAAACTCCCTACATAATCATGTAGAGTTGTAGACTGTGTAGAGAGTGAATAGTCCCTTTTTTCAGTGAGCCAATGTATAGTCTAAAATCTATGAATATAAGTACATGAAATAGTGGGTCTAGAGATCCATATCCTTAAGTACATTAAATAGTGGGTCTAGAGATCCATATTCTTTAGTTGACCATTTATTTAAAAAGCTTTATCCTCACAACTATGTACACTCCAACACTTCTCAACAACTCAACAACATTGATTGACAAAGCGACGCATCGACTACTGTTTCAGGCAGCCGAGTAACTGGGGATGCTGTTTTTTCTTGGGATATAACCCAACCCCGCCAAAACACCTCAGAGACGACCTTGGCTGTTTACACATGAAATAACAGAGACTATATTGAAGCTGTGAAAGCTCCCAGTGTCCTCCACGGCTCGGCTCGTCTCGCCGGACCGCACACCTCTGTTATTGTTGGACCGAAACAATCCTACCATCGCATTTCCAGAATGACGTCAAAGCTGAAATTAAATTTTCCACAGGGATGTGCTCAGAGATTTGGTGCATGTGCCCCTCGCTCCTTAACAACTACAAGTACCTCAGGATGTAATCACGAGCGAAGCCCATTAAACTGGATGTACAGTAATGGATGTACAGTAATTCAATTTAACTTCATTCAAGCAATGAGTTATGTAAATTAATGTGACTCTCAAGACAACATGTAGACATACTTATAGACATAACTACAGGACCTTTTGCAGAACTATACCAAGCCACTTGCAGTATATATAAAGCTTTACGGTACGTCAAATAACCAAACAAACAACCTGTAGAGTGCATTTCAACGCTCAGTTTGTTGATTCATACTTGTGCACATATTTATACAGCACTATAGGTAGTAGGTGCTGTATATGTATCAATTCAATCCATGTACCATGTGTATATTACATGAATACATATTCAAACAAACAAAGAAGTGGAAATGTTTTTCTGGGATGAAATATGGTACTGATTTTTGTAGTTGTACACAGGGTTCAGGAATGACGAAAATGCAGCATTCAATCCACGGGAACCATGCAGCATTCATTTAAAATACTATAACTGCCTTAATCCATTCCAGAAGAGAGCTATGAACTAACATAACTCGTATCTCCATTCATGGGGATGATTTACATGTGCAATACCAATAAAATGTCACCTTCTTTAAATCATGGTTCTTGTAGTTGTTTCCAATTGGACTTATAACCCATATTAAACCTTCCGTCTTGTTTCATGTCTGTACGCCTGTCACTCTCTCTGTAGTCTCCTACATTATAGCAGGTGTCTGAAGTCTACCCAACCCCATAAACACACACACGCACACGCAAAGGCCGTGCACACACACACATGCACGCGCACACGCAAACTAACTCACACACACACACACACACACACACACACACACACACACACACACACACACACACACATGACACACACACACACACACACACACACACACACACACGCACAGTCGCACACCTGCACACGCACACACACACACACACACCCCTCCACTGCTCCTGCATTTACTGTACATCACCATATCATCAGCCTACACACACACACACACACACACACACACACACACACACACACACACACACACACACACACACACACACACACACACACACACACACACACACACACACTGCATGAAAGCATATTTGTTTGGCCCAAATCTAAAACATGCATAATCTGTAAAAACAATAGGTGTTGCAATCATAATTTATAAACCATAAAAGATAATGATATAATAGCACACAGAAACTATTGTAGCGTCCCGGGGTGTTAGTACAGTACGTTATTGTTCTATTATTGTCTTATTATTTGCCCACGGGAACATAACTGAATGGGGGGAGTTATGTGTCTATTGTGTTTCATTAATATTGGTTTATGATCACATAATCATGTAGGCCTTTTTAATGTGTATACTGTATGCTTTGGGGTTAAATAGTGACTGTTATGGTAGCTGTGTGTGGGACACCTCCAACCGCCCACCATTGCTTTGTAGTTTTGTGTCCTGATCGCCAAGTAAAAGAGTGTTCCTATCGAGAAAGGTTACCACGCTGTATTGAACCCACAGTTCATTTCACTATTTGAAAGACAGGCAAATGGCTTCCTCACATTTGCCCTTTACCCCCTGTTTGTGCGCTTGGTAGTTGGTAGTACTGTATGTGTGTCTGTGTTTGTGCGCTTGGTAGTACTGTATGTACAGTATGTGTGTCTGTGGTGGGCGGGTGGGGTGGTGTAACGTGCATGAGGAAGTTAGTTCAGGGCATCTATCCATCCATGATCCATCCTTCCTTCATTTATCCATCGCTAGCTGTCCTGTCTGGCCTCTTATCCCCGTGCAGGGATCGCCAGCGTCCTTCCTGCCTTTCATGCATGTCGGGATGGACATGTTTTATGTTCCCCTCTGTCCCCTGCAGGTCCCTGCGGTGTGATTTACGGCATCGGGAGAAGGCAAGAACAAGAGCAAGGGGTCGTGGACCGAAGAATCTCCCTCCTTCCTGGTCTAAAATGGAAACATGACGGATAACCTGCCGGGAAGGACCTTCAAAAGGTAGCAAAGAACCTTCTGATCTTGGTTACACGGGCGAGAAATCAGGCCAGACCATGTTGGACTGTGTAACACACACGCGCGCGCACACACACACACACACACACACACACACACACACACACACACACACACACACACACACACACACACACACACACACACACACACACACACACACACACAGGTGTAGGTTCAATTTAGTTCATTGGGACATGAACTTTTTAAGAGCATCAATAAAATCTGAGATATCCACCATTTAAAGAAAACATGAAAAAAGAAGAAATATAAGATCAGCGTCTTGGAAATAAGCCATTTCGAATGATTTGTTGACTTGAGTGCATTCACTTTTAGTCCACTCTACAGAGATTGGTCAACAAATCTCTCTTGGTCAACACATCTCAACAATACATCGCATTGCGCCAACTTGTGAGTATGTAGGCCTACTGTAGATCAGCTTTCTTTGCTGCTTTTCGTCATACAAAGTATACAATTGTATAAATAGCATGGGTAGCAGTTTACATATAAAATAAGAATTTATGTAAAAACATGAAAGGAACGAAATATGTATGTGTTCACGAAGGACCACTGACTGACGCGCAAAAAAATGCATGTGGAATTTTGGAAGAATGTCAGATGCTTCTGTTAAGCATGAGCGATCCTTTAAAGTAGTGATGGATGCGAGGCAGGTCTTTATGGAGCTTTAAGGTGATCAAAGGTGCGCCAGAGGTCTGCTGAGATTTTATGGGACTGTGGTGGTCCGTCAGCAGCAGTCCAGGGAAACAGGAGGAGGGACAGCGAGGGGGGGCTAATTCACTTTTCCACAAACACGCATCTGTGGTTTTTACCCCCTCCCACTGAATTACCTGAACTAATGGAGAATGGTCCATTCAGACCTGTCCCTCTCTCTTTGTAAAATATTCAAGAACGTCTTGGATTTCCTGTGGAAGGGAAAGGTTGTGTATAAAACAGGGGTCATTAGCAGTTTTAACTCATGTTTACAGGTCCATGTACAGTATGCATGCATTATGATCACTATCTTGCACCGTCTATGAAATATTGTATGTTTACATGTTTTGCTTTTCGGATTGATTTACGTTGTATATCTCCGTAATTGTCTGACTTCGTCCAGGCATCAGTAAATGTTTACACATGGGAGACCATTTAATCTGCCAATTATAGGCTACCAACAGCAACAAAGAATATACGGTAGTTGAAAATGGAGATGTAATGTTCCTATAGCACACTGGTTATATGTTACAATATGCCTCATCCTTTACGTTCTGTGCCTATTTCACTTAAGTCAACATCGCCACTTAGCCTGATCACTAGATATAATAACAATCCATTCTTTTCTCAGAAGCTAAAGCCGAGGGATTTCAGGTGGAATGGCTGTAAAATCATTTAAGGCGCAGAGAGAGACGTCAAGATATGATACAACATGACATGTGATATGTTATTGTACCATGATGTTATTAGTTGGCATATCCCATTTAGCCACTGCAGTGGGAGCATGTTTAATTGAAACCACATGTCAGAAAATTGAAATACTCCATACGGCATGTGGAAAAAGAAGTCGATATATATTAGTTGATTCTGGCAGATGTTGTGTTTAATTTTTAACCGAGCCGGTTGACTGATTGAAATTTACAACAGAGCGGAGACCCCTTACTGATGAAGACTACGGTTAGAGCTGTGTACAGTTCCAAATATTCTACATTCCTACATTAAGGATATAACCACATGAACCCTAGCGTCACTATTCTAGGCATGACATACTGTAATGGGTGAACATTTGGCAAAAATAGGCAAACAAATTCAACACAAATTGCAGCACCAATTGCATCACAATGAGAATTGGTGGAGGAAAAAAGAGGGTACTAGCCAAGTACAAGAAGAAGAAAATCACACCCGTGTGAAGTGAGTGGTGCAACCCGTGTGGGGGTCCCGGGGGGGGGGTCCCCGGAAGTTCCAGACCCACAGGAACGCACCCAGGGTTCCGGCCCGGTTTCGGCGAGCCATCCCGCGTCCGAAACGGTAGAGAAATGACATAGTTACCGCATGTGGGGGTCCCCGGAACGCGCCCAGGGGGCCGGGGCGGTTCCGGCGTGCCGCCCCGCGTCCGAAACGGTATTGTACTGTCACTGTACTGTAGCCTACTGGCACACCCGAAATCATCATATACAGTTAATATGTGCGTCTGTGTTTGTGTGTGTGTGTTAGGTTGCGCACAGGTGGTGAAAAACAACCATGCTGTTTTCGTGCTCAGACCCAGGCAGCCACCCAGCCAGCCACACACATAGCTCCGTAAGGGAGTGGTTTCACCACTCAAAAATGGGAAATTTTATACTCTGCGGCAGTTATGTGGAATGGCGTCTCTAATCGACTTAAGGCTTGCAGGTTACCTGTAAGCCTTAAGTCGATTAGCTCCATTGTTAACTTCAAGTCCTCCATAAAGAGCTGGCTGAATAGCAGCTGGTCCTAAGTTGTAACAGGTTTCAGGTTCCATTTACAGTACCCATGCTATTTTAGTTGTCTACTACAATTAATTATATTATATATTTTATTTTTATCCCACGATTTTGTAACCCATTTTTTCACCCGGTGCCAATGCCTAAGCTGTAATACTGGGCTCTACTCTCCCTCTGCCAACCTGGGGAGAGCCCCAAACTGAGCTCATGCTTCCTTCATGAGGAGTCACCTGACAGGCAGAGTTTTCCTGGTAGCGTGTGGAAGGAATACGTTATTCCAACCAGTTCCTTCAGGCGATGGAATCATGGTCTCTCCATCAGAGACCAGGATTATGTATTTTGTGAGCGTACCTACCCTAGGGGACACGGGGAGAACATGCAAACTCCACACAGAAAGGCCCTTTCGGCACTCAGTTTACACTCAACATGTTGTACTCAAAGGACCACAATGGAAATATATTTTCTTTTTTATCCTTTTGACAGATATGTAGTATGTAGGTAATATTATGTTCGTGTACAGTATATGCATTTTTGACAATAATATGTCAATCCAAAAACTCACTGCATGGGTGTTTAAGAGAAGAAATATTACAATCACTTCTCTCCCGCTTATCTATATCCACTTTAGTATACTTTTGCACACCCCCCGCCCCCGTTCTATCTCTCTTTCTGTGGTTAGAGAGATGGGGTCACTAAGGACAACAGATTCCATGTCTGATTTACTGCTAGTAGTTGTGTAGTATCCCATTACAGGGAGGCCAGAGGTAAATCAATATCAACGTAACACTCTCTTCATCTACCAATTGCAAGCAATAGAGGGTATGCGCATGCTTAAAGTGAATGGCACATCGAGTGGCAAATCGAGTGGCAAAGCAACAGGCAAAGTGAGTTAAACATGGTTTAATGTTGTTTAATGCAATCAGATATGACTTTTCTGTGTGGATGTATGGGCTGTCAAGGCCAGAAAGTAGTTTTTTGCCACTCAGTAGGCGTTCCTGCATAACTTCCTGGTTTGATGATGATGTCACACGCATACTCTCTATACAGCCTCTTAATATTAAAAGCAATCAGCAACAAAAAGTATGCTATATGGCAAGTACTAATATAATGGAATACATTTCAGCACGGATGTGACTGGAGTGCGGGTATCAAAAAGATAACATATTTATTTTAAAAAGTGCAATGTCTGGGGTAAATGAGGACAGGGAGGGTCTTTTTGCTAAGGCCCGACTCACACCTTTACATCTATAGCATACAACATTGATGCATGCTTGTTGTATGAGATGTATAGCTGGTGCAAGCTCGCAATGCATTTCCAATGGGAGTCACATGGTTTGACACAACATTTGTGTTGTATGGCTTTCGGCTGTGTTTCAACTGCCCCCCTCCCCCTCATACAACACAAATGTTGTGTCAAACCATGTGACTCCCATTGGAAATGCATTGCGAGCTTGCATCAGCTATACATCTCATACAACAAGCATACATCAATCTGTTGCGAAGGTGTGAGTCAGGCCTTAGGCTGGGTGTTATGGACAAAAGCAAATATCTATCTGTATTTTAGGTATTTCTGACCAAATACTTAAATATCGATATTGTGATGATAATAACGATATTGTGAAGATAACATTGCATTGCGATCATAATATCCTGTAAATGAATACATGCATTGCAAATACAGTATGAACATGTGACGGAGCCTACAAACAAGGGCCCACAGGGTCAGTGGTGGAAAAAGTACTCACATACTTAAGTAAAAGTATCAATACTGCAATGTGGAAATACTCTAAAAGTATTAAGTACTAAAAGTATTGGCATAAAACGATCTACATGAAGTACAAAAAGTAAGAAAGTAGGCCTACTCATTGTGCAGAATGTCCCATGGGAGAAATATAGTGGGTAATGTATGTTTTGTAATAATAATCAAAATCTACAAAGTAACTAGTAACTAAAGTTTTCAAATTGTTGTGAAGTAAGTACAATATTTGCCTCTGAGATGTAGTGGAGTAGAAGTGAAAGTACTGAAAATTGGAAATAATAGTAAAATATTACCTCAAAATTGCAATATTTGAGTACATGTACTTTAGTTACTTTAGTTTACACCACTGCACACGGTTGACTCTGAACAATTCTAAGGTTGTGGTGACCGATGTTGCTCTCGCCAATCATTCCTGACTGTGTATTTGAGAGTGTTCTGTCATGCACACAAATGTTCAAACTGTGGTAATTGCAAAATGTGAAATATGTATTCAGACTTTCTCCTTCACACTCTCTTGCATGGGTCTCAGTCAAAGGGCTTGTACTTAATTTCAGTTCTAAAATAACAAATGTCACTTCCATTTTCCAAACATCTGAACGCAGGTTGCTAAAATCAAATCTCCATGTTCATTATGACATCTATAAAGAGGGAACTTCCACTTTTATCATTTGGAACCGAAAAATGTAACGCGGTCCTTCTCCTCCGACATCTTTGCAAAAACAATACTATAATGCACGTGCCTTGTTTGCTATACTGTCAACAGGCTAACACCTGTGTCAATCTAGCCTCTGAAGTTGAACTTCTGTTCTATCCAACACAGTGCCGAGATGTAATTAATTCGAACACCAGGAGTCAGGACACAATTTTATCCGAAAGAATTCCTAGCATGTATCTTCTCTCAGGTTTCTTCCCACAGGCCCTGAAAACTGGCATCATCAAGCCGCGCTTAAAAAAGAATAGTCTAGAGTAGACACCTTACTAATAAAGAATTAGGCCTATAACAAAGAAGGCCTATATTTTAAGAATAACATTGAAATAACATTTTTTTTTCAACAAACGTTTTTCAACAACTGTAACTGAACAATTTCTTGGCAATGAATAAATGCTATGATGTCTACCAGTCAGGATTTCAACCACACCACAGCACTGAGACTGCTTTTGTTACGGTGTTAAAAACAGGCAAGTGGCAGCATTTCAGTCTTAGCATTACTGGATCTTAGTGCTGTATTCAAGGCTGAATCGCCTTATTGCTCAAATGTGCTATACAAATACAAGACTTGCCTTGCCTTACATAAATTATTGAAGCAATGGATTTGTTTCCATAAATGGTACTGGAATTTCCAGTACCATTTATGGAAACAAATCCATTGCTTCAAATAACGGCAAAAATGTTCAGCACTTACTTCAAACTAACGTCAAAAAGAAGACGGGACAAACCTCCATTACACCAGGATTTATCTGGCCATGTACAGTTGAATAAATGCTAACATCTTCACCTAATCAACATTTAAGTTGCAAACCTTCATGAATGGATCACGTATCTGTCTACCAGAATCAAGGAGGACACCCATATAGTTCAGAGTCAGCGTTGTCTGTGGTTATTTGGGGCACTCCAGTGCAGTGCCCCAAATAACTCTCACATATTGCTCACTGTTCTGGGTATAGAGGCTACTGTATGCGCATGCATAAAGTGAGTGTCAAATCGAGTGGCAGAGTGAGTGGTAAAGTGAATTTAACGTAGTTGTAGTTGTTTAATGTAATTAAATAGGAATTTTCTGACGTTCCTGCATAACCTCCAGGTATGATGATGATGATTGTGCGTGCGTGCGTGCGTGCGTGCGTGCGTGCGTGCGTGCGTGCGTGCGTGTCACACTGACACATGTGGGCACTGGGCAGTAAGTAAACAGTTTATAACTGTGTTCCCATCCCCCAGAAACCATACTAATATGTATTGGGTCATACAGGAACCACAGACTAAAGTATTCTCCAGAGACTGGATCAAGAAAATGTTACACTATTATAACACTATTAGGACAATTCTAGTTAAATGATATACTGTACAGTGTGTAGGCTAACTACCGGCATGTAATCTTATCACAGCATACATCCGGCCCAGACCCCCAACCCCAGCATCACAGGAAGGACAGAGGCAAAGCTTGAATAATGTTAGTCGAACATTTAGGGTAAATTATGTTAGATGAGCCATGAAAATTGCCCACAAAATCATTCTGACACTCAAGGAAAATTCTTGTGGGTCCCGGGAGGAAATGTTAACCCCATTTCCAGGGGTCAAAGGTGAACCAGCTTGCTCCTTACTCTTGTGTTTGTTCAGTGGGTCACCACCTGGATCTGGTTCTAATTGTAGACGCTGACGTGAAATATGCAACTTTACAGTAGTGGAGGATGTGGCTGTTTATTACACTGCTCACGTGGATTTAATGGGGCAGCGTGCATACTGTATGTGTGTGTGTGTGTGTGTGCGCGTGCGTGCGTCCGTGCGTGCGTCCGTCCGTGCGTGCGTGCGTGCGTGCGTGCTCGACTGTACTTGTGTGTGTGTTCATACATCAATTTGGGGAGGGGAGAACAGATTGTGAAATGCGACGTGCCAAAAAAGGAACTTTATCCTTTAAATGTGACTGCGGTGTTTATTTTACTTTGAGGTTGCTCTGAGGCTGCATAGTGTCAGCTGTTAAGTCTGTTCTCACTGCTGCATATATTCTTTTCAACATTCCCCACTTTATCGCTACAACACAGAAACCTTCAACTCTGGGAAATCTCTCTTCTTTTTTTTTTAAGTTTACATTTTCAAAGTTTATAATAACAGATGGTGTTTCACTGCAATGGGTGCTGTAGCCTTACCTATAGTGTTAGAGTCTAACACAAATGTAAAGGGTGTCAAACTCATTTTGGGGTAGAGGTAACATTGGTCAAACAGTGATTTGATCTGGGCCGTAGTTAGACTCATACAGACTTATACATTGTAAACACAATGTGACATCAATTGTATATTTTAGAAATTACAATCAATCTCAAAACTCTAGTAAATTAAATTCCATTATTAATCAAACTAATTTAAAATGGCATGTTAAAAAGAAAGACGTAATCACCACCAGGTTCAGACAAAATGCTGAAATGGTTTAAAAATCAAACTCAGGAAAGGACATGACACATTACTCTCAGGAGAGTATGACTACAACATAAACCATATGCCTGTAATGCATTGCATACCATGACTATAGATAGAGTGCAAACTTGTGATTCATAATATCTATGAGTTAAGCAGGGACTGGGGAAGTGGGCCTCATACTATTTCCTAGCACCAGAGGGCAACAGGGAGCTGATTCTATTCAATACACAACCACCAAACAAGGGAGGAAATACTAAACAAACAATGTTGCTGGCATTAAAGCAAAGCATTTTATGGGTTACTGTCAAAGTGTCAACTGTGTCAAGTTCAGTTGTAGGTCGTCTGTCTGTCTGTCTGTCTGTCTGTCTGTCTGTCTGTCTGTCTGTCTGTCTGTCTGTCTGTCTGAAAACATCGCTCACCATAATGACAATGCTAATTTGCAGACACTTGCACCTACATTAGTTAGGCCTCACAGAGGGTGACAGGTACATGTTTGATGTGTTCCTTCAAGACCATCACATGAACATTCTCCCTCTCGGTGCCTTTTGGGACGGGCTTTACACTCCTCACAGTCGCTGACCTGGTGGTGAGGTCGACACTCAGGAGGGTCATAAGTGTCACGTTGGCCCGTCATTGGGAAGCACTCGCGTTACACCTCTGACCTCTGATACACCAGGGCGTATGCATGTAAACAGGTGTGCGCGCACACACACACACAACTACGCACGCACGCACGCACGCACGCACGCACGCACGCACACAGACACACACACACACACACACACACACACACACACACACACACACACACACACACACACACACACACACACACACACAGCAGTTATGGAAAAAGTACTCACAATTTTTTGTAAGTTTAAGTCCGGAATTCAAAATGTACTTGAATAAAAAGTACAAAAGTATTGGCATCAAAATGTATTTAAAGTACCAAAAGTAAAAGTACTCGAATGTCCTGTTTCAAATATTTAAAAATATTTTGGAAATAGCGGATCTACAAGCTCACAATTAATGCTTCGCATTGCGATGCATGGTGAGCTTGTAGAGTTACTATTTTCAAATGGTTGAAATGAAGTGGTTAATGTATGTTTTGTAATGAAAATCTACAAAGTAACTAGTGGCTAAAGTTTTGAAATAAATGCAGTGCAGTAAAAGTACAATAATTTGGATCCGAGAGTAGAATAAAAGTATTGGAAATTGTTAATACTTGTAAATACCACCACTGCAGACAAGTACACATGCACACACAGACACATGCAAGCATAACTTACCATACTCATGCGCGCGCACGCACACACACACACACACACACACACACACACACACACACACACACACACACACACACACACACACACACACACACACACACACACACACACAAATTAAATTCCCCTATATACAGTATATTCAGAAGATTCAGAAATAATACATTCATATATTCAGGGTCTCAGAGATCCATTGCGTATATCTTTAGAATCTCATCTATATTATTTGAACTTATTTTATATGTATCTCGTTTTGTATATGTTTCTGTAAGTTTTGGGATTGTCTGTATATGTACTTCCATCCCATTCTCATGAACACAATATCTCAGGAACATCTGGAGGAATTTCATTCCAAACATCTGCTTGTACTCAAGGATGAACTGATTCTTATTTAGTGGTCAACGGTACAAGGTCACTGTGACCTCCCAGAGCTATTTTCTGGCCGTAACTCTTGAATTCATACACTAATTATGACCGAACTTCACACAAATGTCTAATAGCATGAAATGATTGTGTGACCTTGGTGGTCAAAGGTCCAGGTCACTGCTGGGCCTCACAAAACACATGTCAGTATAGTGATAATTTACATTCACGTTTTACACATATCAGTATAGTGATAATAATTTACAATTTGTCAAAAGAATACACTTGGTTGAAGTATGGACAGATATAGATGTAAACTGTAAATTACAACAGTTTAGCAGAGGCACACTGATTTGATTTGATTTCTCTGCAGGGATCAGCGCCGCCGACTATGTGGGTGCGATGGTGCTTGAGCACCCATGAAGAAAATAGGAACACAAATTAGCACCCCTGAGCTTCCCTCCCCATGACTGTAGTTTTGTCACGTAGTCACACCTTTACGGGGGTGGTGGGGGGCTGGGGCCACTGGAGGGTGGGCGTTGCCTGTCCCCTTTTACGCATAAAGAGACCATCTTTACCGAAACAAAGAAACATTCCCCGCCGATTCCACACTGGAGGTGCTCCTTCACACGTCGTCGTAAAAAACCCAAAAAAACATGTTTTTTTACCCGCTGCGGGGGGGGGGGGGGGCTTACCCATGACAGTTATAAGAAGTATTCGCCTCTGGCAGGGATCAACAAAGGTTTATCTTATCTTATCTTATCTTCAACAAATTCTAAAACAGATTAGAAAACAGAACTGCTATCTCCCTGCATCAACATCATCTCTCTCTCTCTCTCTCTCTCTCTCTCTCTCTCCCTCAGTCTTTAATGCCCCCTGCAGCCAGTGGACAGACCGGGGCATTCAACCACAGAGGAAGTGCGCTCCACATCTGGTGAAGGTGTTGGTTTAGATCCCGGTGGACGGGCGAGAGCCAGGAAGGGACACGCCAGGGAGGCTAAAGCTCATGAGCAAACATATATATTTTCTAACACATAGAGGTGCAGGGGGTTACACACTATGTATCTGAGCTGTCAGCGGAGGCCGGAGGCATCCAAGGTCAGGGGCCGTTTACAACCACTGTGGTTGTAAACAGAATTCACCACCAAAAACAAGTCTGGAGTGGTCATTCCTAACGGCGCTGCCCTACCTTAACCCAGTGGTTCTCAACGTTTGAAGCTCCACATCACAAGCATATTAGTCTCACGTTGCGACTGTTGCCTCTCGCAATTTCCAAATGCTTCCGTCATACAGTCTGGAGCAACGGAAGCTCTATCATGAGTAAAATATAAAGCGGAAGTGGAGCCTCATCCCCACTTCTGTTTCGTCTTTACAGTTGCGCAGATTTATCCTAATATAAATTCAAATCATCCAAGTATATATAAGCTTGCTGCTGAGCAGAAATGGAAATAACAAATAAGCTCTAAAGATATTTTAAAATATATTTTCGTGAATGGAAATGACAAACAGATTACTCAGATTTCGTGAGGTGTAGTTCCAGACTATATAGCATTCGGATTCGGAGATTGTGGAATAGTTGTCTGGCTACGGGAGACTACAAGCATATCCACTACCATAGCATAAAGATCCTCAAGGACAATCCCACCCCACCTCTCCACAACAATAATATATGAGCAGAATCTCTGTATGTCTGTACGTCCGTCCGTCTGTAGTTCACAAATCATATTCAAACAACCATGACTTAGTTATTATCCATGCAATTATGTTGAGCCAACACTGACTCAATTATTCAGGTATATGGTCAATGATCCTTTGATTACTTTGGAGGAAATGTGGACAAACTCTCAAAATCTAAAATTAAAGCCATTAACTGTAAAATGGTCTATGTTTATATACTGTATGATATGGTCAAAGCTGTGAATAGACAATGATATTCACACCGGTGCTGTTGTGTATCTTTGCTCAGGGACACTTCTGCATTATTTCTGTAGGACAGTAGGAGGTATTGGCAGGGAGTGAATCAGCAACACTTTGACTACTCAGAGTCAGCATGCCTCACAAACCTCACAGATAAAAAAACACACATCTTTGGCTACATCACTACACTAGAGCAGGGGTTCTCAACCTGGGGGTCGCGACCCCGCAGGGGGTCGCCAAATTATTTGAGGGGGGTCCCATTATTTAAAAAAAGGAAAAGATTATTATTTATTTATTTTGCAACTGAATGGCTGGAAAATGGAAATGAAGAGTTTACATAGCACACATAGTACATGCATACATTTCCTTAATGATTAAATCTGGTTTCAGTATTTATTTATGATGTATTTTCTCTATTATTAAGGTTATTGTAGCGGTCAATTTGTATTGAGGGGGCGGGGCAGGGGGTTGAGACATGGCCAAAGCATTGCAGGGGGTCCCCAGCCAAAAACGTTGAGAACCCCTGCACTAGAGTACCAAATACAGTCTCGCATTCCAGATCTCTCTATCTCTATTTTCTCTGGTGTGTATGCTGAACTCTACTTCTTTTCTCTGGTGTGTATGCTGAACTCTACTTCTTTTCTCTGGTGTGTATGCTGAACTCTACTTCTTTTCTCTGTATGTTGAAATCTACAGTACTTCTTTTCTCTGGTGTGTATGCTGAAATCTACTTATTTTCTCTGGTGTGTATGCTGAAATCTACTTATTTTCTCTGGTGTGTATGCTGAAATCTACTTATTTTCTCTGGTGTGTATGCTGAGGTCTACTTATTTTCTCTGGTGTGTATGCTGAAATCTACTTATTTTCTCTGGTGTGTATGCTGAGGTCTACTTATTTTCTCTGGTGTGTATGCTGAAATCTACTTATTTTCTCTGGTGTGTATGCTGAGGTCTACTTATTTTCTCTGGTGTGTATGCTGAAATCTACTTATTTTCTCTGGTGTGTATGCTGAAATCTACTTATTTTCTCTGGTGTGTATGCTGAAATCTACTTATTTTCTCTGGTGTGTATGCTGAGGTCTACTTATTTTCTCTGGTGTGTATGCTGAAATCTACTTATTTTCTCTGGTGTGTATGCTGAGGTCTACTTATTTTCTCTGGTGTGTATGTTGAAATCTACTTATTTTCTCTGGTGTGTAGCCGTGTAGGTTGAAATCTACTTATTTTCTCTGGTGTGTATGTTGAAATCTACTTATTTTCTCTGGTGTGTATGTTGAAATCTACTTATTTTCTCTGGTGTGTATGTTGAAATCTACTTATTTTCTCTGGTGTGTATATGCTGAAGTCTACTTGCTTAGTTTTGTCTTGAGGCCACGCCCCTCTATGGGACACGCCCTGGCCATCAATATCAATGCTGGGAAAAGCCTTTCATTCTTTATCAGATTATTCAGTACAGTATAGGCTATTTTACCTGTAATCAAATTACACTACACTGGCAGAAGCACATGCCGTATGTGTGTGTGTGTGTGTGTGTGTGTGTGTGTGTGTGTGTGTGTGTGTGTGTGTGTGTGTGTGTGTGTGTGTGTGTGTGTGTGTGTGTGTGTGTGTGTGTGTGTGTGTGTGTGTGTGTGTGTGTGTGTGTGTGTGTGTTACAAT